>NC_056725.1:1356607247-1356933497 GCF_019279795.1 Protopterus annectens
TGAAATGGATGGCATCATGAGAGAAAATTCCACAAAATGGTGGAGCCAAAAACAGATATAGGTTTGGGCTGAATATTTAATTTGTAATGAGCTATAAAGGTATGAGTGCTGGACCAAGTAGCAGATGCACAACTTTCATCCAAGGAGACAGTAAGGGCAGTAAAAGTAGCAACTGCTTGGCAGAATGGGCTTTTGGTTCAATAGGTAATGTGATGTCCCCACTCTGGGCCAGTAATCAAGGAGCCTGAATCCTCACCACTTAGACTGGAGAGGGATGTTCACTTGGAATACAAATGGATACACTCAGTATTTCCAGATGCAGACCTCTCTGCATCAATCACAATTTCTCTTAAGAGCACACAGGGCACATGCTCAGCCCAGGGTCTGGATTTCTCTGTCTTGTCTCCCTCCAGGTCCCCAGTAAGACTCCCCACTGGTATAGATGTAGGTTTAGGTCCTCAGTCGAGTGTATAAGCCAAGTCCTCCAGCACACTCTATGAAACCAGTAGTTAATGTCCCTGCCCCAAGTAGCTGGCACACACAGTCTTTGAGATTTAATTTTCACACACACGTACATTCCTGGGAAAGGCTAGCATATGTTACCCACTTTACCAACTTTATCCAGACTATAAGGTGGTTTCACTGCCATCAGTCAGTTACTATAAGGCTCTTAAAAGGGTATCCAATTACACTGAGTGAAGTCAATACAAATGGTAAGGTTGACCAAACAGCCTGGCTTTCAGGAGTGGCCAGAGTTATCACCAAATAAATATGTGCAAATACTCTCAAAGCTTAAATATTTTCTAAAAAGGACCAGCCGCAATAAAAAGTTTAAAAAATATTTATTAATACATTATAAAAGAGCAAGAAAATATTAACCATCTATTTACAGTACAAGCCAGTTTCAGTCACAGGGAATATTAAAAATGACACAGATGGAAAGTGTCACAGAGTTAAAGAAAATAAATACTTCTAATCTCACTATATTTTCCAACAAAAGAATTACTGTTCCTTAGTTAAGTTACTTACTACCACAAGGCAAGATGATGTGGATGAGGTCTTTCTAGTGAGGTTTCCAAGAACAGACTGCCTAGTCTGACTGATAGACTTCTCAATATATTTTCTAAATATTATTTCAGAGTTAATTACGCAATGACATCTGGTCATTTGACTTCTGATTCCCATGCTGTCACCGACACTAGCAGCTGGCAGGATTTTAGCACCTATGTATTACCAAACATTCAGACAGAGCTTTGCTCAGATCTCCTGGTAATCATAAAACCATAAGATACTTCTACTCTTCCTACAGGAACTACATCCTATTCTCTAGCATAGACATTGTCTCTCTGGCTCCATTCAAAACTGTGGGATAACATCTTTATGGCTTAACCCATACAGTAATTTAATTTCAGTAATATTCTGCAAAGTCAGGTGGATTAAAATTAACCACTTCCAGTATATGCTGTTACAATGTATATATTTAAACAGTTACAATAATGTATGTGCATCTCTTTTCCTTCCAGCAGGGCACATTGTTGATGCATTTTAACACAAGCATATCTCACAAATACATTTTCAGCACAAGCATCTGTACAAATCAGTTTGATACACAAATGACATATAATTATTTACAAAATTCCAGTTAGTTGTACTGGCATATGTTACAAATCCACTGCCATATTTCTCCTGGCATGGCTGGCAGTACTTCCTATTGTCACACATAAAGGTTCATCTCTCAATGAATAAACAAAGGAAATGCAATAAGAAAGCCGTCTGGACAAGGTCACCTTAGAAACAGGCTCTCCTAAGTCTAGGAAATAATACAAAAAGCTGGTTGAATTTTTCTAACAGATTTTGTTCTATATAAATAAAATCTCAACTGACAATGAACATCTAAACAATAAAGCATGCATTCTCCCCTGTTACTGAAATTTGGAAAGAAAATGGGCAAATAAATCAACTGTTTCAATTTTGACTCAAAGGCCATGTTGGGTAGGGAGGAGGAGTTCATCTGCAAGAGGATTGTACCTTGTGAAAGACATGGTAAGGAGAACTGCAATTCAAGGCTTGACGCTTTGAAACTCTTCTGGCTTTAGCAATCACCACTTATAAAAGAGTTTTCCAAGACAGTAGCTTTAAGTCTATGGCAGCAGCTGGCTCAAAAGGAGGCCTAGACAGACAAGTCCAAAAGAGGGACAGGATCCCTTACTGGGGTCTAAGCATAAAGGTACCCCTCAAAAACATTTTAGACTGTTTAAGAGATACAGCAGGTATGTTACCCAGGCCCACATGGAAATTAGAAATGGCTGCTAACTGAACCTTGACAGTGGAATAAATGAGTCCAAAACTAAAAAAATCTGCCAAAAAATCTAAAATTTGCATCCAAGTGAGCAGAACAACTGTCTAAGCCCTTACAGATAGCCTAAATATAAAACCTCTTCCACTTGCTAATGTAAATCTTTCTGGTTGAAGGTTTTTGAGAGTAGGAGAGAATATAGACAATTCTCCTGGAAAGCTCGAGATCTCTGGCCATCATTGGAAATAGAGGAACCAAGCAATCGACCTGAGGGACATGAAATTTGGATGAGGTTGGCCTTAAGGATGGGATATCAAATACTAAACCTGATCCAGAATCCAAGACAGGTACAACAGATCATGCCACAAGAAAGAGAAAATGCTTATCTGGGCCAAAAGAGGGCTATGAGAAAAAAATTATTATCAGGGGGATAGAGGATATGCATACAGATGAAGAGGGGACCAAACAAAGAGCAGAGTGTGTCCCAAGGTGACTGATCTGTTGGAGGAATCAGGGCAAAGAAGTTGCTGCATTTGATGTTAGAGAGGGATGTAAAGAGGCCGCAGGCAGGGTTGGCCACAACAGCTGAACACACAAGCCACAACTAATGGAATGAGGGATCACTTGTGAGGCATAAGGATGTGACTGCTCAAGGTGTTGCCCAAAATGTTGGATCTCCATGGGATATGCATTGTTATCAGAAAGTGGTGCCAAGGACATTGCCCATTCCCACACCCTCATGGTCTCTTGACACAGGGGATAGGATCAGTTTCCCCACTGCTTGCTGATGTATGAAACCATTGCCATCATGTTAGTCTAAATGATGACCATATCCTTGGGAAGGAAGTTCTGAAATGCCTGCAAGGTTAGCTGGATTACACTCATCTCCAAGTCACTGATGTGAAGAAGGGCCTCTGAAGAGGATCACGCACTGTGGGCTGTCTTTTACTGGAAATGCCCCCACCCCAGGAGGGAAGTGTCCACTGTTACTGTGGCCTTGGGCTGAGGAAAAGCAAATAGATAACTCATGAGGACACCTTTGAACTGACTGTCAGGAGCCAACTCCTCAGATAGGAGAAGACCCAAAATCCTTCCAGTCTGAGCCAGGTTGCTATAACTGCCATACAGTTGGTGAACACTGGGGAGGGTGCTGTGGTGAGGCCAAAGGGCATTGCCCTTATTTGGTAATTAATTAATTAATTAATTAATTAATTAATTAATTAAGTAATTAACTGGCTCCAAGCCAGCAGTGCAAGAATCTCCTTGAATACCATACTATTTTTATATGATAGTAGATATCTTTAAGGTCCACCAAGCACACCCAGTCATCCTTCCTAAGTAGAGTTAGAATGGACTACACTGTTGCCATGCAGAATTTGATCTGTTTTATGCAGTAATTCGGTTTGCTGAGGTCCAGAATGGGTCTGAGGTCCTTCTTATTCTTTGGCACTAAAAAGAATCATGAGAAGATTCCCAATCCTTTTTGGTCTGGTAGGATCTCTTGGCTGACTCACTTTTGAGAGCAGCATTTCCATCTCCACAGCTGATTTCCTTTGCTGATGGGGTGGTATGTCAGGAAAGGATCTTTGTTTCACATCCAGGACAAATTGCCTCTGGAAATGACTCTCAACACCCAGGCATCTGAAGTTATGGCCTCCCAAGATTATGGTTAGTGAGCCAGGCACACCCACTGCCTCCAGACTGCAGCAGTCCAGCCACCATTCAGGAGTGCTGGAAAGGTTTACCACAGAAAGGTCCTCAAAAGCCTTGATTTTTGCAGAATGCCCTTTCTCCTGAGGCAGAATCCACTGAAATTCCCACTCTGGGTGCACCTTCACCTGGAGACTTCTGGGGAGGCTGTTGGGATTTGTGAAAGAAGAGGTCTTTTCCCTTCCTCTAGTTCCTAGAGAAGGTCCTCTGTCAGGCTGTTTTTAACACTGGCCCCCAACAAGATGGATCCATCAAAAGGGCTTTGAGAAAGGACACCTTAAAGCAGTCTGCAAAGTTGTACAGGCACATCCAAGGATGGAGGTGGATGGTCATGTTGGTGCCTGCTGCATGCTCTTACCATTTGCTGCATTTTAAAGGAGCTTCATGGATATGTTATATATGTACAACAGAGTAGACAACTGAGTCTCTAAAGATTTGAGAGACTTAAAAGACAAATGTAACACCACTGACTTAGACATTTTGGTAATCAGGCCTATATGAAGTCTAGTCAGGTGAGCTATACAGTCCAGGACATGAAAGGCAACCATGGCTGAAGAATATGCACACTTCCCAAAATATTCCATAGCCTGTTACTCTCCATCTGGGGGGGGGGGTGAGGTGTGCCACTGCACTCTCCTCAGAGATTTCCTTTTTTGTGGCTGCAGTGACCACAACATCCACGATGGGGCCTTTTCACCAAAGTGACCTATCCTTTGGGGAAGTTAAAGGATTGCTTCCACCACATCAGACTCTCTCCAAGCTCTTCAGGACACCAGGTTGATGAAGGTGTCAGAAGGGGGCATCATCCAGGACAAGACTGGTCCACACCAAAAGCCCTCAAGAAAAAAGACTCCTCAAAATAATAAAATACTCCTCTGGTGAAGGGGCTTCAGTTACCCCTTACTGTTTCACCCAGGCTTCAGTACTCCATCCCCTCAATGTTCCACCAATTCTAGCAAATTACCAAAGGAGTCATCTTCACAGAGGGGATTTGGAGGACCCTTCCCTTCACTGAGGTTGGAATTCTCAGTGAGAGGCTCCTCACTGGAATCTAAGTGGTTCTTCTTACACTTGCTCTTCACCTGTGCCTCTGAGAAGGAGGAATGCCTTTGGCTGCTCACAGCCTAAAAAGTGTGGGCTACCCCAATGACAACACATGGAACACCATGGTCCTAAATGGACAGAAGTAATGAGATAGAGTCAACATAAGAATGAAACTCCCTGTATCTGAATGAGACATAATTTTTTCCAAGATGTCAAACACCAACACAGAAGCCAGATGACTGAGAAGAGACCCCCTATGATCCGGGAGGAGTTCTGGCTACCATCACTGAACCTGTTGGGTTCAATGTCAAGACCAGAGTAGAGCTATCCAGAGTCAAAATGCCTACTGGATTTGATGGCTCTGAAAGCCTTAGAGGCAAACCCAATCCCAAATGATTGGCTCCTACTTCACAGCCTTGGGAAGCACAAAGCTCTAACAGTACTGGAGTTGAGAACATCAAGGAAGAAGCCTGAGACAAAGTGGTAGGGCAGAGTCCTTGCCATGAACACCAATGTTGAAAAATGGATCAGAGGAGGAACAACTAGTGTCAGAACCAACAGAAGGGCACCCTCAGAACTAAAGGAAGGGCATCCTCTAAGCCAAGGATGAGGAAATGATCCCTAGCCCTTTAAGAAGGAACACAGCAGATGCTCTAAGTCTGAATCCCAAATGGTCCTGGAGGGTCAAGGCAAAAGCATAGAAGCGTTCTGGATCCAAAAAGGAAACACCTGGTCCCAAGTGGAGGACGGCTCCAGGGAGAACTCTGATCCAGCAGTAATAGGGATGAAAGGGGAATGGAATCATCCATCATACGAACCACAGATAGAAAGGGGCTTGGCATGCATAAAGTTGGTGACTCAGACAACTCCAAAATGGGATCTGCCAAAGAAGGAGACTGGAGCCAAGGATTTACCAATGGTAGACCATGGCTAACAGCTGGAGAAGCCAAAAGATCTTCAGATCTGACTGAACTTCAAGACAAGAACATTTTCTGGTCTCACTCTCTAATTTTTGCCTTTTTTTCTGCCTTTCCAGTTTATTATTCTCCTTATGGACTGTCTCTCTCAATCCTTGTCCTTCTCTTTCTTCTGATCACTAGATCTCTTCGAGGGAGAAGGAGACAAATGAACTTGACTAATGCCAAAGAAGGAAGAAGCATCCCCTTGTGAACTAACTTATCCCAGCAATCAGCTAGGGTCTGGCCCCGAAAGCAGCACAAGCCTAGCACTATGTATCTAGGTCAGAGACACCCAGATGCTAAACACATTTTATTATTATTTACATATTTTGTCTTTACATATTTTGTCTTTGTTGACTAGGAAAAGTCTGACTGGATAAAACAAGGGGCCTGGGGAGAAAAACTCCACATTTAAGTTACACATGATGCATATTTATAATTGCAGGGTAAAAACATCTGTATATGTGCTTACTTACATGACTTTTAAAGCTTGCTTACATGAACATAGCATGTTAGCACAAAAAAGAGAGAAATTAACATATATTGGCAAATTATTGAATAGAAAAAAAAATACAATAATAGGTAATGCATTTATAGCATGGCGGCTGTAGGGAAAAGATCAAGCTGGGGTGTTTTTGACATTAGAAATAATTTATAGGTGACAAGAAGCTTAAAAATTGATGAGTGATATGAAAGGAGAAATTATGGAAATGAGAATAAATGGACAGAGAAGGAACTGAAGTTAGTGTTAGGGTGTGACAGGAACAGGAAGAGTCAGAGTTTAGGAAATTAGTGCAGTACGAGAAGGAGCGATAAAGTACAAAAGACTGGGAAGTAATGTGGCTGTAAGAATTGGAGAAACATAATCTGAGTAAAGCTAGCCAAGTGAGCAAGATGAACAGAGCCATCTTTGGCATGGGTAGCAAAGTTTTGAAACTATTTCAGTTTTCTATCTGTTTTAAGTGTGTAGGGATTTCATTCTAGAGTTTTTACACACAGTGGGAGAGGACAGAGAGTAGCAGTGTTAAATGTCTCATTGATACATAATAAGAGTTTATTGCTAGTGTGAAGGTCTCAAGTGGGTGAACAGTACAGTAGGGTATTTTATAATGCTTGGCATTTGTTTGGAGAATGCAAAAGATTGTTGGCAATGATTAGTTGTGAGTATCTCAACTGGTTTGGGAGTTCAAGTTAGTTTAATTGTTTTAATGCATGGCAGTGGTGTGTTTTATAAAGTTGGTTGGTTGCAAATTTAGCTGTTTTGTAGTAGCAGGAGGCTAGTTTAAATTTATAAGTAGTGCTAATATTTGTAAGAACATAGAACTATCACAACTGCAAAACAAACACATAAACACACAAAGACATACTCGGAGGCACTGATCAAAAATCTACCAAAACTACAGAGGCCTCCAAAGCAGACACCCAAGCAACTGCCAGCTCAAGACATAAGACATGCAACACATAGTTCTCAAAGTCAGTGTGCTAAACAGTCACAGCCCTTAAGGCCAAACACAATGCCAGACACACTTGTTATAGGTGACTCCATAGTCAGACACACTGACGTCCCACTCACCAGACTGAACAAGGAAAAGATCACAGTAAGCTGCCTGTCGGGTGCTAGAATCCACCACATAACACAAGCACTCAGGTCACTCCACAGCAAGTACAAGTATGACTCAGTCATTGTCCATGCCGGTGTGAACGACCTGAGAAGTACCTCCCTGGACTACATGAAAAGAGACATAGAGGAGCTCTCAGATTATGTAGCCCAGGCCGGTATAACCCTGACCCTGAGTAGTATCCTACCCTCACCAAGAATGATGCCACAATACAGAGACAAAATGATCAGCTTTAATAATTGGCTTAATTACTGGTGTCATTCTAAGGGGATCCAATGTCTGTCTGCCTGGGATGGCATGCTTGACAAGCCACGCTGCTTCGCAAGGGACGGCTTGCACCTGTCACCCCTGGGCTTCCGGATATTGGCAAAGGCTCTTGCCACCCCCATAGTGCCTTTTTTAGGCAAGGCTCAAATGATAAACCTACCACCCTAGAAAACAAAAATGGAAAAAAACTAAGGGTAATACTGCTCAATGCCAGAAGTCTAAACCTTAAGATGCACACCCTCAAAGCCCTCCTCAGTATGGAGAACATCGATGTCTGTGTTGTGAGTGAAACCTGGTTTAAGGCTCCTGAGAGCACCCCAGCACTATCAGGTTATACCTCATATCATGCGTTCCGGCCCCAAAATCCGGACCGAACCACAAAAGGAAGGGGAGTATCCATATTCATAAAGGATACCCACACCTCCAGGTTAGTGGCAACGCACAAAGCATCGGAGACCATCCAGGTGCAATTAACCATAGGTAAAACTGCCCAACAGTTTGTAGCATGCTACAAACCACCCTCTCAAACTCAGGAAACCCACACAGCCTTCCTGAAGACACTGGAGAGTATGAATGTCTCTCCAAACACCATCATATTGGGTGATTTCAACTACTCAAACATAGACTGGGAACATTACTCAAGCCCCAACACCCTAGCCCTAAGGTTCCTGGAGTTCATAAACTCAAATGCTATGGAACAACTAGTCACCATTCCCACAAGAGGAGAAAATATACTAGACATGATCATCACAAACATGGGGACAAAATGCTCCACACCGGAAGTATATCTCTCATTGGTGAGATCAGACCATAAATTAATCTCACTGGAGATCCACATCCCGCCCCCAACCCCAGCAAAAAAGACCACAGTGAAGAACTTCTCAAAAGCAAACTTCACACTTCTTAAGACTGGAGTGGTATCCTTCAAGGCCCCCGAGCCAGTGGAAACCACAACCCACACTGCTGAAACCCTTACAAATGCCTTCTACGAGCACCTCCAGGAATGTATGGATCAAGCAATCCCTAATAAAATCAAGACCCTTTCCACCAAAGGCAGGCGCCCGGTCTGGTGGACCCCAGCCATAAACAAACTCTACAACAAGAGGAGTAAGCTACTACATGACAGAGCAAAATCCCTAAAAGGGAAGGCATCTCTGATCAATACTAGCAAAAAACTAAGATCACTCATAAAATCATCCAAGGCCAACTTTGAGAGAAAAATCGCTAAGACACAAAAGACAATCATAAGGCCTTCTTTAGCTATGTTAGAAACCTGGGTGGAAACTCCCAGATATGCTCAGAATTAGTCCAAAATGATACAAAAATCACTGAACCCACAGACATTGCCAACATACTGGTAGACAGGTTCAGTGCAAATTTCTCCCCTCCCTCCCCCCCAAAAGGAGAAATATCTATCCCACCAGAGTCTAGCCTCCCAAACATCTCAGATGCCCATGTGAGAGCTGCTCTAAAAACACAGCATCAATGGGACCGGACGGTGTCCCCGGCTGTGTGCTACATGAACTCAATGAGGAACTAAACCCACACATAAGGCTGCTGTTTAATCTTAGCCTTACTACAGGATACATACCCAAAGAATGGCATACGGCAACTGTGGTCCCACTCCACAAAGGCGGTGCTTCTACGGACCCTGGAAATTACCGCCCCATAAGCTTGACGAGCCTTGTCTGCAAAGCTATGGAGAGGATCATAATGGAACTCGTAAACAAAGACATTGGGGACCTACAGACACTGGATCCTACCCAATTTGGCTTTGTCAAGGGCAGATCCTGCCTCTTGAACTTGGTCGACTTTTTCTAAACCGTCACTAAGGCCATTGATGAGGGTAAGGCAGTTCACACAGCCTACCTTGACCTAGCAAAAGCGTTTGACACAATACCCCACTCGGGCATCATAGAAAAGCTCACCAGCTTAGATGTAAACCCATATGTCACAAGATGGGTTGCAAACTGGCTCAAGGACAGAACCCACAGGGTTAGAGTTGCTGGTGCCATGTCAGACTCTAAGCCGGTCACGAGCGGTGTCCCACAGGGCTCAGTCCTGGGCCCCCTCTTGTTCGGCATTTATTTTTCTGAAGTGCAGGCAAACATAGGGGGATTGTGGCTGACAAAATTTGCAGATGACTGCAAACTGGGCACCATAATTGACACTCCATCAGACACAGACATCCTCCAGAGAGGTCTCATAGAAATGGATAACTGGTGCCAGAGCCATGGCCTTAAGCTAAATGCCAAAAAATGTACAGTCATACCCTTTGGGAAAAACAAGGTAACCCCTAATTACCACATAGGTGGTAATCCATTAAACACGGAAGAAGTTATCAGGGACCTGGGGACCCAAGTTGACAGTAACCTATCTTTTGACACTCACATTGCCAAAGTGGTTAGGAAGACCTTCTACATTGCCCACCTGATCATGAAGGGATTCATATCCAGATCAGGAGAGGTCATTGTACCCCTGTACTCTTCACTTATCAGACCAATGATTGAGTACAACGCCCCATTCGGAATGTACCTTACCCGACACCTGCACCAAAAGGATAAAGGGGCTCAAACATATGTCATACGCTGCCCAACTGAAGAAACTCCAGCTCTATTCAGTCGCATACCGTCTGCTCAGAGGTGATCTGTGCCTGACATACAAGGCCATGTCCAACCCGGAATTAATGGACATGCTCCATCTCAAAAAATTCAAATCCACCAGAGCCACGAGAGCAAGAGACTTAAACCTCAACACGGATATAAATAGGACGTGCTGGAGGGACAGATTCATCACCCAGAGACTCCCTACACTATGGAACAGAATCCCAGTCCATGTGAGGCAGAGCCCCTCACTGACTCTGTTCAAGAGAAATCTTGACGAGTGGATGGGAGATCGTAGGTTTACCCCGGGAATCATCTCTGTGTCACTGCTGGACAGAGGCACAGCAAACTAATGGGTATAGTATTCTCATCCAAAGGGGTGGTGAAAGCCACACACACTCTGGCTAGGCTTATAAATGCCCTAGGGCAGATAGCCTAGTATGAACCTATGAACCTATGGAAGCATATAATAGAGTAAGAAGGATGTATGTTGCTGCTAAGGTAATCCTTGCATAATCTGTCAAGGTAGCATTTGCCCCAATAGAGAGAGCTGAGAGGAAGCGTGTTTTTGGTGAATTTTCTTGATGGAATGAAGTATGTGGTTATCAAATTTGAGGTTGTCATCTATTATGACTCTGAGTAGTTCAGTATGGCTTATGGTTTCTATTTTTGTGTTGTTACTTGAGGTAATATAAAATGTGTGTTTCTGGTTAAGGTGTTTTCTTGGAGTAAATAGCATAAGCTTGTTTATTTTTCTGGCATTACGCAGCAAGTTAGAATTTCTTAGCCATATTTCAATGTCAGTGAAGGATTTCTGAGTGATTTCCTGTAATTTTGTTATGGGTGGGGCACAGCAGATAAGGGATGAATTGTTGGTGAACTGTACAAGAGTGGCAAGTGTTAGAACAGTGTGAAGTTATTTATAAAAATATTAAATGGAAAGGGGCTGAGTATTGACCCTTGGGCAACATCAACAGAGACTGGTTGAAATGCTGAAATGCTTTTCTGCCATTTAGTTGCCTTCTGACAATTGTATAAATAATAGTGAAACCAGGAGAGAGAGGAGTAAGTGAGACCTACAGATACAAGTTCAGAAAAGAGCCTTTGGTGGGACACTTGTGTCAAATGCTTTGGAAAGGTCAAGGAAAGTGAAGAAACAAGGTTGCCCTCATTTTTGTATTGGCATATTATGTTGAAGTCGAGTTGGACAAGTAGTAGCAGTAGTACTATGGTTGGGTTTGAAACCATGTTGGGTGAAACAGAAAAGGTTGTGTTTGGTTATATGTTTTAAAAACTGAGAGCGAATACATTTCTCAAGGATTTTTGAGAGAGGTGATAGGATAGCAATAAGCCCACAGTTTAACTCTGTTTAAGTGCCTCCTTTGTGAAGGAGTTTAACAATGTACTTTTCCAGACGGATGGGACATATTTTTCAGTTACTGACCAAATGATAAGAATGGAGGTAGGGAAGGCTTGCACTTCTGCATCTATTTTGAGGAACACAGTGGGAAGGTTATCAAGAGCTAAGGTTGTTTCTTTTAATTTGACTAGTAATTTTTTTATGTCTGATGTTGGGATGAGCTGAAAACTAAAAGGCAGTGTGTTGCTTTCAAGAATACATGGAAGCTGCAGAGGTGAAGTGAAGTGGTCATTGATTAGTGACAGAATTGACTGGATAAAATGAGTGCTGAACTGAGTGGCAATGGACTCTTGCTGGGGTGTTAACAGTTTATTTACAGAAAACCAAAAAAGCTTTAGGTTGTTTTGGTCCTTTTGTTGGAGATTACTGTAGTATAATTTCTTGTCAGATTTAACAAGGATCTTGGTACAGTTTCTGAGATATCTAAAATTTTGGTAGGCATGTTGTGTTTTATTCTTATGCCATCCTTTCCATGCTTTATCATTTTGCAGCATGAGCTGATTGTTCCCTTTTGTCAGCCATGGTGCTGTGCTAGCTTTTACCCTTCTTGTCCTAACTGGTGCTTAATCATTTAGTATTTAGGGAAGGTGTAATTGAAGCAAGTAACTGCTTCATCTAGGGACATTACTCAATACATTCCAACTGTAGAGGGGACATGGATTTAATAAATGTGTCTGTCAAAATTGGTTAAACTGCGCACTTGTTTATAGATTATTTGTTTGGGTGAACCATATTGTTGTCTTATTGCATAGGTTGAAAGGTGGTGATCAACAGTATCTGGAAAACAGCTAAAGGATTTTATATTATGGGGTTTGTCTGTCAATATCCAGTCCAATGTGGACTGCCTGTTAGTGCTTTTGTTGATTTTGGTGGTGGAGCTCATTAGTTAGGTGAAGTTAAAAAGAGTCCTTAGGGTTACTGTTTATGGATTGCCAGTCTATATTTAGATAACCTAAGATGAAGGTTTCCTGGTGGAAGTTGTCAGATACCTAGTGTACGACATTTTCGGCTGAGGCAATGTTGCCTGGTGGGATGTATACTGCTGAGATACATATAGATTTCCTCTGGCTCATTTTGACACATGCAATCAGAAGTTCAACATTATTAAATTTTGGGATATTTACAGGGGCTGGATTTATTAAGTTGTGTTTTATAAATAATAGCAAAACCACATGCTCTTTTAAGTTTTCTGTCGGTTCTGAGTAAGTTTAAAACTGGGGGATTCATTTCATTGTCACGCATTTCTTGTTTTAGCCAGGTTTAAGTGGTCATTAAAATGTCTGGGAGTAAAAATCTAGAAATTAATGAATATCATGCATTTTTGTTATAGTTACTCCTGAGGTTAATCTTGAAAAAAATGAAGTTAGATTCATTACCTGATAGGAAATTTATATTGGGAGCAATGGAAACTAATGGGCTGGCCAGCATGGGTAATTGGTTTGTGGGTCCGGGGTTAGGGTGAATATCTTCATTCCGTTTCAGGATGGAGGTGGGGTGAGTGGAGGTATAGTGCCATCTGTATTTGTATTTGACTTTCAATACTGCTGAAAAGTACTATTTTTAACTTTAATATATCTAAAAGAGAACAGATCTGAACACTTATATTGATACAGAGAAGGAGACATACAGAGGGAGAGAAAGAGGGCTTTGTGATGTAATGTGTCTATGTTTGTGATGGAGCTGGGATATTATGTGGGAATATTACGGTAGTGAGGTAAGCTTGTGCAGAGTGTACAAAACAGCAGCAACTGACGTACTGTCACTGTGAGCTTAGATGATAGGCAGATGAAGGTTTGGTAAGATGATGGATGTGTGGTATACAAATGAAAGGAGTGTCATGAAAATGAGGAGCAGTAAAGGGTGGGGAGAGGGGGTATACAGATAGTTAAGGTAGTGAAGAGTAGTAAGTTTTTGTGTAGAAAGCTGTATGGTATAAGTTCGTTGTAAAGGGGAAGGTGAAGAAGTGAGCAGTGTACAGATGAGGGATGAGACAAAAAAAATGTGTACTGATAAGAAGGATAGTAGTCCAAATTAGTAACTAAAAGTAGTTATACGAGTATCTAAAAATAAAGTGCCTTTTGGTACTGGTACATATTTATGTGTGTGTGTTTGGGTGTGTGTGTTTGGGTGTGTGTGTGTGTGTGTGTGTGTGTGTGTATGTATGTATGTGGATATATACACATATATATATATATATATATATATATATGTATATATATATATATATATATATATATATATATGTATGTGCATATATACATATACATATATATATATATATATATATATATATATATACATATACATACATACATACATACATACACACACACACACACACACTATAATTTACAAATGTGTGTGCGAATGGACAGATAAAGGTGTTGGTATGTGCTTATATATATATATATATTAATTATAACTTACAAATGTGTATGAATTAATTGAAAATGGCGTTGAAGTAGGTGTGTGTATGGAAAAAAGTGGGCTGAAAATGTCTGTAAAGAAAGACTGTGGAATGGGCTGTAGCAAGAATTGGTGGAGAACTGAAACTGAAGATGTTTTTTAATGTATAGGTCTTTAAAGGGTGGGTAATATTTACTAAATTGAATGAGGAGTTAAGGGGATAACAGAACGTTGCATTCTTTAGACTGACCCTTGCAATGCGTACATGTATCAGTAAGCCATTACTGCTAATAATAATGCCTTGTAAATATATGTTCATGTACTAGCAATGCCTATGCCATTCATAGCCATGTAAAATGTGGACAAATGTAGAATTTCACACCACCCTGCACTAGTATCTAAACACTGCAAAGTCTGGACTGGTTTCCCACAAGAGGGGATGTCACTTCTTTCACAAATTCTGGCCGGTAGAAGGCATATACATCTTGGCTAAAGCGAAATTTTATGACTTGTTACAATGACTCTTACTAAAGAATATATCCAATAGTTGAGAATGACAGAGGAGATACCCATCCATGGAGGGATAAATGGAAAGAATTTCAGAGCCGTCACAGACAGTCCTCTCAAAGATCAACTAATACTGTAAGATGGCATCATTAGTTATATGATGTACTGAGGGCAGTCTTTAATAGGTCCCTGGTTGGGTTGAATTCTAATCTGTTACCATACAAAGCAGTTAGTGGATCACACACTACAGATCTCAGTTAGCCAAGTTCTGATGTACTGACTGTGACAGCCCCTCCTTACTCTGGTCCAGTAATCAAGGAGCCTCAATCCTCACCACTGACAACAGTGAGAGGCAGTCACTAAAAAAGTACAGTTGTGTACACTTACCATAAAAGTAGATGTTCGAGTGTATTCACTGTTGCAGTCATTACAATTGGGTTATCTGCCTGCAGGTAGCCCTCAGTCGGCCTGATTATCAAAGTCTTGGGTCCTGCGTCAGTTGCGGTCTCATCTTCCATGACATCAGGTAGTCAGGGGTATAAAGCATGCAGCCGATGCCATTACATCAGTTTTTCTTTCCGCAGATGTCAGGTGCCCCCATAATGGGAAGCAATTACATATATAAGGTTACACCTCCAACAAAAAAGCAAATACACCAGAAAGTTCAGATTTCCTGAGAGGCTTAGTCCTGTCCAAGTAAAATTTAAGTTGTCTGTGCATGTCCAAGGAGTGCAGTATTCATTCCCCTTTGTTCTGTGGATTAGAAAAGAAGGTTGGCAAATGAATGGTTTGATTAAGGGCCACACCAGATATCACCTTGGGCATGAAGGAGGGATTGGTCCTGAGGGACATCCTGTCCGCATGAAAGATGATGAAAGGCTCCACTGCCATGACGGCCTATAATTCATATACCCTTTTTGCTGAAGTGATTGCTAGAAGGAAGGCTATTTTCCAAGAAAAAAAAATTCAACTCTGCATTTGCAGCTGGCTCAAAGGGAGGTAGAGTGAGCTTTTCCACTACAAAGTTAAGGTCCCAGGCTGGAGTAGGGGCTCTCCTGGGTGGTCTTAAGTTTCTGGCCCCTCTGATTAAGAGGGCTGGCTCTGTATTATAATGAGCTGAAATGCCCGAGGCATGACTTTTGATAGAAGAAAAGGAAAGGCCCTTGTGAAGCATCTCAGTTAAGTATTGAAGAATGTGTGTTAAATTGGGCACTGTTGTGTCCATCCATTGTGTTTCGTTCCAGGAACAGAATCTTTTCCATTTCTCAGCGTTGGATTTTTTAGTACTAGGCCTCCTTGCCTGCAGAATAACATTCATCACTTGCTTACTGAGGGATGGTAACAGAGAGATCATGAAATTAGCCAGGCTGCAAGGCTCAGGGTTTGAAGGTGTGGGTGCAGAATCTGGCCCTCCTGCTGGGACAGCAGGGCAGGGGTCTAAGGCAGGTGCCATGGCTCCAGAAGTGACACACTGCGCAACAGGGTGTACCAGTGTTGGCATGGCCAGTCTGGTGCAATAAATATTGTCCTTGGTTTGTCCTGTTTGATTTTTAGTAGCACTTTGGAGAGGAGAGGCAGAGGGGAAAGGCATAAACTGTGAAGGACAGGGCATCAACTTTCCATGCTTGTCTGTGGGGAGCCATTGTGCAGAATTTGTCCAATTGGTAGTCCTGAGGGGAGGCCAACAAGTCTTTCTCTGGGCTCCCCCATTTGTTTCTCAAAATGTTGAATATCTTTGGATCCAGTTTCCACTTGTGTGGGTCCATGAGATTCCTGCTTAGGTCGTCTGCCAGTGTATTTAGCTTACCTGGCAGGAACTGAGATTGTAGATGCACTTGGTAGCTCAGGGCTGCATTCCAGAGAGCCATGGCTAGCCTGCAGAGAGGATATGAGTGGGTTGCCCCCTGCTTGTTTATGTACCACATAACAGTGGTGTTGTCCGTCTTTACCAATAATTGTGTTGGACGAATGTGGTCCTTGAAAGCTGTCAGAGCATTCTGTACAGCTAACATTTCTTTTTGATTGATATGCAGGTGCATTTGACTTGGGTTCCATTTGCCCTGAATGCACTGCCCTGCCAAGTGAGCCCGCCATACATAGTCTGATGCATCTGTTAGGGTTTGGGTGGTAGGGGGTAGAGTGAATGGCAGTCTCTTGTTTTGGTGGAAGGCCTCTGCCCACCAAAGGAACTCTAGCTTTAGATAAGGTATGACAGAAATCATTGATTCTAGGTCCTGAGAATGTTGACACCATAGGCTTTTTAGATACCACTGTAGTTTCCTCATATGCAGTCTTGCACATGGAATTAGTAGAATGCAAGAGGCCATGAACCCCAAGGCTTGCAGAAAGCTGGGTCTTTGTAGCTAGTTCTTTGAAGTAGGCTGTCAAGTGAACTTGTTTCTCTGGTGTGAGTTAGGCCATCTGGGAAGTTGTATTCAAGCTTGCTCCCAGGAATACAATTTGTTGGCAGGGTACTAGATGTGATTTCTTTTCATTTATGGTGTACCCCAGAGAAGTCAGTAATTTCTTTACAAATGCCAGATGGTTTAATAGTATGTCCTGGCTTTCTGCCTGAACTAGACAATCGTCCAGGTATGGGTATATTTGAATATTTCTTTGCCTGCAAAATGCAATGACTGGAGCTAGGCACTTTGTGAATACCCTAGGGGCAGTAGATAAGCCAAAGGGCAGTGCAGAGAACTGATAGTGCATGTAGCCTGCTCTGAAGCATAGGTATCTTCTACAAGATTCCCTTATTGGGATGTGCAGGTAGGCTTCCTTTAAATCCAGTGTTGCCAACCAGGCATTTTTGCCTAGCATGGGAAGCAGTTGATGAAGAGTTAGCATTTTGAAACTTGGAATTACCAAAAAGGTGTTTAGGATAGCGTTAGCATTTTGAATTTTGGGATTACCAAAAAGGTGTTTAGGATAGACAGGTCCAGGATAGGACACCAGGAATTGTCTTTTCTGGGTACCAGGAAAAGTCTTGAGTAGAAACCTTGCCCCCATTCTTCTTCTGTGACAGGCTGAATAGCCCTGATACTTAGAAGAGAGAGAACTTGTTTTTGAGCCTCTGCCCACTGATTTGGGGGTAGGTCTGGCCAAACTATATTTAAAACCCATTTATCTTGGGTAATCAATCCCCAGTTTTTTGCATGCAGGGTGATCTTTCTCCCTAAAGGAACAGTCAGTTGAGCAGAGCTTGGAAGGTTTAAAGTTAAGTCATTGTGACAGTTTACCATAGGGGGTGTCTTACTACTCCCAGCTTTGGAAGTTGGAGCTCCCCACTGCTTAGGCATATGAGTACCTTGGGACGGAAGCCTGGGTGTTCTGCTGGTTCTGGGTTTGGACTGAGAAGGCCTGGAAGAGGCAGGAAAGGACCAATTCTTAAAGGGCCAGTGCCTACTAAAGCTGGAAGGCTGTACTTGCAGGAAATCTTTAACAGTTTGCATAGATTTAGCTTTTTCCTCCATCTTTTTAAGTACTTCTTCTGCTTTGTTGCCAAACAGGTGGTCTTGGTGTAGGGGAGCATCCAGTAATTTAGCTTTAAAGTGATCTGGCAAAGATTGCTCCTTAAGCCAAGCATTCATTGTAAGTACAGACCCAGTGACAGCAGCCCTGCAAGATGCCTCTAATGAATCAAAACTACATTGCAAAGTATGTTTTACAACTTGTTTAGCAGAATGCATTAAATCCTGTAATTCTTTACTTTCAGCACAGTCAGGAATCAACATCATTTTCTGTTTAAGCAATCCAATAATATGCTGCTGATACTTTAACATATGAAACTGGCAGTTTAAGGCTCTTATGGCCTAAGTTGCAGAAGTGTATACCTTCTTACCCCATCTGTCCAGGGCCCTAGAATCTCTATCAGAGGGGGTAGGGTTTTTGGCAGTAGTAGCCTTAATGCCTTTGGGTCCCTGGGAAATGGTCTCAGGATCCACAGTAGGATTCTTAAAGAGGAACTTGTGAGAGTCAGGTACCCTATAATACCTGTCAGGTTTTCTGGGAGCTGGAGGTAAAGAGTAAGGGCCAGGCTAGATTCAGAGAAGGCATCATCTACAATGTCCAGAACAGGAGGGATAGCTAAAGGCCTGTGTTGAGGTAGGAGTAAGAATTCCCTAAGCCTCTTTTTGGAGTCAGAGTAATCCTGGCTTTCCCAGCGGAAATGCTTCCTAAGAGTATGCAAGGTTTCACCAAAAGAGAAATCCTCTGGACAGGAAGCAGAGGGAATGAAGTCCTCTGCATCAGAATCTTCATAGGTAGATAAGGGCAACTCCTGGTCATCAGAAAAAACAGAAATTTCAGAGTCCTGATCAGAAGAATCAGAAGGAAAATCAGTTCTAGGTCTCTTAGAGGAAGAAGGGTGGCTTCCCCTGATTAGAGTAATAAGGTCTTCAGCCATTCTTATCATTTGTTTTTTAGGCATAGGGGTCTGACCATGCGGTCTGCGCATCAGTTTTCTAGGCATGGAGTTTTAGGCCTTGAAGAAGAAGATGGCATTGGTTTAATATGCAAGTCAGTAGGCCTGAATACACCCTCAAAAGCCTGTGCCTGCACAGCCGCTCCAGACCCATCCAAGGTAGAGACATCCGCAGGTTCCACAGTCGAAGAAGCATCTTGCGGCATACCGGACTCCGAATGGGTCTCAGTAGAGGCCTGCAAATCTGAAGTAGCGGGTATCAGGGGCTGCGAAAGCGCCTCACTGAGTACCGGTGAACTGGTGACTAGTTTAGGAGAAGCGTCGTTGGCAGTTTTGGATCTATGCGGTCTGTCTCTGTCTTTATCTTTGCGTTTTTTTGGAATGTCGGTAGTCGGGTGGCTTACCAAAACCATTTCTGGATAAGTGAACAGAGTATCAAAATATTTAGATGCAAAAATGAACCGATGACGAATAGTTCGAGGTTTGAATACGGCACAAAACCGTCAGCGAGGTACGTCGTGGCCTGGGCCTAAACAAGGAATGCAGTACGAATGAAAATCTTTATGAGGTATTTGCTTTCCACAAGAAATACAATTGTTAACTTTTACTGACATCGGTTTAGGGCAAGAAAAAGGATCCCCAATGGGCTACTTAGCTTAGCTGAAGACTTTGGATCTGAAACTCGAAAACGAAAATTTCAGGAGTCGGCCGACTGGCACTTGCGAACTGTTTCTGTTTCAGGCACCGCACAGCAAGAAAGACTGATGTAATGGCATTGGCTGCATGCTTTAACCCCTGACTACCTGACATCATGGAAGATGAGACAGCAACCGACACAGGACCCAAAACTTTGATAATCAGGCCGACTGAGGGCTACCTGCAAGCAGATAACCCAAATGTAATGACTGCAACAGCGAAACAAGAAGAACATCAGGAATAGATTTGCACAGTACTTCAAATGCAGCTCTGTGCATCAAACACAATTTCCCCTAAGAACACACAGGGAACACATTCCACTGGGACAAGACCCACCTTAGAGCACTGTGTCCCAGTTCCAAGTATCTGACACACACACACACACACACACACACACCTGGGAAAGGCTGACACAGATTCACCAGCTGTGTCCCCTCTCTCCAGACTACTGTATCAAATTAATACTGATATAAATGGTAGTGTGTGACCGAAGCAGCAAGACTTATCAGAATGGCCACAGTGTCATTAAAATAAGCACAAGCACTCACAAGATGTTAAACATGTTCTCTAAAAGACCAGCCACAATGAAAATGTATAAAATATTTAATAAAAGATAAAATAGAGAACAGGAGAATATTTAATATTTAGTTATAATAAATAATAGAATTTTAGTCACAGGAAATATAAAAATAACACAGTTGGATAGAATCTCGTAGATGCAGAAAAAGAAAATAATACTAAACTAATCTCATTGTATTATTCCTAACCGAACTAATTGTCCCCAGGTAACTCGCTTAGTATTGCAAGGCAAGATATACTGTTGAGATGCTCACTTCCACAAGGCAAGATGAGATACTACACACTAACTGAACTGAAGAACTGAACTGAGTTAACGGACCTAGATCTTTTATACCAGATTCCAAAGAAAAACAAAAACAAACAACAAACTGCTGCTGCCAGAGTTCCATCCTTCAGCTGGTTGGCACAATACACATTCAGAACTCTTAAGAATCTGTTGCACCATTTTTAACATAAGCAACTTTTACAAATGCATTTTTAATACAAGCATCTGTAGAAAACAATGTGACAGTCAAATGACATAAGATGATTTACAAAACTTCCACCAGACATGCTGACATATGTCACACATGCACTGTCCCACTTCTCCTGGTGCAGCTGGCAATGCCTTACAATGGTCACATCTCTCCCCACTTTGAAGATTCAAGCTATTTTTTTAAGTGACCCTGGAAAAACGTTGCTAGAGAGAAATGGACCTGTTTGGGAACACATTAACCTATACCCTGTCTTGAGAATCAGTCTGTATTGGCATTACTGTAATCTGGACTGGCTAATACAGGGGTCCTCCCAAAGCCCCTTGAAGCTTTTGGAATGCCTGCTCATAGGCTGGGGTCCACACTACCTTATCTGGCCTGTTTTTCATTGTTTGGTTTATGAGGGGAGCAGCTATTGTACTATAATTGGGAACGAACGTAGTCTGCTGTCCCCAAGAATGCTCTCATCTGCTTTGTTGTAACAGGGGCAGGCCAAGCCTGAATAGCTTCCACTTTGGCAGGTTCTGGCTTAATTTTACCATTCTCCACTTTGTGCCCCAGGTAGGAGATATCTGCCATACCCACCTGACACTTACTGGGTTTAATGGTCAGCCCTGCTCTTTGCAGTCTACCTAGGACCTCCCTGACATGCTCTGGCTTCATTATGTTAACACAGTACAATCTGTGCCACTGCCTCTTGCCTAGCAGGTTTATCATGTAATTAAAATTAATGACCTTCCTTACCACTTTGAAGGGTCCCTCCCAAGGTGCTTGCAGCTTACTGTGACTGTCAGAAATGGAGCAGCATAACCTGCTGTTTCCCAGCACTAATAAGGCTTGAGCATTCCTGCCATACCAGACTTTTCCTGCTACTGGGCTCCTGCCAGATGCTCCTGGGCCAAGCTCATGAGCTACTCAAGCCTTGTCCTGAGGTTTACAACATATGCCACAACAGACTCCTTGTGGGATTTACACTCACCCTCCCACTCATCATGAATCAAATCTAAAGGCCTCCTCACTCTATGCACATACAGCAACTCAAAGAGTGAAAAACTGTGGATTCCTGGGGTACTTTTCTGCAAGCAAACAGTAGATGGAGCAAATATTTTTCTCACTCTCTCTCTTAAACTAGTCTGCAAATGCCTGAAGCACGGTCTTTAATGTAGAGTTTAACCTCTCCACAAGACCATTACTCTGGTGATGGTAGGGGGTGGTCTTTAGGTGCTTCACCACACAACACTTCCACAGACAAGCCAGCAGGTCTGACATGAAACTGCCATCTCTGACAGTCAGTATTTCTCTCAAACAACCTACCATGCTTAAAATCTCTAACAAAGCATTTGCCACCTTCTCTGCCTCGATTAAAGAAAGAGCCACCGCCTCAGGGTATCTGGTAACATAATCTACCAATAGGATATACTTCTTCTCTGTGGAACTTGGGGTACTCAGAGGCCCCACAATATCCACAATATCCATAGCTAGCCTCTAAAATGGCATCTCAATCACAGGCAAAGGCATCAATGGAGCTTTAACCTTGTCTCCTACCTTGCCTACCCTTTAGCACTACCGTGCAATCCCAGGCCATTTAAAGTTTTGTATAATATAACTCTTGATATGCTTTACATCCACATGACCTCTAGAAGTGCCAAATGGTATCTTTTGGGCACTACCAACTACTGTATTACCTCACCCTCTATCTCTCCCTCAGGGGTCCACTCTGTACACTAATAATTTGTTCCAGTATACAGACTCCCCTTTTCTTTAAGCATCAGGTGCCTCCTTAACTACCTCCCTAAAGCCTCGTAAGGTAGGGTCCGAAAGCTGTGCCTGTCTCAACTCTACTTTCATGACCATTCCCAGCTCTCCTTCCACAGGAAGCCTAGTATCTTCTGACAGTGGTGCCTTCCTGTCAGACTGGGTACTACCACTCACCTCTGTCCTTTCAGTCACCCTGTCCATGAGAACATCAGTATGTACCAGCAGCTGTGGTTCACTTTCAGGCTCACTGTTACTATGCAGCTCCCCTCCCTGAAATAACCACATCACCAGCCTCAGCTTCAGGTATGGGGTTTGTTTGGATCCCCCTCAGGCTACCGGACCTACTTGCCTGTCTCCAAGCCTCACTGCACTTAACTACATGCACACAAGGTACTACATTATCAAAATCATTCCCTATAAAGACATCTCCAAGGATATCCTCAAACACACCTGCCTGCTTGTTCCCTTTTCCACTCTCCCAGTGAAGGTGAACCCTAGCCAAAGGTATTTGGAATGGGGTCCCACTAAGATTTAACTGGTGTGGACTTCCAAGGCATGTACTGCTCTTCTTTAACCGCTGCAGACTTCACAATGGTTATGTCAGAGGCTGTCTCTCTTAGCAGTGGCCTGCCTTCCATCCACTAAGATAGGATACATACTCCGGTGTTGGTTTGGTACCTCTATTGTCTCCAAACAACTTACTACTGGCATGCTGTTATTCCCACTTACTGGTTCCTTCATTGTTTGTTCCCCACCTTGCTTCAGTGGACATTTGTAAGCTACATGGCCCCTCTGGTTACATTTAAAACATCTAACCATTGATCCTGGCCGTGCACCTGAACTAGTGGCTTCCTCTGTTACTGGTAAACTCTGTTGGGGTGATTTAGGCTGCCCACCATGGGTTCCTTTATATCCACGTGCAGCACTGGGTATCCTCTTCTTATGCAGTGATGCCCTGCTTGCTAAGTACAGATCCCCTTTTTTCACCCAGCTCATCTGCAGTTACATTCTTGGTCTACCAACCAGATTCTTATATCCTCGGGCAAAGTGCTAAAGGCTTGTTCCATCACCCAAAGGTCTGCCAGCCTTTCAAAAGTGGTGACCAGACACTCAGTTACGCACCTATGAAAGTGCTTAACTCAGCAATACAATCACATATACTCATCTGCCTTGCTTCTATGCTCACAAAACTTTTTTCATTAAGCTTCAGGTGTTAACTTAAAACAATCTAGCAAATTTTGCTTTACTCTAGCATAGTTTAAACATAATCAGTATCCAACAATTTAGACACAGCAGTTACAGCTTTACCATGGAGTAAGGGAGGTCAGGAACTGTACCCAGAGCTCTTGGTCAACATTATACTGTTTTATTCATATATTTGAATGGGTATATAAACTATCAAAGTCATTCCCTCTGCAAATTGTGGAAGAAATTTACTGACCTTTATTGCTTCTGGGATTCAGTTACTCACTTCCCCATTACCTCCATAACTCTAATGAAGAATCAGTATCTCCTTTTCATTCTAACGCTGCTTCTCCTTTTCTTCAGCTTCAGAAAGCTGCAGCTTCTCTTTGGTTTCCAAACATCTGGCTTCCAGTTCATGCTGACACTGCTTCTCCTTTTCTTCAGCATCAAAACACCGCAATCTCCAAATGTTGCAGTCTCTCTTTGGTCTCCAAACATTTGGCCTCCAGTTCAAGTACCTTTAACTTCAGACGGATTTATAAGTCCTTGAGGAAAAGGTGAACTGTTCTGTTTTTGAAGGCTGCACATCCCCATCAACAGACTGGCTATCTCCCTGGTTTCTGGACCGTGCTGCAGCTGTGATTAAGGCTGAAATCATATTCTCTTTACTCAGGATAGCATGCACCAGTCCTTTGGCTTCACACACCTTGGACAAATGATTCTTTGTCAGCTTGGTATAATCTTCTGCTGACATCTTTGCCTGCTCTTCCTGACTAAATAACTAACAAAAATAAATAAAACTGTTGTGAAACTTAAACTTTGAATGTTTACATTGTGGCTGTTGACAGTACATACACATTCAGTGACAACTGCTTACAGGCTACTAAAGTTCAATTAATATCCCACCACTCTGACACCAATATGCGACTGCCCCTCTTTACCTCGAGCCAGTAATCAAGACGCCTCAATCCTCACCACTGACACTGGTGAGCAGTGGTCACTAAAAGCACAGGAAATAGAAGTTATGTCCTTACCATAACGTTCCATGTGGAGTGTTCATCTCGCCTTTGTTCTTACACATGGGTTCGGAGCCGATCCTCGGCTCCGTGCCGGCCTCTTGCAAGCTCTGCATCGAGAAGATGCTCGAGACAATCTAATACCCACAATCCCCCTCTGCCTTTACCTCAGATCTAGTTTGCAAGCAAACCAATCCCTAGAGAGAGCACATTCATGCTTATATCACATATGCACAGAATAGGAGTCTATACATAACTATATATATATAAGAAGCAATAGACATATATATATATACATGCTAACTATGTACACAACATCTACAAAGCAGAAACAGAATGCTCCCGGCCAGGCATCAAAAGAACGTTCTTCTTAAGGGCGGGAGGGTGGGAATGTAAGAACAAAGGCGAGATGAACACTCCACATGGAACGTTATGGTAAGGACATAACTTCTATGTGATAGTGTTCAATCTCGCCGTTTGTTCTTACACATGGGTAGCGTCCCTAGCTCCTTGTTCCTGAGGAACTCACGGAAGGACGTTCTTGAGCACAGTGGAACCAAAGGTTGCTCTGTCCCTAGAAGCCTTGTCTACCTTATAATGAGAAATGAATGTATGTGGCTTAGACCAAGTAGCAGCCGCACAAATAGCGTCTAGTGGTAGGCGGGCTGCATGAGCCAGAGATGTAGACACTGACCTTGTGGAATGTCCTTTGGGTTTGTGTAAGAGAGTTAGATTTGAGGAATCATAGACATAGATTATACAATCCGTTAGCCACTTAGAAAGAGTTCTTTTGGTAACCGCTAGTCCTTTCCTGCTATCAGCAAAGGCCACAAAAAGTTGATCAGTTTTTCTGTGGTCTTTTGTTCTATCCAAGTAAAATCTTAGTTGTCTGTGAACATCTAATTTGTGCAACATATACTCCATTTTGTTGGAGTGATTTTTGAAGAAAGTGGGTAATTCAATTGACTGATTAATATTGTTAATAGAACACACTTTAGGGAGGAAGGATGAATTAGTTGGAAGAGAAACTCTGTCAGAGTGAAAGATCAAATAAGGGTGCTTGATGGAGAGAGCCTGAAGTTCAGATACTGCCTAGCAGAAGTAATGGCTACCAAAAGAGAGTCTTCCAGGACAAAAATTTTAATGGGCAAGAAGAGGCAGGTTCAAAGGGGCAACATTAATTTAGATAACAACAAGTTTAGACTCCAAGGTGACGTAGGAGATCTGACTGGTGGTCTAATATGAAAAACCCCCTTTTAAAAAGGCTTTACAAAGTCTGTGGGCCATAACAGGAGCCCCACATTCTTCCACATGGAAATTTGAAATGGCAGCCAATTGAACTCTTAGTGTAGCAGGAGAAGCACCCTGATGGAATAAGTCCGTTAAAAACTCTAATATTTTATTCAAAGGAGCTATAAAAGGATCCACTTGCTGTGTATTCGCCCAGAATACAAATCGCTTCCATTTACTAGAATATGTTTTAGTAGTGGAAGCTTTATGAGAAGCCACCAATATATCCCGAACTGCTGGCGAAAGAAGATCAGACCTGGCTAAGTTGGGAATTGGAGCAGCCAAGCTGCTAGATGGAGGGACCGGAGCGCGGGATGGGGAGCCCCTGACGAGTGAGTCAATAGATCTGGCTCTGGGTCCAGAATCCAGGGTCCCCTGAATGCAGTGTGTCTTCAGGAAGGGAAACCAAATTTGACGAGGCCAGAATGGGGCAATGAGGATTATTGTCCTGTGAAGGTTTCTGGCTTTCTGGAGAAACTTCGATATCAGGGGAAATGGAGGAAATGCGTACAGGAGTCCCGGGGGCCAATCGTGAATCAGTGCGTCCCTGGGGACTTCCCCTGGAGGGGGTAATAGGGCAAAGTAGCTCCTGCATTTGGCATTCATTGGAGACGCAAACAGATCGCAGGAAGGCTGGCCCCACGTGCGAAAAATCCTTTTCGCCACTGACTGATTTAGGGACCACTCGTGCGGTAACAGAATTGCTCTGCTCAGCCTGTCGGCTATGACGTTGGATGACCCCGGGATGTGCGTTGCTATCAGAAAGCGACCCGTGGACTCCGCCCACTGCCAGATTCTCATGGCCTCTCTGCATAGCTGATAGGACTTGGTTCCCCCTTGCTTGTTTATGTACCAGACTACCGACATGTTGTCCGTCTGAACTGCAATAGTTCCTAGAGGAAGAAGGGGAGCAAAGTGTTGCAATGCTAGAAACACTGCCCTCAACTCTAGAACATTGATGTGCAGATTGTACTCCAAATTGGTCCATTCGCCTTGGACTGTCTGTCCCTGAAAGATGCCCCCCCACCCTATCAGGGACGCGTCCGTGGTCACCGTAACTGTAGGCGTGGGTAGCACAAATGGTCTCCCCTTGGAAAGGTTGCACGTTTGAAGCCACCAGTTTAGATGTGTCTTGCATGTTTTCATTATAAGAATCTCGTGTGTTAGAGGTAGTTGTTGAAACGACCATTGTGCAAACAGTAGCCATTGAAGAACTCTCATGTGCAGCCTTCCCAAGGGTATTGCAATAAGGGAGGCTGACATGAGTCCCAAAACCTTCAGTACCAGTTTTGCTGGAGATTTCCTTGACAGAAGTAGAAGACGTATGTGAGTCTGAAGTGATAGTATCCTTTCTGGGGGAAGTCTCAGAATTAACTGACGTGTGTTTAATTCTGCTCCTATGAACAAAATATTTTGTGATGGCTGAAGCAAGGATTTTCCGAAGTTTATGGAAATCCCTAGGTGAACACACAGTTGAAGAAAGTCTCTGGCCTGTAATAGTTGACGCTGGGTGGTGGCAGAAAGGAGCCAGTCGTCCAGATACGGAAACACCTGGAATCCTTGGCGTCTCAAGTGAGACGCTACCACTGCCATGCATTTGGTGAAGACCCTGGGGGCTGAGGTCAGACCAAAGGGCAGGGCTCGAAATTGAAAGTGACTGGCCCCAGCCGAAGCGCAAATGATCTCTGGATGCCCTGGCCATTTTGATGTGGTAGTATGCATCTTCTAGATCTATTGAGCACATCCAGTCGCCCTTCTGTAAGAATGGAAGGATCGATTGAAGTGTGACCATTCGAACTTTTCTTTCCTGACGAAGGTATTGAGGTAGCTTAGGTCCAGGATGGGCCTCCAGTCCCCTGTTTTCTTTGGAACTAAAAAGAACCTTGAGTAAGTCCCGAATCCTTGCTGGTCCGCTGGGACTGGTTGGATGACTCTTTTTTCTAGCAGCTTTGAAATTTCTAAAGCTGCTGGCTCTCGCAGATGGGGCGGTACATCTGGGAGTCTTTTCTTTGGAATGGGATGGGATAGAAAGGGAATGTTGTAACCTCTGGTAACCACGCTTTTTACCCACTTGTCTGTAGTTACATTTTGCCAGGCCTGAGGGTATAAAGCTAAGCGACCCCCGACTGCCTCCAGAGCAGGACAGTCGGGCCTCCTCTCAGGAGTGCTGGAAAGGTTTACCAGGGAGTGTATCCCTGTCACCTTGATGTTGCGGACCCCCTCTGCCGCCTGGGCGGCGTCTTCCACCTCTGCCCCCTCCTCTGCCTCTAGAGGGGGCATCTCCCTGTGTGCCTGGGAAAGCTCCTTGGGGTTTTCGAAACCACATTTTTCCACCACGTTGCCCTTTGGGGTACGGTCTGGTTGGGGTGGAAAAACGGACTCCGACAGCAGACAGAGTCTTTCCCTCCTGTTCACACCGGGTAAGGGTCTCCTTTACTTTGGGGCCAAAGAGAGTGGCACCGTCAAATGGGGCGTTAGTAAAGGAAGACTTGAAGGCTTCCGCAAAGGAACATAAGCGCATCCAGGATTGTCTGCGAAGAGCAATCGCTGAAGTTGCTGCCCTACTCGAACCTTCGGCCGCGTATGAGATCAGCCTCATGGACAAGTTCACAATGGATGTAAGGGTATTAAGTTGCGCTGTCACTTTCTCTGAGACAGCAGCATCTGTAGTACCCTGGAGGGTATCTCCCAACTCTTTGACTAGATCCCTCTGTAGACGTGTAAAATGGGTCAAATAGTTCAGGGATCGCATGGAAAAAGCCGCTGAACTAAAAATGCGCTTCCCATCTATCCATCGTCCTAGAATCTTTATTAGGGGGATGGACAGATGAGGAAGACTCTGACATCTCCTTTTTCGTGGCCGCTGCCACCACCATAGCGTCAACTGGAACTCCTTTTGTTAAGTAGGACTTGTCCTGAGGTGCCGTGATGTATTTATTGGGTTTCCTTGGGACTGGTTCCACTGTGTCAGGAGCCTCCCACGCCCTTCGAGCAATTAGTTCCATTAATTCATCGAAGGGCGGAGTAACCCAGGAGGAGGAAGGGCGAGCACCAAATGCCTTCAGCAAAACTGACTCATCCTCAGAAGGGGGAAGGGACTGCCAGTCACCTCTCTGTTTCAGGATCTCCAATATGTCCGAAAAAGAGACATCTTCTGAAGGTGACTTAGGGGACCCTTCTGACTCACCTAAGTCAGTATCAGATGTCAAGGATTCTTGTGGAGAATCCAAGTGTCTCCTCTTACACAATCTTTTCCTAGGGACTTCTTCGTGGGGAGCATCCGAAGAAGCCTCCGAGGAAGAGGGGGCACCCTCCAGGGGTGGCTGAGACACTGGTGCCCGACGCTTGGATGTGGCCGTGGGTGCAGAAGAGGATAATGGCCCTTTATGGGGAGGAGAGGTTGCTTCCACTGATGTGGTTGTCTGGGTAGACAACACCTTCCTCATTAGATCGAACGCCCCCGGGTCCCGCATCGAAGAATCTCCCGGTTCCGAAGAAATGGGAAGAATTCCCGACACAGGCACCGAAGGCATCGACCCCGAGGACGGAGCCGAATCGATCCGCGCCGAGGCCCCGAGGGGAAGAGTCGGAACCGAAACGTCGGTTCGACTCTCTGCCCCGGAACCAAGGACAGACCGTCGGCTCCGAGACTCCGGTACCGGGTCCGACGGAGTCGAGGTGAGAGGAACAGACCGAGAGAAGGACGGTTCTGGACCCGAGGGCTCCACAATCAGAAGATCAACCTCTTCCGGCTCCAAAGACTCGATAGGTCTCGGAGGAGGAATGGATGGAGACAAAGGGAGGCCTTCGAGTTTCGACACCAACTGGGTGGAAACCGAAATAAGTTTGGACAGGGCCGAATGCTCCAATAACTTCTGCACCACACGATCCACATCGATATCGGAAAGTTTGGAAGAAGAACGGGTCGAAGGAACCGAAGACGGAGCCGACCTCAATAAGGTCGAAGGAGGGAGCTCCATCACCGGTTCCAAGACTCGAGGCTCAGGAACCGATACCAGTTGAACACTCGGCCCAAGTCTGTGGAACCGGTGATCTAACTTTTGCTGAAGAGCTCGGAGCCGATGACTTGGGCTCCGACGTCTTCGATTCCTTAGAGGATCTCGATGCCTGGTCAGAAGCATCCAGAGCCTCCTGAAAAGAAGGTTTTAATAAACCTCTGTCCATGAGTTTCCTGCGCCTATCTGTCATGACCCTCCCACTAAAAGAGTGACAGATAGAACAGTCCTCTTGCAAGTGGAGAGGGCCAAGGCAATAGACGCAGGAACTATGGTTGTCAGTCACTGACATTTTCTGGCCACACTGACAACGCTTAAACCCTGATTTTACCTTATCAGACATTATACAAGAAAAAGACAAGTCCAGTATTATAGTCAAATCCGAGAAAAAAAATGTCAAATCCGGTTTAAATGTCAAATCCTTTTAAAATTTAAGAAGGGTTGTAGGCCCCGAAAAACTCTAACCGATAAATAAAATTAACGGTACCGAGAATTTAACCACTCAACCACAATCACTCAGTATATTAAGATATATCAATTAGAACAAGAAAAATCCAAGAAAATATAACAAATTAAGTTATATCTTAACTTTAGATGCTCGAGCTAGCTCCCAGCGATGCGAACACAGCAGCGGCAAACTAGATCTGAGGTAAAGGCAGAGGGGGATTGTGGGTATTAGACTGTCTCGAGCTTCTTCTCGATGCAGAGCTTGCAAGAGGCCGGCACGGAGCCGAGGATCGGCTCCGAACCCATGTGTAAGAACAAACGGCGAGATTGAACACTATCACATTGGATTTACACAATATTTCAAATGCAGCTCTCCGCATCAAACACAATTTCCCCCAACATCACACAGGGGAACAGGCTCCACTGGGACTGGACCCTCTGTCTCTCCAGATTCCAAACAAGACCTACCTCAGTGCACTGTGTCCCACTTCCAAGTATTTGACACACACACTACACACACACCTGGAAAGGCTGACACAGATTCACCAGCTGTGTCCCCTCTCTCCAGACTACAAGGTCGATTGCTGCCACCAGCCAGATACTTTAAGGCTCTTACAAAAGGTAACCAATTACACTGTGTCAAATTAATAGTGATATAAATGGTGTGTGACCGAAGCAGCAAGGCTTATTGGAGTGGCCACAGTGTCACTAAAATAAGCACAAGTACTCTCAAGATGTTAAAAGTATTCTCTAAAAGACCAGACACAATGAAAAGGTATAAAATATTTAACAACATATAATAAAATAGAGAACAGGTGATTACTTAATATTTACTTACAATAAACAATAGAGTAAAAATAACAAAGTTGGACAGCATTTCATAGATGCAGAAAAAAGAAAATACTGCTAAACTAATCTCACTGTATTATTCTTAACTGAACTAAAGAGAAACTGTCCCTAGTTAACTCACTTACTATCAAAACGCAAGATGTACTATTGAGATGCTCACTTCCACAAGGCAAGATGAGATATTACACACTAACTGAACTGTACAGCTAACAACTGAAATGAGATAACTGACCTAGATATTTTATATCACATTCCAAAGAAAAACAAACAACAAACTGTTGCTGCCAGAGCTCCATCTTTCAGTTGGTTATAGAATGGCATCACATCTAGTCACCTGACTATGGCACAATAAACATTCAGAACTCTATTAAGATTCTGTTGCACAATTTTTAACATGAGCAACTTTTACAAATACAATTTTAATACAAGCATCTGTACAAATCAATGTGACAGTCAAATGACATATGATTATTTACAAAACTTCAGCCAGCCATGCTGGCATATGTCACACATGTACTGTCCCACTTCTGCTGGTACAGCTGGCAATACCTCATAATGTCATACTGACTACACAAATACAGTTTGACTCCCTTAGTTAGAATGGAATAATGCTTACTGATGGTATGCAATGAAAACCAAATGGTTGTGAGATAGCTGCACAAGAGACATTTTTGAGGCAACAATGGTGACGGTCAATACCCTAGACGAGTGAGCTCACACAAGAGCACCAACTAGCAGGTGGTTAATCAACTTAGCATTAAAACAATATAGCTGGCACTTTCACATGCAAACTGTTTGACAACTGCAAGCCTTCTTTCCATGGTGCAATGGGAAACAACAGATACTTCTTCTAAAATCTCTGCATACATTTGGTAGTTAACATTCAGGGTGTTTTGGTTGTCTTTTGGTGAGAATGAGGATTCATTCTGAAGGAGATACTACTTTTGTAAAAGACCCAATGTGGTTCACTAAATATAAGGGCCTTATACTTCACAAACCTCCTAGCAAAAGTGATGACCATCAGATAAACATTCTCCAAGATACAAAGCTCAGTGATGATGATGACAATCACCAGAGACCTAAAAGCCTTGAACCACACCCCTTTAAGCCACCACAATGCAATACCTTTCCACCCTGAACTTTGCAGTGAGAGACAGAAATAAACAAGAATGGTGAAAAGACATACATGAATCTGTTGTGCCATGGGAAAGAGAATATGTCCATCACTACCACCCACTTACTCCTGTAGCACCAAACAGAAGTGAGGATGGACCACTTTCTCTAAAGTGACAAAGAGGCTGGTCTGCTGAGTGAACCACTTTTGGAAAACTCTGACCAGGCACAGCTTCAGAATTTTCAGTTCATACAGTGGGGTGGAGAAGACATTCGGAGCATATGCCAGCTTGTTCAGTTCCTGGGTAAGCAAATCATCAAAAAATCATGGGTGCAAAATATTGAGAATGGTATCCCTTTAAAAGGCCTACTGCCAGGCAAGCATCACAACCTTACACAGATGATGACCCATAAACTCCTTGCTTGCTTAGGTAACACATTATGGACTAGTTGTCTGATTGAATGAAGTGAGACTGAAGAAGCTTTCTCTAAAAAAAACCTTTAAGATAAAAAAAAACTCATTTTAGCTCTATCTGTTTGATGTGTGGTCCTCTCTCCTACGGAAAGCACTCCATATACAATTGAGGAGTATAGGATGGCTCCCCAGCCTAAGAGCAAAACATTTACTTCCAGAAACTGTTAACATGTTTAACTGTAGAAAGACAGAGAGAAGAACCACCAGACGATTGGTGAGGACTGTCCATGACTTCATGGCAAGCAGCAAAAGTGTGACACCAAAAGTAGGTCTCTGAGTGTGTGGTGGCTCTAAAGGCACTGACAATGCAGTCCAGTGCAATACCCACATCATCACATATGCAAACAACACAATAAAGACAGAGGCACCAATAAGCCCAAAAAGTTTGGGCCTAGGGTGTAACTCCTAATTCAAGTAGCTAAAGACATGACGTTGTAAGCATTAAACAAGGGCAGAAATAACCAATACTAGAAACTGTCTAGCCTCTACATTAATGAAATCAATCCTCTATGAAACCGTCAAAGAGGAATTCTTCCCATTTAGGATACCTCTTAGGTACTGTAATCATAGGAAATCCAGAGTTGGGAAACTTCCAGACAGTTCCAGATTCATACTATCAGGTGCCAATAGGCCAAATATGGGTATACATGGAGTTTCTTCTGCAATGTTTCAAAGGCTTTGTGTACTGAGGAAGTCCAAAGTGCAGAACTATGTACTGAAGTGATGCCACCCAACAGAGAATTTGCTTGGTGCTTTACTTATTTATATACATATTTAACTTTGTTTACTCAGGTAGAGCACTAATCCCAATGGACATTTTCTCACACTCAGTGTGAGTTTTGAAACAAGACAACTTCAGATACTTAGAGAAGTAATAGGAGCAGCTAAGATCAAACAGGCATTTGAACTGCATGAGTAAACTGGTGAAATAAAGACAAAAAAAATAAAAATATTTAAGAAACTATTAACCGAAGTTATAAACCAAAATGATTTAGCATTGCTTATAAAGATATTTACAGTATACACAATACTGAAGCACAATAAATAGCCACAGTTATGAAATAAATACAAATGAAAATTGAATATTAATAACTAATCCAAGAGTAAAAGGATTTTATCTTTGTTTATGTTTTTACAACATATACAACATTGAGGTAGGAAAGAAGGACAGAAATTAAGAGAATTGCATGATGTAATGGGAAGTTAAATGAGACGGGAAGCAGGAGAAACATGATAGATAAAGTATTGGAATGGCAAGTATTAGTGGTAGAAATGTCTGGAAGTGAGATATTTTTGTTAGTATGGCATATGTAGGTGCTCTGGACAGAACAAACAAGTTAGGAAGATTTATGATGGGTGGCTCTTAAAAGTGCATCTGCAAGAGGCTTCCAGGATGGATGCACATTGAGTAACAGCTTAATTCTTACTCTCCCAGTGTGAAAACAGAAACTTAGCAGAGAAAGTCAGTGGACCTAGATTTCTGGGTAATGTCAGTAAATGGCTGGTAAGTGCACTGCCTGGATGCCAGGAAAAAAGAAATACAGAGGACATGAAGGAAAATCAGCTACAAAAGGAAATGTAAAACACTGAATGGGGAAAGTACTGCAGCTGTTCATCAAAAAGCAGTGCAAGCTGCAGACATGACTTCCACTAACCTAGAGGAAAGTATGAGGCAACTGCACACAGACCTGACTAAAATAAACACTGATGGAGTATATCAGCTCAAATAATAAAAGACTGGAAAAATGAAAGAACCTTTAAACAGACATTCAGATAAGGTGATAAAACTGCAAAACTCAGAGATTGAAATGAAAAAGAGACTGGCTGAATATGACACTGTACATGAAGAGATGTTTCAAAAAAATAATAGAATTAGAGAACAGAGCATGTAGGGAAAACCTGAGATTTTTTTGCTGTACCTGAGAAGCTGGAAGGAACAGACTGTATTAATTTTATGAAAGCAAAAATAAACAACTAGACTGGTCTTCCATAACAAGAACTGGTAATTGAAATGGCACATTATGTGTTTGCTTCAAACCTGGCTATGACAAAACAACTTAGACCTTTAAAAGTAAAGCTGCAAAAAGGACAAAGTACTAAAAGTGGGAAAAAGCAGAGTGCTTGTGGAGAATGACTATGTACTGCACACCAGGCAGAAGAGGAGCACATTTATTTCATTATTCAGGGAATGCTAAGAGGCAGATGATTAAAACTGCTATGTCCAGCTATCTTCAAAATATTTTCCCTGGAGGAACAAAATCAGCTTTTGATGAAGTACATACTAAGGAAGAAATGCAAAAGTTGGCCCAACAAAAAGTGAGCTGAGAAACAGAAGGTGATTCTGCTTCTTGCTCTTCTGGTAAGAAAGACCACAGAGAGACTGCACCAGTGAAACCTTTTCCAGTGTTTAAACAGAAAATGCTTGAGAGAGAGAAATCGGCACAAGAGTTGACTAGAAGAATCGAGAGTATGTTGGAAATGAAGCAAAAACAGGGTCTGAGAGGTGGAGATGAACATGAATAGAACAAGAAAATCTAGAAATATTGGACTTTTATAAGGCTTTGCTAAACTTGCAGAGGATTCTAAAGCATATGCCTGACATCATGTCATTAATGTTCAGAAAAATACTCAGGAGAGAAGAATTGTAGGGAGAAAGCTAAGTAAAACAAAAATATTTCTTAACAGTACTATTTAAATACTGCATGATTTTCTCAGCATGTTACAAAGTAAAGTTTTTTTTTAAGTTATTTATAAGTACAACTGGGATACTAATGTAAATAGTTGCTCCTGCTTTTTCTGTCTCCCTTCTCTCTTTCTTCTTGTTCAATTTTAAGAAATGCAGGCACTGCAATGTAAAAAAAAAAAGATCTGGTTAAAACAACAAGAAAAAAATAAAAATTAGTGCGCTTTTTCTCATTATTGCATAGGGGAATGACTGGGTTAAGGACATTCGTTTAATCTATTAAGTTTTAAAAGAAAGCAAGTAAATAAAAAAAGAATACTGAATACTATAAGGCTTTTTTTTCAGTAAAGAGTTTTGTATCTGGTTCTCGTGTCTCTAGCAGACAATCTGATAAAGAGAAATGGCTTGGAAAAATGTTTTTTAAAAGCATTCAAATGTTTCCTCAGCTGTGACAGCTATAAAGATAAGACAATGCCAGACAACACTTAGTAGAACCACAGGCTGTACCATGCATGTTTAGCATGGATAACCTTTCTTTTTCTTTTAGGGTATCTCAAGTGTGTGTGTGTGTGTGTGTGTGTGTGTGTGTGTGGCTTTCAGTCTGAAACATTTGTCCCTATTAGGAGGGCAAAACTTCAATAGTTGAAAATGTACACAGTTATGTGTTATTAAGTTAATAGGTTTTAGGAGTGTATTGGGGTGTGTTTGTATTTGTCTTTCAGGGTATTCAGTAAAACAAAAAATTCTCTAAGATGTGACATTACTATGATAAGAAACAACTGTATAAAAGATTAACCTATTACCCTGTCAAACAGTACATGCTTGTAACACAAAAGCTGGAACTAGACATTTAACAAAAAACTGTTATATACAGAAGGTGGCAATAATAACTTTTCAAGAATATGATGCTTTTTGAGGTTAATGGTCTCACAGAAAAATACAAAAAATCAAGAGTAGTTAACTATATTAAAAATGTACAGTGCAAATATTTATGCTACAGGAGACAGGCTTGGAACAAAGTGAACGTGTGAATTTGATAAAGAAGAGTTTTCAGGATGGTTATTCAGCAGAACACCCGGGACAAAGGAAGAGAGAAGTACTTGTATTATTTGCAAGAGGAGCTCCAATAGTGATAGAGAATAAAAAGGACAATAGTGGTATATTTGTAGTACTAAGGGGCTACTGGCAAGGGAGGAGGATTAACTTGCATGTATTTATACACCACCGAAAACTACTATAATGGAGCTTAAGAAAATTCTAGGAGAAATAGGTTCATACTAGGCTGTCTGCCCTGGGGCAATTACAAGCCTAGCCCAATTTTGTTTGGCTTACGCCACCCCTTGATTTAAGTATACTGTGCCCTTTTTAAGGTTTAGTTTACTGTGCCTCTGTCTAATAGTGACACGGAAGTAATCCCCGGGACAAACCTACGATCCCCCATCCACTCATCAAGATTCTTCTTGAAGAGATTCAGTGAGGTGCTCTGCCTAACATGAATTGGAATTCTATTCCAGAGCGAAGGGAGCCTCTGGGTTATGAATCTGTCCCTCCAGCAAGTTCTATTTATTTCTGTGGTGAGGTTCAAGTCCCTCGAGCGTGTGGCTCTAAGGGAATTAGATTTACTGAGGTGGAGCATGTCCATTAATTCTGGATTGGACATAGCTTTATATGTCAGGCATAGATCGCCTCGAAGTAGGCGGTATGCAACTGAGTAGAGCTGGAGTTTTTTTAACCGAGCAGCATATGGCATCTGCTTGAGTCCCTTGATCCTCTTGGTGAGGTACTTTTGGGGTCTTTCTAATTGCTGCAGGTGTCGGGTAAGGTACATCCCAAAAGGGGCATTATATTCTATGATAGGCCTGATGAGGGATGAATGAAGGGGCACGATTACCTCTCTTGATCTAGATGTGAATCCTTTCATGATGAGGTGGGCTATGTAGAAGGCCTTTCTAACCACTTTGGCAATGTGGTTGTCAAAGGAGAGATTGCTATCAACTTGGGTCCCCAGATCCCCAATTACTTTCTCTGTACTTAATGGGTTACCGCCTATGTGGTAATTTGTGGGCACATTGTTTTTGCCAGAGGGTATGACTATACACTTTTTGACATTTAGCTTTAGACCATGGCTCTGGCACCAGTTATCTGTCTCTGTGAGACCTTTTTGAAGGATGTTTGTGTCAGCTGGAGAGTCGATTATGGCGCCCAGTTTGCAGTCATCTGTGAACTTGGTCATCCACAGTCCTCCCACGTTGGCCTGCACCTCGGAAAAGTATATACCGAACAACAGCGGTCCCAGGACAGAACCTTGTGGGACGCCACTTGTGACCGGTTTCAAGTCTGACATGGCTCCAGTAACTCTCACTCTGTGGGTTCTGTCTTTGAGCCAGTTTGCGACCCATCTTGTGACATAGGGGTTTATATTTAAGGTGGATAGCCTATCTATGATGCCCGAGTGTGGTATTGTGTCAAATGCCTTTGCTAGGTCCAGATAGGATGTGTGGACTACCTTCCCTTCATCTATGGCTTTGGTGACTGTTTCAAAAGGCAGGATCTGCCCTTGACGAAGCCGAATTGGGTAGGATCTAGTGTCTGTAGGTCCCCAATGTCTTTGTTTATGAGCTCCATGATGATCCTCTCCATATCCTTGCAGACTAGGCTAGTCAGGCTTATGGGGCGATAGTTTCCAGGGTCCGTAGAGGCTCCACCTTTGTGGAGTGGGACCACTGTTGCTGTACGCCATTCTGTGGGCACATATCCTGTAGTGAGGCTGAGATTGTACAGCTGTTTTATTTGAGGGGTAAGTTCTTCTTGGAGTTCATGTAGGACGCAACCCGGGACGCCATCTGGTCCCATGGAAGCAGTGTTTTTTGCTTTGGAGAGGGCAGCCTTCACCTGAGCATCAGAGATGTTTGGGAGGCAGCCCTCTGCCGGGATAGATACTTGCTCTTTTGGGGGGGAGGGGGTGGAGAAGTTTGCACTGAACCTGTCTGCCAGGATATTGGCGATGTCTGTGGGTTCAGTGTATTTTTTGTCATTTAGAATCAACTCAGAACAAGTCTGGGAGTTGCATCCCAGGTTCCTAACATAACTGAAAAAAGCCTTATGATTGTCTTTAGTGTCCTGTGCAATTTTTCTTTCAGAGCTGGCCTTGGAGGATTTTATGAGGGATCATAATTTTTTGCTAGTACTGATCAGAGCTGCCTTCCCTATCAGGGATTTTGCTCTATCATGTAGTAGCTTCCTCCTTCTGTTGTACAGTTTATTTAAGGCTGGGGTCCACCAGACTGGACGCCTGCCTTTGGATGATTGGGTCTTGGTTTTGTTTGGGATAGCATGATCCATGCATTCCTGGAGATGTCCGTAGAATGCGTTTACATAGGATTCTGCAGTTTGGGCTGTAGTTTCCACTGGCCTTGGGGCCTTGAAGGATTCCACTTCAGTTTTGAGAAGTGAGACGTTCGCTTTTGAGAAGTTTTTCACTGTGGTTTTCTGGATTGGGGGTGGGGTCGGGATGTGGATATCCAGTGAAATTAATTTATGGTCTGATCTTACCAATGAGGGATATACTTCTGGTATGGGGCATAGAGTACCCATGCTGGTAATGATCAGGTCTAGTATGTTATCCCCTCTTGTGGGAGTGGTGACTAGTTGTTCCAGCATTTGAGTTTATAATTTCCAGGAACCTTTGGGCTAAGGTGCTGGGGCTTGAGTAGTGCTCCCAGTCTATGTTTGGGTAGTTGAAGTCGCCCAATATAATGGTGTTCGGAGAGATCTTCATGTTCTCCAATGTTTTCAGGAAAGCCGAGTGGGATTCCTGACTTTGAGGGAGTGGTTTGTAGGATGCTATAAACTGAAAAGCAGTCTTGCCCACTGTTAGTTGCACATGGATGATCTCTGATACTTCGTGCAATGCCACTAACCTGGAGGTGTGGATATCCTTGATAAATATGGAAACTCCCCCTCCTTTTGTGGTTCGGTCTGGGTTTTGGGGCTGAAAAGAATGATATGGGGTATAACCTGGTAGTGCTGGGGTGCTCTCTGGAGCCCTGAACCAGGTTTCTGTCACTGCACAGATATCGATGTTCTCTATACTGAGGAGAGCTTCGAGTGCGTGCATCTTGAGGTTAAGACTTCTGGCATTTAGCAGCATTACCCTTAGTTTCTTGTTCCTTGTGCTGTCTATGAAGGTGGGTTTGACTTTTGAGCCTTGCCTAAAAAAGGCACTATGGGGGTGGCAAGAGCCTTTGCCAATATCCGAAAGCGCAGTGGTGACAGGTGCAAGCCATCCCTAGCGAAGCAACGTGGCTTGTCGAGCATGTCATCCCAGGCTGACAGACACTGGATCCCCTTTGAATGACACCAAAATTTTAGCCAATTGTTAAAATCAATCATTTTGTCTTTGTACTGTGGCATCATTCTAGGTGAGGGTAAGATGCTGCTCAAGGTCAGGGTCAGGGTCATACCAGCCTGGGCTACATGATCAGAGAGCTCCTCTATGTCTCTTTTCATGTAGTCCAGGGAGGTACATCTCAGGTCATTCACACCAGCATGTATGATGACGGAGTCATATTTGTATTTGCTTTGGAGTGACCTGAATGCTTGCGTTATGTGTCGGATCCTAGCACCCGACAGGCAGCTCACTGTGACCTTCTCTTTGTTCAGCCTGGTGAGTGGGACGCCAGTGTGTCTGACAATAGAGTCACCTATTACAAGAGTATCAGGTGTGTTATTCAGCTTTAAGGGCTGTGGCTGCTTGGCACACTGACTTTGTGGGCTATGTGTTGTGCGTGTTTTGTTTTGGGGTAGTGTTTGCTTGGATGTCTGCTTTGGAGGTCTCTGTTGCTTAGGTAGATTTTTATTTAGAGCCTCTGAGTATGTTTTTGTGTATTTATGTGTTTGGTTCGCTGATGTGGTGGGACTATGTGATAATGGAATTGTGTTGTGTGAGGTTACCTTCTCCTCCTGACTGGTTTCACCAGTTTTGAGATGAGAGAGCTCAGCCTCCAGTTTGGCTATATGGTTTCACCAAGGAATATTACTTATAGGTGGGGAATGGAATTTTATTTGCAACAGTGAAGATGTGTCTGGGAAGGGGGGCCCAAAAGGGAAAATATAACAAAAGAAGGTAGATTTTTAAAGACATTTATGAAAATATTTGGCATGGAAGACTTGAATTGAGTAGTAAGAGTTTGGAGTGAATCTATGTATTATTCTCCAAGTTTCAAAAGCTGTAATAGGCTAGACAGAATTTAGAGTCTGCAGCAATATGTGCATTTAATTGAAGGTCTTGATATGCATCCAATAACTATTTCAGATCATGCGCCAATAATAACTACATAGGATAATGAAATAAAAATGAGACACTGGCCCTTTCCCACCCTGTTTGTTGAAAACAGTAGAATTTAAGGAACGAGTAATGGAATTTATTCAGGAGCTATTAGAGAAAATAGATTTTTTTCTGAAAATATAGCTAGGGAGTGGGATAAAATTAAAGTGGAGTTTAAAATAAGGTGTAAAGAAAAGAAAAGAAGATATGGTTAAGAAGTAACAAGAATTATTTTGAGGGACTGACAAATGTTAAAGTATTACAAAATAGGAGAAATCTCATAGAACAAGAAGTGGAGCAACTGCATAATGCTAAACCAAAAATAAGGTATTATCTTGATAATATGCATGAGTTGAGAAAGACTGCTGTTAAGCAACTATTTTAGATAATAATTCTAGAGCACAAAAAGTTTAAGGACAAGACTCAGGCAACAGAAAGTAGAAAGGGCTATCAGCAAACTTAGGGAGCCTATAACAAGGAAGATAACAAGGGATCCTGTAGAAGCATTAGAAATATTTTGGAACGTCTGCAAACATCTGTATAAAAAAGAGAAATATGGAAATCAAGAAAAGGTACAAATGGAAATGTTTATGGAAGAATTAAATTTGCCAAGGTTAGAAGTAGAAGAGGCTCAATTACTAACAGTTAGGATAGGAGTGGATGAGATAAAATGGTAATGTATAACCAATCTATAGGAAAGACCCCAGGAATAGATGGCATTCCTGTGAAGGTTTGGAAGCTAGGAGGAAAAAAACTGATAAAAATTGGAAGGCTTTGTTTAACAGTATATAAGAGAAGGAAAAGTACTAACATCTTGGAAGAAAGCAGTGTTAGCTGTAATACCTATAGAGGGCAAAGATCCATCAGATCCAGCTTCATACAGGCCCACTTCAATGCTAAACCATAATTATAAAGTGCTTGTGTCTATAATGGCTAAAAGAATGGCAAAGGTGATGCCAAAACTGATAGATATAGATTAAAGTAGTTTTGTGGAGGGGAGGCAAATATATGATAACATTAACAGAACACTGATGATCCAGACGGAAGCAGAATGTAAGAAAATACAATGGTTGTTGGTGGGTCTTGATGCAAAGAAAGGATTTGACAGAGCAAGCTGGGACTTTATGAGCAGAGCAACTGAAGGTTGATTAGGTGGCTATGTAAGGGATCGGAGGCGAAAATTAAAATGGGTGGGGTCCTCTCTGATAATTTCTACTTGAACAGAGGAACCAGACAGAGGTGTCCTCATTCCCCTTTGTTATTTACATTATACTTAGAACCAATGGCAAAGAAAAAGTACAGTTGTGTACACTTACCATAAATGTAGATGTTCGAGTGTATTCACTGTTGCAGTCATTACATTTGGGTTATCTGCTTGCAGGTAGCCCTCAGTCGGCCTGATTAACAAAGTCCTGCGTCGGTTGCTGTCCCTTCTTCCATGATGTCAGGGGTATAAAAAATACAGCTGACGCCATTACATCAGTTTTTCTTGCCCCAGATGTCAGGTGCCCCCTAATGGGGAGCAATTCAATAAAAAAGTACAATGCTATACCTCCAACAAAAAAAGCAAATACACCAAAAAGGCCTTTAAGCATAGTAAAGGAAAGTAGAGGTATAGCTAAAAAGATGTTAGGGGGCTGGAGGGAGGGTAACCAGGACTGCAACAGTGAATACACTCGAACATCTACATTTATGGTAAGTGTATACAACTGTACTATGTTCTTCGCGTTTCACTGCTGCAGTCATTACATTTGGGTAGATTCCCAAAGCTATGGTTGGGAGGAGGAATTTAGATAGCATTAGGACCAGCTATAAGGCCCTGCAAGACTGCAGTGGCAAATCCAGCTCTGGATTTAGAGAAAACTGGCAAATGATAATGCTTGGTGAAAATATGCACAGAGCTCCAGGTAGCAGCTTCTAGGATGTCCCTGGTAGGTACGCCTCTGAGAAAGGCTGTAGAGGTAGATGCAGCCCTGGTGGACTGAGGTCTGATCCCCTGGGGGATAGGTTTTCCATGGTGCTTATAGCAGAAATGAATGCAATGGCCTATCCATTTAGAAATGGTTTGCTTTGAAATAGCATTCCCCTCTGCCCCTGCAGCAAATGCCACCAACAGTTGTTCAGATTTCCTTTGAGGTTTAGTCCTGTCCAAATAGAATCTAAGTTGTCTGTGCACATCTAAAGAATGCAGTATCCATTTCCCTTTGTTCTGTGGATTGGGAAAGAAGGTTGGCAAATGAATAGACTGATTAAGTGCCACACTGGATACCACCTTGGACACGAAGGATGGATTGGTTCTGAGGGACACCCTGTCCGCATGAAAGATGATGAAAGGCTCCACTGCTATAAGGGCCTGTAATTCAGATACCCTTCTAGCTGAAGTGATTGCTAAAAGGAAAGCTGTTTTCCAAGAAAAAAAATTTAAGTCTGCAGTAGCAGCTGGCTCGAAAGGAGGTAGAGTGAGTTTCTCCAAAACAAAGTTAAGGTCCCAGGCTGGGGTTGGAGCTCTCCTGGGAGGTCTCAAATGTTTGGCCCCTCTGAGGAACTGCTTGAGCAGTGGATGAGAGAAGAGGGGAGGTTCTGTGGTATAATGAGCAGACATGGCTGAGGCATGGATTTTAATGGAGGAAAAAGACAGGCCCTTGTGAAGCATCTCAGTTAAGTATTGTAAAATCTGAGGTAAACTGGGCGCCGCTGTGCTCATCCCTTGAGATTGGTTCCAGGCACATAATCTTTTCCATTTTTCAGCATAATATTTTCTAGTACTAGGCCTCCTTGCCTCTAAAATGATATCCATCACAGGTTTACTGAGGGATGGTAGAGGAGAGATTATGTAATTAGTCAGGCTGCAAGGTTCAGTGTTAGAAGCTGAGGGTGCAGAATCTGCTTCTCCTGCTGAGACAACAGGGAAGGAGTCTGAGGAAGGTGCCATGGGGATACCCGTGACACAATGTGCAGGAGGGGGTACTAGTGTCTTGGTGTGACCAGTCTGGAGCAATCAAAATCATCCTTGGTTTGTCCCGTTTGATTTTTAGTAGCTCTTTGGAAAGCAGAGGCAGAGTGGGGAAGGCATAGACTGATAGGTTTTTCCAGCTGAAGGACAGAGAATCCACTTTCCAGGCTTGCTTGTGGGGAGTCCTTGTGAAAAATTTGTCCAATTGGTAGTTCTCGGGAGAGGCAAACAGGTCTGTATCTGGGCTCCTCTATTTGCTTGTCCACATGTTGAAAATATTTGGTTCCAGTTTCCACTTGTGTGGGTCCATGAGGTTTCTGCTTAGTCTGTCTGCCAGTGTATTTAATTTTCCTGGCAGGAATTGAGCTTGTAGGTGCACTTCGTAGTTCAAGGCTGTGTAACACAATGCCATGGCTAGTCTGCAGGGGGGGTAAGAATGTGTACCCCCCCTGCTTGTTTATGTACCACATAACAGTGGTGTTGTCCGTCTTTACCAAAAGTTGTCCTGGAAGAATGTGGTCCTTGAAGGCTGTCAGAGCATTCTGTACAGCTAACATTTCTTTTTGATTGATATGCAGGTTTATTTGACTTGGGTTCCATTTGTCCTGAATGCACTTCCCTGCCACGTGAGCCCCCCCCATGCATAGTCTGATGCATCTGTTGTTAGGGTTTGGGCAGCAGGGGGTGGCGTGAAAGGTAGTCCCTTGTTTTGGTGGCAGGCCTCTGCCAACCAAAGGAATTCTAGGCATAGGCAAGGTATGATAGGAATCATTGCTTCTAGATCCTGAGAATGTTGACACCACAGGCTTTTTAGATACCACTGTAGTTTCCTCATATGCAGTCTTGCATATGGAATTAGAAGAATGCAGGAGGCCATGAACCCCAAGGCTTGCAGTATTTGTCTTGCAGATAGCTGGGTTTTTGTGGCCACTTGTTTGAAGTAGGTTGTCAAATGAATCTTTTTCTCTGGCGTGAGGTAAGCCATCTGGGAAGTTGTATTCAAGATTGCTCCCAGGAATATAACTTATTGACAGGGTACCAGGTGTGATTTATTTTCGTTTATGGTGTACCCCAGACAAGTTAGAACCCTTTGTACAAAGGCCAGATGATTCAAAAGTATGTCTTGGCCTTCTGCCTGAATTAGACAATCGTCCAGGTATGGATATATTTGAATATTTCTTTGCCTGCAAAATGGAATAACTGGAGCTTGGCACTTTGTGAATACCCTGGGCGCAGTAGATAAGCCAAAGGGCAGTGCAGAGAACTGATAGTGCATGTAGCCTGCTTTGAAACGTAGGTATCTTCTGCAAGATTCCCTGATTGGGATGTGCAGGTATGCTTCTTTTAAATCTAGTGTTGCCAACTAGGCATCTTTGCCTAGCATAGGAAGTAATTGGTGAAGAGTCAGCATCTTGAATTTTGGAACTGCCAAAAAGGTGTTTAGAGTAGACAGGTCCAGGATAGGACACCATGAATGGTCTTTTCTGGGTACCAGGAAAAGTCTCGAGTAGAAACCTTGTCCCTTTTTCCTCTTCTGGTACCAGTTGAATAGCCCCCATGCTTAAGAGAGAATAAGAAGTTATGTACCTACCATAACGTTCCATGTTAGTTGTCTTCTTCTCACCTTCTTTCTTGCTGGATGGGTTCGGAGCCGATCCTTGGCTCCGACTCGGCCAATACTAAAGCTCGAGAGCTAATTCCACCGGCTCGAGGTTCCCCTATATCCCACAATGCTCGGCGGTAACTACTCAGATCTCGTTTGATAGCTAAAACCAAGCAGTTCTGGTCTCCATAGAATGGAGAAGAGAGAAAAGGAACCCACCTCTATATATAAAACTGTGGGTAAAACTACCACAAACATAAAAAGGGAGAATAGAGGTGGTAGAACATGTGGGAAGGAAAAAATCCCAATGGAAGATCCCAAATATTCCTATCGGTCTGTCCCGGCTAGGGGGAAGGAGGGTGGGGCGCAAGAAAGAAGGCGAGAAGAAGACAAATAACATGGAACGTTATGGTAGGTACATAACTTCTTAATGTTAAGTTGTCAATCTTGCCTTCATTCTTGCTGGATGGGACCAGGTCCCTAGCACCTTATCCCGTGTGGCCTATCGGAACAGACTCTTGAGAACAGTGGAACCAAAGTTGGCATGGTTTCTGGAGGCCATATCCAATTTGTAATGTAAAATAAAGGTATGAGGAGAAGCCCATGTGGCTGCTGCACAAATGGAATCTATTGGCAACCTGTCCTGAAAAGCTACAGATGTAGCTAATGCCCTAGTTGAATGAGCTCTAGGTCTTGAAGGCAGTTTTTGATGTCTGATTTCATAGATGAAGGTAATTATACAGGTAAGCCATCTTGAAAGGGACACTTTAGTAACTGGAAGGCCCGATTTCCCTTCCGCATAAGACAGGAAAAGCTGATCAGATTTCCTGAACTATTTAGTCCTGTCTAAATAATATCTAAGTTGGTGGTGAACATCTAGAAAATGTAACTTTTGTTCCGACATGTTGGAATAATCAGGGAAGAAGACAGGGAGATCAATCGTCTGGTTTAGGTTTGCCTCAGAGGAAACCTTAGGCAAGAAGGATGGATTAGTCCGAAGGGACACCATGTCTTTATGGAAAACTAAGTAAGGAGGACGACTGCAAAGAGCATGAAGTTCAGATACCCTTCTAGCTGAAGTTATGGCTACTAGAAAAAGTGTTTTCCATGAGAGCAACTTAAGAGGGCATGAAGCCGCTGGTTCAAAGGGGGGGAGAATCAAGGATGCTAGGACCAAATTCAAGTCCCATTGAGGTGGGGGATCTTTGATTGGGGGCTTGAACAGAAAAACACCTCTTAAAAAGGCTTTGCAGAGCTTATGGGACATGATACTGGAGTCTGAGACACCTACATGAAAGTTAGATATAGCAGCTAGTTGTACTCTAATGGTAGATGAGGAAGAGCCTAAATGAAAGAGCTCTGCCAGAAAGTCTAGGATAGACTGGATAAAGACTGGATATAGACTGGAGTGAAGGGGTCTATATTTTTTGATGCTGCCCAGAAGGAAAAACGTTTCCACTTACTATTATAAATCTACCTGGTAGAAGACTTGTGAGAGGCTATCAGGATGTTACGGACTGAATGAGAGATTAAGGGAAGCCTGGCTAGAGTAGGAATCAGAGAAACCACGCTGTGAGGTTGAGAGATTGAAGGGAGTGGTGCAGCTGGCCCGACTGGTGGGTCAAAAGATCTGGCACCGGGTCCAGATGCCAAGGCTGCTCCAACAGGTAATGATGGAGGAACGGAAACCATATCTGTCGAGGCCAGTAAGGGGCAATGAGGATCATGGTAACTCTCAAGGCGATAGCTTTCTGAATTAATTTAGATATCAGTGGAAAGGGGGAGAAAGCATACAGAAGTCCCCGGGGCCAATCGTGGACTAGAGCGTCACTGGTGGGATGGCCTGGTAACGGGAAGAAAGTGAAGAAGTCGTGACACTTGCTGTTTTGGGGAGTAGCAAAAAGATTGCAGCAAGGCTGGCCCCATCTTTGGAAGACTTCTTCCAGCACTGATTTCTTTAGAGACCACTCGTGAGGCATGAGAATGGCCCTGCTCAACTTGTCCGCAATCACGTTGGACTTCCCGGGAATGTGCGTTGTTATCAGAAAACGCTGAGAAGAAATCGCCCACTGCCAAAGTCTGAGTGCCTCTCGACATAAGGGGTAGGACTTGGTTCCGCCCTGTTTGTTGATGTACCACACTACGGACATGTTGTCCGTCTGAATTGCAATAGTCCCTGTGGGAAGAGAGTCCTGAAGGGCTTGCAACGCTAAAAGCACTGCTCTCATCTCTAAGACATTTATGTGCAAGTGGCACTCGATCAGGGAGGCGTCGTTGTCACCGTGGCGATTGGGGGGGAGAGAATGAAGGGTCTGCCCTGGAGAACATGAGGTGATGTGATCCACCAAGACAGGTGATTCTTGCATGATTGAGTTAGTAGGATGATGTGAGACATCGGGAGCTGTTGGAAGGACCATTGAGTAAACAGCATCCACTGGAGGATCCGCATGTGAAAACGAGCTTAGGGGAGAAGTGTGATAGTAGCTGCCATGAGTCCTAATACCTTCAAGACTACCCTGGCTTTGACCTTGTTGCATTGAAGTAGAAGGTAAACTTGTTTGTGGATATCCAACACTCTTTGCTCTGTAAGTCTGGCGGAAAGATTGACTGTGTCTAAGGTGGCGCCTATAAAGGTAATAGATTGACAAGGCAGATTTTTCGAAATTTATTGAAATGCCTAGAGCTTGGCAAGTTTGGATGGTGAAGTCTCTGGATAGAAGCAGTTGATGTCTGGTGGTGGTAAGGAGCCAGTCGTCCAAATATGGAAACACTTGGAATCCTTGACGTCTCAAGTGAGCTGCGACCACTGCCATGCATTTGGTAAACACTCGGGGGGCTGTAGTGAGACCAAAGGGCAGGGCTCTGAACTGGTAGTGACTGGCTCCCAGCCTGAAGCGGAGAAACCTCCTGGAGCGTCTGTGCATTTTGATATGGTAGTACGCATCCTGAAGGTCTATCGAGCACATCCAATTGTCCTGACCCAAGAAGGGTAGAATGGACTGTAGCGTGACCATCCGGAATTTTGTTTTTTTGATATAATTGTTTAACTTGCTGAGATCCAGTATTGGTCTCCAGTCCCCTGTTTTTTTTTGGTACCAAAAAGAATTTGGAGTAGATTCCAGATCCTTGCTGGTCTGCTGGGACTGGTTGGATAGCTCTTTTTGACAGCAGCTTTGATATTTCTAATGCTGCTTGTTCCCTTAGACTGGGTGGAACGTCTGGAAGGGATCCTTTGGGTTGGGATGGGATGTGAATAAAGAGAATTTTGTAACCCTCGGATATGATTGACTGTACCCATTTGTCTTGAGTGAGGGAAAGCCAGGCTTTTGGGTACAGTGATAATCTTCCCCCGACTGCCTCTTCCCCCGACTGCCTCCGAAGGTGGACAGCCGGGCAGCTCCTCAGGGATGCTGAAAGGGTTTATCAGAGAAAGTTTCTCTGCTACCCTGGTTTTGCGGACCACCTCTGTCCCTAGGGCGGCGTCTATTGTTATTCCCCCCTCTGCCTCTAGAGGGGAATCGACCTTGTGCGTCAGATGAGACTCCATGTGGTTTGTGGAACCACATTTTTCCTCCCTTCTGACCTTTTGGATAAGGTCTAGAAGGTGTAGAAAAACGGACTCCCATGGCAGAGACAGTCTTACCTTCCTGCTTGCACCTAGTCAATGTATCCTTCACCTGAGGTCCAAACAATGTTGAGCCATCAAAGGGGGAATATGTGAGGGACGCCTTGAAAGGGTCCACAAAATTGCAAAGCCGCATCCAGGCGTGACGTCGTAAAACTACACCTGTGCCTGCGCCCCTACTCGTCCCATCAGCCGCATATGAGATAAGCCGCATGGAGGAGTTGACAATCGAATTCAGGGTTGCCAACTGAGAGTTCATTTTGTCTTGGAACCCCTCAGCTGTTGGATCCTGCATGGCCTCACCCATATCCTTGAGCAAATCTCTCTGGAGACGGATAAAGTGACACAAGTAGTTCAGCGACCGCATTGAAAAGGTCGCTGATGAAAACATCCGCTTACCGTACCTGTCCATGGTCCTAGACTCCTTATTAGGAGGATGGACAGGTACCGAAGGATCGGCTAACTCCTTCTTAGTGGCTGCGGCCACTACCATGGCATCAACAGCGACACCTTTAGATAGAAACTCTTTCTCTTTAGGGGCAGTAATAAATTTTGACGGCCTCCTTGGGGTAGGTTCCACTGAATCAGGGGCTGTCCAAGCCTTCCTTGCCACCACTTCCATAAGGGGGTCAAAGGGAGGGGACACCCAGGAGGTGGAAGGGCGAGAGCCAAATGCCTCAAGGTAAACAGACTCGTCCTCTGAAGGGTTAAGGGTGGGCCAGTTCCCCCTCTGTTTCAGGATTTCAAGGATGTCAGCAAAACAGACATCCTCAGAGGGGGACCGAGGGGAACCTTCAAATTCCTCCAAGTCGGTGTCAGAGGTGATAGACTCAGGGGAGTCAATGTGCTTCCTCTTGCACTCTCTTCCGAGGGGGTTCTCCTACCGGATCTGGAGAGGCCTCGGAAGAGGAGGATATTCCCAATGGGGAAACCTGAGGAGCTGGCTCTCTACGGTCTGTTACAAGGGGGTGGGTAGAAACCACCGCAGGTACTGAAGAGGGAGGAGCTCACGGAGCCGACTGTGGGGTAGACACTGGGTCTAGCATGCTCCGCATGACCTCGAAGGTGCCCCTATCAGCTAAGGCCAGAGGTCCTCGCTCCAAGGAGACAAGGACCCCCCCGGCACTGACAGGGACGGCTCCGAGGCCGATGTCGGAGCTGAACTCACCAGCGCCAACACCCCGAGAGGGAGAACGGGGTCGGACAAGGGTCTGATGCCACTCGTCCCCTCGGAGCTGACGAGGGAAGCCCGGCGCCGAGATCCCTCCAAGGAGGAAATCGGAGCCGAAAGGGAAGGTATCAGCTCCGAAGCACCGACAGCCACGGTTCCGATGAGCCCCGGCTCCAAACTCAAAGGAGTCGGAGGAGGAATAAAATCAGGGATGGGAATAGCCGCTGACTGTTGAGTAGGGCTATGCAGCATTTGGGCCAGTGCCTCGGACTTGAGAAGTCTACTCACCACCCTTTGTAAGTCATGGTCGGACAGCCTGGAGGACCGAGAGGAATGGGACCTATGGCTCCACTCCGACAGAAGAGGGGATCCTGTAGCCCAGTGGATGGAGCCGATGGAAGGGGACCTAGACCTCTTCTTTGAAGGTGGCTCCGATAAGCCTATCGGAGCCAACCGAGTCTTGACAACCTCGGCTCCGGCTGGAGCCGAGGTAACGGTATGAGACTTCGAAACAATGGCTCCAGCCTGAGCCGATGTTGAAGCAGCTTTAATGCTTCCAGGAGACGGCTCTGAAGCTGGAGCAGACGGCCTGGAAGTCTTAGAAGGCTTCCCCGACGCAGACTGGGATGGGGGGCCTTCAGGCTTTAACAAGCCTCGAAGTATTAGCTTGTTTTTGCATTCCTGCAGGACTCTAGGGCTAAATGCATGGCAAACAGCACATGAGTCCTGCAGGTGCGAAGGTCCCAGGCAATAGACACAAGAAGTGTGACAGTCTGTCAGAGACATTTACTGACAGCACGAATCACACTTCTTGAAGCCTGAGACCTTACAGTCTTTAGACATCCTGAAAGGCTGTGTGAAAAAACACAAACACAACACACAGACACACCGTTTAACCAAATAAAAATCCAGTCACACTGAAAGGACAGGGAAAAAAGAGGGAGTGGGCCAAAGGCCTAAAAGTTAAAAAGGGGATAAAAAGTACAGTTGTGTACACCTACCATAAATGTAGATGTTCGAGTGACTTCACTGTTGCAGTCATGACTGTAGGGTTCTCCCCTGCCGGCAGGCAGTCCTCGGTCGGCCGGAATCCCAAAGTCTGGGTCCAGCGTCGGCTGTTCAACCATGCTCCCTGACGTCAGAGCGCCAGGAGTACAAAGCTGACAACTGATGCCATCTTCTCCAGTTTTTCTTGCCCCAGATGTCAGGAGTCCCAAAATGAGAAAGGTCCCATATCCTTTGCAAATACACCTCAGAAGAATGGTGAAAAAAGGAACCACACAAATGTAAAAATAAGAGGGGACAGGAGGGAGGGAAACCCAGACTGCAACAGTGAAGACACTCGAACATCTACATTTATGGTAGGTGTACACAACTGTACTATGTTCATCGTGTTTCACTGTTGCAGTCATGACTGTAGGGCAGAATCCCAAAGCTGAAAGAAAGAGAGGTGGTCATAAAGAAGAAGGGGAGGCTAAAAGGCCCTGCAAGACTGCAGAGGCAAAGCCTGCCCTAGACTTAGAGTAGAGAGGAAAATTGTAGTGCTTAGAAAAAGTATGCACTGAACTCCAAGTCGCAGCTTCCAAAATGTCTTTGGTAGGAACTCCCCTGAGGAAGGCCGCAGGAGTGGCAGCAGCTCTGGTGGAATGAGTCCGTATACTGCCTGGGATTTGCTTTCCATGGTGTGAATAACAAAATCTGATTCCATGAGCAATCCATTTAGAAATGGTCTGTTTTGAAATGGCTTTACCTTGGGAACTTGAAGCATAAGAAACAAACAATTGTTCTGATTTTTTGATGTCCTTGGTTCTGTCCAGGTAAAAACGTAGTTGTCTGTGTACATCCAAGGAATGTAAGATCCTTTCCCCTTTATTTTGAGGAGTAGGGAAAAAAGTTGGCAAGTGATAGTTTGATTTAAGGCCACTTTGGAAACCACCTTAGGCATGAAGGTAGGATTAGTCCTCAAAGACACCCTTGTCTTGATGAAAAATAATATAAGGTTCCACAGCCATAAGAGCTTGTAACTCTGAAACTCTCCTGGCAGAGGTTAGGGCTAACAGGATAGCTGTCTTCCAAGATAAAAACTTGATGTCAGAAGAGGCGGCAGGGCTCAAAAGGAGGCAAGGTTAGTTTTTCCAAAACATAGTTGAGATCCCAAGCAGGAATGGGAGGAGATCTAGGAGGTCTCAAGTTCTTATCTCCTCTGAGAAACTGTCTCATGAGCTGGTGGGAAAAGATTGGAGGGTCTGTATTATAATGAGCAGAAATAGCAGAGGCATGTATCTTAAAGGAAGAGAAAGAAAGACCCTTATGTAAGAGATCTGTCAAGTAAAGTAAAATTAAAGGAATGTTCAGAAGAAGAGGATCAGAATCCTGAGCCTGCATCCAGGAACAAAATCTTTTCCATTTTCCTGCATAAGATTTTCTAGTGCTAGGACATCTGGCTTCTAAAATGACATCCATAACCTGCCTGGGTAGGAAAGAAGAAATCAAAAGCCCTGGATTAACCAGGCCGCCAGGCTGAGAGTTCTGACATGAGAGTGTAGAACCTGACCCTGATGTTGGGACAGAAGGTTCGGAGACTGAGGTAAAATCCAAGGGGGCTCCAGACATAGGTTTTTTAGAGTTGGGTACCAAAACTGTCGAGGCCAATTTGGGGCCAGCAAGATTATCATCTTGGGCTTGTCCTGTTTTATCTTTAATAATACCCGTGGAAGAAGAGGAAGAGGTGGAAAAGCATATCCCGAGAGGTTCCTCCAACTGAATGATAGGGCATCCACTTTCCCAGCTTCTTTACGGAAAGTCCTGGTGCAAAAATTCTGTAGTTGGTGATTGAGATGGGATGCAAAGAGGTCTATGTGAGGACATCCCCAGACTGCTGTTATCATCCTGAATATTTTGGTGCCCAACATCCACTCGTGTGGATCCGAAAGGTTTCTGCTCAGACTGTCTGCCAGGAAGTTTTGCTTCCCTGGTAGAAACTGAGCTTGAAGGTCCAGATTGCAAGCTAGAGCTGTGTTCCATAGATCCATGGCTAGTCTGCAAAGGGGGTAGGAATGAGATCCCCCTTGCTTGTTTATGTACCACATAACTGTGGTGTTGTCTGTCCGTATTAGTAGTTGTCCTGGTTGTAGAAGATTCCTGAAGGCCATTAGAGCTTTCTGGACGGCTAACATTTCCTTTAAATTGATATGCAGGTGCTTCTGATCCTTTGTCCAAAGGCCCTGCAGACAGTTTCCCTGAAAAGGGGCTCCCCAAGCATAATCCGAGGCGTCCGTGGTTAGAATCTGAGTGGCAGGAGGAAGACAGAAGGGTTTCCCTTTGTTTAGAGTACATGCCCTGGACCACCAAAGAAATTCCTTTTGAAGGCAAGGCAGGATGGAGATCAGTATGTCTAAACTGTGGCAATGCTGAGACCATACACTTTTTAGGTACCACTGTATTTTCCTCATGTGTACTCTTGCATATGGTACGAGAAGGATGCAGGAGGCCATGTAACCCAAAGCCTGCAGGAATCTCCTTGCAGATAGCTGAGTTAACGTTGCCAAGGTCTTGAAAGTTGAAGTCAGCTGTAATTCTTTTTTGGATGTCAGAAATGCCATCTGGGTTGTGGTGTTTAGAAGAGCACCCAGAAAAGTTATCTGTTGTGAGGGTGTCAAATTTGACTTTTTTATGTTTACAGAGAATCCCAGGAACTTGAGGAGGTTCTGTACAAATTCTAGATGCTGGAGTAAGACATCCTTGCTGTCTGCCTGAATTAGACAATCGTCCAGATAAGGGTAAATCTGAATTCCCTTGAGTCTGCAGTAAGCTACTACTGGAGCCAGGCATTTGGTGAAGACCCTGGACGCAGTAGACAATCCAAAGGGCAGCGCAGAGAATTGAAAGTGCCTCGATCCGGCCTTGAACCTGAGGTATTTTCTGCGTTCCTGCCTGATGGGAATGTGTAAATATGCCTCCTTTAAATCCAAAGTTACCATCCATGCATCTTTGGACAGCATTGGAAGTAGCTGCTGTAGAGCAAGCATCTTGAATTTTGGAATCTCTAGAAAGGTGTTCAAGACTGACAGATCCAGAATAGGTCTCCATGAGTTTTGCTTCCTGGGGACTAGAAAGAGCCTTGAGTAAAAACCTCGTCCCATCTCTGAAAGTGGAACCGGTTCTATTGCTTTCATGGCCAAAAGAGCTTCCACCTGGTTTAAGGCCTCTGTCCATTGATGTTTTGGAAGGTCTGGCCATCCGCTTGGCCTTGGCAGGGTATGAAAATGGAATCTGTAACCTCTTAAAATCACATCCAGAACCCACTTGTCTTGGGTTATATGAGTCCAATTTTGATAAAAAAGAGAGAGTTTTCCTCCGAGAGGGGCTTCCAGGCAAGAAGTTCCTGCAGCCCAACAGAGGGAGTCATTGAGTTTGTTTCCTATGAGTTTGTGATCTGTCCTCTCCTCCCCTAGGGGTGGAAACAGTCCACTGTCTTGGTCTATAAGAAGCTTGTGTTTGAGGCCTTCCTCTGGAGCGTCTATATCTACCCCTCTGAGGCCTGTCTGAAGTGGGAAAGGACCAATTTTTAGAAGGCCAATTCCTGCTAAATCTTGGTGGCTGTACTTGTAAGAAATCTTTAACTGTTTGCATGGATTTCGCCTTATCCTCCATCTTTTTAATCACCTCTTCAGCTTTTGATCCAAACAAAACATTATGCTGAACAGGAACATCCAATAATTTAGCTTTTACTTGTTCTGGCAAATTTTGTTCCTTTAGCCATGCATGCCTTCTAATGACTGTGCCGGAGGCAGCAGCCCTACAAGAAGCCTCCAAGGCATCAAATCCACAGTGTAAACCATGCTTCCCAACTTGTTCAGTGGCATGCAATAAGTCATGTAATTCCTTATCATCTGCACAGGCAGAAATGGAAGTAAGCTTTTGTTTTAAAACAGACAAGAGAAATTGCTGGTATTTCAGCATATGAAACTGACAGTTTAAAGCCCTAATGGACAAAGTAGCAGAAGTGTACACCTTTTGCCCCATCTTTCTAAAGATCTAGAATCCTTTTCAGTGGGAATGGGATTTTTGGCAGAAGCGGCCTTAACTCCCTTAGGACCCTGAGAAATGGTTTCAGGGTCAGCGGAAGGGTTCTTGTATAAAAACTGGTGGGAATCAGGAACCCTGTAATATCTATCAGGCTTAACAGGAGCAGGAGGAAAAGAGTCAGGGGTTAAGTTAGCCTCCGAAAAAGCATCATCCACAATATCCAAAACAGGAGGAATAGCCAGGGGTCTATGTTGGGGAGAAGAAGAAAATCCCTTAGTCTTTTCTTAGATTCCGAATACTCCTGTCCTTCCCAGTGGAAATGTTCCCTCATTTCACGCAAAGTTTCCCCAAAAGAGAAATCCTCAGGGGGAGAAGCTGAAGGAATGGATTCCTCAGCATCAGAATCCTCATAAGGAGGGAAAGAATATTCCTGGTCAGAAGAAGAAACTGAAGAAACAGAAGCCTGATCAGAGGAATCATAATAAACATCCTGCCTTGGCCTTTTATCTGGAGGGGGATGAGAACCCCTAATCATAGTAAGTAAATCCTCCGCCATCTTGAGTAACTGTTTCTGTGACTTGGGAGCCGGTTCAGAAGAGGCCTGTGTTGCAGTCTTTGATTTAGAAGGAGTCTTTGCCTTTGTCTTTGGCTTTGCCTTTATTAGAAGCTGAGTAGGCCTGAAAACCCCTTCGGAAGCCGGTACCTGCACAGCGGCTCCAGATCCATCTGAAGGAGCATTGTCCGAAGGTCCTGCAATAGAAATATTTAAAGGCCTGGTTGGCTCCTCATGAGAGTCCGTTTCGGCCATCGGTTCGGAAATGGCCGACAACAGGGACTGCAAAAGCGCTTCACTGATGACGGCCGAACCTGAAGCTGGCTCCGCTTGTGCGCTATCATCAGATTTTGACCTCGGAGGCCTGTCTTTATCCTTGCGACGTTTGTGAACTCTGGTAGCCGGAACCGTATCCGACGACATTTTGTAGTTAAAGCATCTACCGAAGTAATGAAAAGCAAAATCGTACCTTTGTTTAATTGTACGCTGATTGAATCTAGCACAAAACTGACAACTAGCTACATCGTGGTCAGGGCCTAAGCAAGGAATACAGTAAGAGTGAAAATCCTTATGAGGTATTTGCTTCCCACATGAAATACAATTATTAACTTTTTCTGACATCGGACTGGAGCAAGAAAAAGTTTCCCCAACGGGGTACTTAGCTTTGAGTGGAGAAGAAAGTCTTCGGACTGAAGTTTATCAGAAAAAATCATCAGGAGTCAGCCGACCGGCACTTGCGAACTGATATCACTGCACGGCAAGAAAGACTGGAGAAGATGGCGTTGGCTGTCAGCTTTGTACTCCTGGCGCTCTGACGTCAGGGAGCATGGCTGAACAGCCGATGCCGGACCCAGACTTTGGGATTCTGGCCGACCGAGGACTGCCTGCCGGCAGGGGAGAACCCTACAGTCATGACTGCAACAGTGAAACACAATGAACATCGGGAATTCTAACACAAGGGGGACCCGATTTAAATTAAAGAGATACTCTGTATAAAAACTAAACTAAATAGAAAAAATAGGGGTAGAATTTGAAGTTTTTAAACAAGAAAACTTACTAACCTGCCAGAGCCGGTAGAAGAAGCACCTCGTCAGCTAAGCGGCAAACAAGATCTGGGTAGTTACCGCCTAGCATTGTGGGATATAGGGGAGCCTCAAGCCGGTGGAATTAGCTCTCGAGCTTTAGTACTGGCCGAGTCGGAGCCGAGGATCGGCTCCAAACCCATCCAGCACTGACAACTTAACATAGTACTTGTTTTTGGGCCTCTGCCCACTGATTCGGGGGTAGGTCCGGCCACCCTCTTGGTATTGGCAACATGTGGAAGTGAAATCTGTATCCCTGGGACACTATATTTAAAACCCATTTGTCCTGGGTAATGAGTTCCCAGTTCTTTGCATGAAGAGCAATCTTCCCCCCCAAAGGGGCAGTCAGTTGATAACTGCTTGGAAATTTTAAACGGAAGTCATTGAGACAGTTTATCACGGGGGGGGGGGAGTCTTATTACGCTCAGATTTGGAAGTGGAGGCCCCCCACTGCTTAGTCCTGTGTGTCCCTTGGGAATGAAACCTGGGGCTTTTGCTGTGACTGGGTTTGGCTTGAGAAGACCTGGAAGGGGCTGGAAAGGACCAGTTCTTACAGGGCCAGTTCCTACTAAATCTAGGAGGCTGAACTTGTAAGAAATCTTTAACAGTTTGCATAGATTTAGCTTTATCTTCCATCTTTTTAAGAACTTCCTCAGCAGTGTTGCCAAACAGGCGGTCCTGATTTAAGGGAGCATCCAACAATTTAGCTTTAACATGATCAAGCAAAGATTGCGCATTTAACCAAGCATGCCTTCTGGGCACAGACCCAGTAACAGCAGGCCACTAATGAATCAAAACCACATTGCAAAGTATGTTTTCCAACTTGTTCAGCAGAATGCATTAAATCCTGTAATTCTTTATTTTCCACACAGTCAGGAATCAACATAATTTTTTGTTTAAGCAATCCAATAACATGTTGCTGATACTTTAACATATGAAACTGGCAGTTTAAATCCCTAATGGCCAAGGTTACAGAAGTGTAAACCTTCTTACCCCATCTATCCAGTGCCCTAGAGTCTCTATCAGAAGGGGTAGGATTTTTAGCAGTAGAAACCTTAATGCTCTTGGGCCCCTGTGAAATAGTCTCTGGATCTGCAATAGAATTTTTAAAAAGGAACTTGTGTGACTCAGGGACCCTGTAGTATCTGTCAGGTTTTCTGGGAGTAGGAGGCAAGGAATCAGAGGCCAAACTAAATTCTGAAAAAGCATCATCAACAATGTCTAGTACAGTAGGAATAGCTAAAGGCCTATGCTGAGGTAGGAGCAAGAAATCCCTAAGCCTCTTTTCTGAATCAGAAAAATCCTGGCTTTCCCAGTGAAAATGCTCCCTTAGAGTATGCAAGGTTCCCCCAAAAGAAAAATCCTCGGGAGGGGAAGCAGAGGGAATGGAGTCCTCTGCATCAGAATCCTCAGAAGTAGATAAGGGCAAATCCAGATCATCAGAAGACTCAGAAAAAACAGAATCCTGGTCAGAAGATTCATAAACAACTTCAGTCCTAGGCCTCTTAGAAAGGGGGGGGGGGTTGGCTACCCCGATTAGAGTTATTAAATCTTCAGCCATTCTTATCATTTGTTTTTTAGGCAAAGAGGCCTGAGCATGTGGCCTAGGCATCGTTTTTTTAGGCATGGTTCAAGATTTAGTCCTAAGTGAAGAAGGAGGTGTCGGGTTAATATGCAAGTCCATAGGCCTGAATACACCCTGAGAAGCCGGTGCCTGCACAGCGGCTCCAGACCCATCCAAGGTAGAGACATCTGCGGGTTCCATAGTTGAAGCGTCTCGCTGCATAACGGACTCTGAATGGGTCTCAATAGTCATACTCCTACTCAGTAGTAGTAGTCTGTGAATCAGAAGTAGCAGGTATCAGGGGCTGTGAAAGCATCTCACTGAGTACCGGCGAACTAGCGACTGGCTTAGGAGAAGCATTGTCGGCAGTTTTGGACCTCGGCGGCCTGTCTCTGTCTTTATCTTTGCGTTTTTTCAAAATCCTGGTAGTCGGATGGCTAAACGACGACATTTCTGGATAATTAAACCGTGAACCAAAATATTTAGAGGCGAAAATATACCGACGACGGATAGTGTGCTGATTAAATAAAGCACAAAACCGACAGCATCGTGGTCAGGGCCTAGGCACGGAATACAGTACGAATGAAAGTCTTTAATGATGTATTTGCTTTCCACAAGTAATGCAATTATTGACTTTTACTGACATCGGTAAGGAGCAACAAAAAGTTTCCCCAACGGGGTACTTAGCTTTAGTTGAAGACTTCATTTCTGAAACTCGAAAACGAAAATTTCAGGAGTCGGCCTACTGGCACTTGCGAACTGCTTCTGCTTCGGGCACCGCACGGCAAGAAAGACTGATGTAATGGCGTCGGCTGCATGTTTTATACCCCCTGACGACCTGACGTCATGGAAGAAGGGACAGCAACCGACGGAGGACCCAAGACTTTGTTAATCAGGCTGACTGAGGGCTACCTGCAAGCAGATAACCCAAATGTAATGACTGCTACAGTGAAACACGAAGAACATCAAGGGACTCAGAAATTCAAGGATATCGTTGATATGGTAGTCAACAAAAGCTGACTCTACACATGATATTATTTTATAACTGACAAAACCAGACAGGGACATTACAGAGTTGTGGAACATACTGAAAAGTTTCAAATTTATTTGGGATACAAAATTAATGAACCTAAAACAAAGGCAATAGCAGTAAATTATGTACCCACATGAACTGGTTAAGCAATATCCATACTTATGGGGACATAATAAAATTAAGTTGTGACAACCCCGACTTAAACCTGGTGCAGTAACTAAAGAGCCTCAATCCTCAACACTGTCTCTAGTAAGGGTGTGTTACTGAAAGCAGGGATAGAACACATAGTTTACCCTAAGAGTATACTGGGGACAGGCTGCAAACCTGGGACTGAACTATTTGCTTCAATCTAGATCCCTAAATGAGTCTTCACACTACCCACTGCAGAGCACTGTGTCCTAATTCTAGGTGTTTGACACAGTCACACTTAAATATTTGATAATTACACACACAAACACTCTTTGGAAAGACTGTCACAGATTTACCTGCTATGTCTTCTTTCCCAAATTACACTGTAACATTGCCACCAGTCAAAATACCATGATACCCTTCAAAAGGGGTGCTCAACTATATTGAGTAAAATAAATCTTGATATGTAAGGTAGCATGCAATCTAAACAGTAAGGCTTTTCAGGGTGGCTCTGGTGTTATCACAATACGCATAAACATTCTCAGGTTAGTAAAAGTACTTTCTAAATAACCAGCCACAACAGAAGGCAGTACAATATTTAATAAATAAAAATGATTTAAAATATATATACACCGAATAAATGATTTCAATAAATCAGAGTTTCACACACAGGAATTATGAAAATAACACTGAAGGATAGGTTTCACACTGACTTAAGGAAAAACTCTATTTGACTGTAGCTTACTAACTGTCTAAAGATTAACTGTCCCTGTCTAATCTCATTAAGTCAGCAAGACAGATGATACTCTTACTTCTGCAAGCAAAATAAGAATATACATTCACTCTTCAGGCTGTTGTCCTGTCCTCAGCGACTGGAACAGTAAATCCTGTTATTTCTGCTGAACAGCTCTGAAAAACAATGAGTGATAAATACTGATCTGGAAAACAATCACTGTCTACTACAACAACTACTGCAACTCAATTGAACAACTAACTGAACTAACTCAGAACCTGCTACTTGGAGCAGAATTTTTTAAAAGTCACAGAAAGCTGTTATGAGAATTCTACTCTCTATTTTCAGTCTTTTGAAACGTAAACAAAAACAGTTGCTGTGAAGATTCCATTCCTTTCAGCTCTGGAACACGATGACATGAATCTAGGCTAGCTCATTGGCACAACATGCATTCAGAATTATTTTTAAAAGGCATGTATATTTGGTCAGCCAGAAGAACACTATTTGATTCAAAAATCTTACACAAATCAAAGAAGCAATCAAAAAACAAACTTATTTAGAAAATCATAGCTAGTCATGCAATCCACGATTAGTTAAAAAATAATTACAAAACACTGCACTTAACAAAACTGCAGCCAGATATGCTAGCACAGATAACAATATCTAATATCCTCACAGAAATATTTAGGAAAATGGATTAAAAATGATTCTGGTGCAGAAGTTAAGGATATGTGGGAAGACACTAAATAAAAGATAACACAAAAACTGAGAAAATGGATGTTCTGTTATATGGATATCGCTAGTAAGATAAAAGTATTTAAAATGTTTTTAATCCCTTTAGTCTTATACACAGGTCAGGCAAATTTTTATCAACTAGAAGAGAAGTTATGGATAGCAATTAATAAAGAGCTGAATGATTTTTTCGGGGGGGAGGGCAAGAGTCAAGTGGGATAAGCTTATTCTTCTAAAAGAACAAGGCAGATTGGGATTACTTCATTTGAAGGGATATTTCAGAGCAACGCAATTAAGGCTCCTAAACATAGCACAAGCAGAAAACTATAATTCAAAGTGAAAAGATATGATGATGAAATGAGGGAAGCTCACAAAACAAGGACAGAGTGGGATTCTGGATGCAGACCACCTTTAAGGAGAATAACAATAATCATACATTAAATTATATTCATAAAGTAAGTATTCTAAGAACTAAGCCAACATGGGAATGGAGATTCTGCCAATAGGGATGGCTGCAATTAGGAATACAGATAACAGTCAAGAGGTGGCTACAGTTTATTGGAGGAAATAACTAGAGAGTGAAAGGTAATAGAATGAGAAGAAGCCAAGAACTTATTTGGACTGCAGATTAGAGATTGCCTTCCATATAAAGGCTTGATATCAGAGTACAGGCAAAGAGAAAGAAAAAGTGCGTCCTAAACGAAAGACCTGCACTAGTAGAGTTTTTAGTAGAATTTAGAAGAGAAGTTGCCAATAAGAAAGGCATAATTAGTACACCATATAAAATATTGCACAATAACTATAATAATCAATCAGAGGAGGTTAGAAAGGTTTAGAAAGAGAGATTGGTTAAGCAATTCATAAAGAAACAGTGGGGGATATATGTAGGTATCCAAAATATGCAACAAAGTCTAGAAGATTTAGGATCTTTGCTTGGAAGTGTTTATATAGGTATTTTATACCCCAAGCAGACTCCAACTCAGGTAGACAGCAAATGCTGGAGGTGTGCTGGGGAAAAACAGGTAACTGGGAACATATTTTCTGGGAGTGTAATGAGTTAGCAGACTTTAACGATTCCCTGCAGACTGCTTTGTCAGAGATACTGGGTGAGCAAATTGGTATAACTTAGGAAATTATTTTTTTTTTTGAGCTATGATACAGAATCAGAACTCAGGAAGCAGAAACAGTGGTTTTGCACTTATGGCAAGTGCAAAGGCCCGAACAAGAAACCAAAACACAAAACAAAGCAGGCCAGTACTAGTATCAGAGGAAAAAAATGGACTTTTATTAAAGTCAAACCACGGTCAACAGGCTGGTTTTGGCCTAATGCCTTTTTTAAGGCATAACACAGACTGCACTGTAAAGCCCAATATATATATATATATATATATATATATATATATATATATATATGTAGGGAAATTGAGAATGACAGTTATAAATCAACCAATCAATAATTATTTCATAAATGTTCTTTTAAACCAGGTGGAAAACGCCAACCCAGTCTTAACAGTCCAAGCTTTTTCTTTTTTATTTAAAATATTATGCCAACCAGCCTTACAGTTCTTGTTACCACATATTCTATATCTTAGACTTTCGGCTTTTCCCAGTTAGGGGTTGCCACAGCGGAACTCCAGTTTGCTAATTATCACATTCCTTATCAATAACTATAAACTGAAAATGGGCAGTTGAATGTTTAATGGTATGCGTATAGTGCATTAGTGGAACATTTATTCTTAATATTGCTAAGATGTTCCGATATGCGTAATCTAATAGGTCTAGAAGTCTGACCTATGTAGAATGCTGAACATGTACATACGGCTAAGTACACTACCCAGTCAGTACTACAATTTGCAAATATATTGATGTTGAATAAACAGGGTGTATTTTTACTAGTAAATTCTTTGGTTTGATGTATATATCTGCAAAATTAACAATGACTGCAGGAAAAACATCCAACCAGTTTTGTACCATCCAATGTACCCTGAATAATATCTGCAGATGGAATTTTATGTTTGTAATGGTTAAAATGATCACCCGAAGTTTTACCTTTTCCTGAAGGAGAAATGACATCTGGCACTCAGAAGGTCGTTCAGCCGTTCATCAGCTAATAAAATGTCCTAATGTTGCTGCACCAAATTCATGAAATGAAAAGTGTTTCGTCCAAAACTGGTTATGAACCTGATGGTTTTATCAAGGGTCCCTTTATTAGTAAGATATCTCAACAAATCACTTATTTGTAGCTTTTTTACCTCGCTGCTGGTCTGAATAAGATGTGATTGAGTATACCCACGTTCACAGAATCTAGTTGTTAATTCCCTATCTTGAAGTAGGAAGTGCTCATTTGTGGAACAAATTCTATGGCTCCTCATATATTGGGATTTGGGAATGTTGCGGATGATGTGTTTTGGATGACAGCTGGAGGCATGCAGTAAAGTATTGGAGTGAAAAGGTTTGTGGTACACTGAAGTAACTAAAGTACCATCTTGCTGTCTTTTTAAAAGAACATCAAGAAATGAAATACACTCTTATGACATAGTTGATTGTGAACTGAATACCCCACTTGTTTTCATTGAGGTATTGAACAAATTCCTGCAGGTATATAACATCTGATTTCCAAACCATCCAGCAGTCATCCAAAAATCTCCTCCAAATATCTACTTCATCCAGAAATAGATTACGACTACCATCATAAATAATCATTTATTCCAGATGCATTCTTGTGACTTTTGGGAAGTAGGTATAAATATTGTGGCAATGGATCCTTGACTGTCAGATTATATAAAATGTTTCCACAGATAATGCCTTCACTGACTGCCAGCTGTAAAAATTCATCAATTTCACACTTACATTTAGATGTTGGATCCATGGATATGGCTATGTAAAACCAACCATCTTTAAGCTGCAAACTGTAGTACTGACTGGGTAGTGTACTTAGCCGTATGTACATGTCCAGCATTCTACATAGGTCAGACTTCTAGACCTATGGAATAAATGTTCCACTAATTCACTATATAAGCACACCATAAAACATTCAACTGCCAAATTTCAATTTATAGTTATTGACAGGGTATGTGGTAACAGGAACTGTAAGGCTGGTTGGCATAATATTTTAAATAAAAAAGAAAAAAACCTGGATTGTTAGACTGGGTGGTTTTTTCCACCTGGTTTAAATGAACATTTATGAAATAATTGTTGATTGGTTGATTTGTAACTGTCATTCTCAATTTCCCTATAGATATATACATGGGGCTTTACACTGCAGTCTGTGTTATGCATTGAAAAAGGCTTTGGGCTGAAACTGGTCTGTTGACTGTGGTTTGACTTTAATAAAAGTCAGTTTTTTCCTCTCACACTAGTACTTTTTTGTTTTGTGTTACAGAATCATAACTGCCTAGATATAGTAAAGCCTCACTGAGTTTAATTATGATGGCTGTCAAAAAAGCAATTAATACAAAATGGAAATCAAAGTCTAAACCAACTTTACTAGAAGTAGGGAAGATGGTAACAGAGACAGAATAAATGGAACTGGGATCTTTAGAAAATGGTAGGAGCAAATTACACAGGAAAAATGGGAAATGTGGGCTCAATACATCCAGAGAAGGAACAAGGTTTAAGAGAAGGCAGGATATGAAAGTAATGTTAGACTGACACCGACTGGATATATTATAAGTGATGTATAATATTTGTTTCTACAGTTGTGTCTACATGGTTTGCAAAATATGTTTGCAACTAAAATTGTGTTGGTATGGTTTATTTTCATTTATATAAATATAAGATTGCGTATGTCATATATGAAAGATGTTTCTTGTTTAAAAAAAGTGCATCTGCAACTTACTGCTTTGGTAATATGGCATTTAAGAGCTGATCAGAATTTAGACTAAGTGTTATGATTTCTATTCTTTGAAAGGAAAGGATTCCCAAAGTTTAGGAGCAAGGACTGAGAAAATGGGGTTGCTTAGGTGATGTTTTCTAAAAGGACTATGAAAAGAGGGGTACTGAAAAGGACAGACTGTAACTGGCAATTTGAGGTTCTTGTGAAAGATTTGTTGGCAAGAAAGGAAAAGGATTCCAAAACTGTTAATTTGTAGAGGAAGAAACTAGAAACCCAGTAGGAGGTCACATCTTTGTTGAACTGGGAGCCACCTGGTCTTAGAAAGAACAGAATACTGCTGTCTTTGAAGTGCTAACATAATAAAATGACATAGTTGGCAGTCGATTGCAAAGAGGACAGATTTTTTTTGGGGGGGGGGGCAGATGCTAAAAGGAAAAATTATGTATTCATTTGGTGTCGGGGGAATAGTATACCTTTTGCTACAATGCTCTCACCTTCTGGAGTTAAGAAGTGAGAGGTTTTCTTGAACCAAAATAGTTTTATTGATGCTGGATTTGATTTTTTAGATGTGAAACTGGAAGCCACGTTTTTGGTCTAGCCATACACTTAACTAACAAAAATAGTTGGAACTTTCTAGTGGTTTATTGTTTTTGGATGTTATATATCAGCTGGAGAGTAAATAATTGGATTTTGATTTGTAAGAAGTGCCAAATATTGTGGCTTTTGCTTTGGGTGTATTTAGTACTAAACCGTTGTTTAGTAATCAATCAAATACACAAATCAAATAAGGTATCAAAGAACAGCACTTAATTAGTACAGCAAAATAAATAAGCCTCTTGCCCCTAACTGAAACTGTGTAAGGAAATGACTCTTCTAATATGGGACATAGGCTCTGAACTGCACAGACATATTATGGTCTTAAGTTTAATGTTGCTAGCTGCCAAAAAAAAAGCAATTACAAGAAAATGGAAATCAAAATCTAAACCAGGTAAAACTGAAGTACTGAAAGTTGTAAAGGGGATAAAAGAACTGGAGGTGGAAGCTTTAAAAAAAGGAAAGAGCAAGCTACATAGAAGTAAGTGTTGTTTGATATGAGCTGTGGTGTTTGCCTTAAATAGATTTCTGTAATCTGTGTATTCAGACAGGCAGAGTTTCTATTCTCACTACATTCAACTGGGCGGGGGGGGGGGGGGGGGGGTTGTGGTCTTGCTTGAGATTACATGTTTTTTACATGGCTAGGCTTGTAAAGGTCCTAGGGTACACTAGCCTAGTAACCTCCTATGAACCTATAAATCTGTGAAATCAATACATGCAGAATAATAATGAGGAGGAGGAATGAGGTTTAAGGGAAGGAAAGAATTCAACAATTTATGGAATGTCAGAGTGAATTAATGAATGTTAAAAAGTTAACATGTATAGTATATGAAAAAAGTTACTATGCTTGGTTTTCTTTTAATTTAATGCGTTTCCTGAGTCATCATTCACTATTTTAGTTGTGATTTGTTAAAGATGTTTAAAAAAAGCGGCTTTGTGTTACTTCTCCATTATGGTTTTCTGAAGATTTGTTCTGGGAACTAAACTGCCCTGAAGTAATGCTATATAGGACACACTATAAAGGCATAAATCCATCACGAGGATGGACTGGAAGACAGCAGTAAAGCTATAAAGCCATTAACAACTTGTTCAGACTTGCATTTGTGATTGGTAAGCTGTTGTACTTTTTGTGTTATTTTATGACATAAGTTGGTCATTATTTATTTATTTATTTATTTATTTAACATTTGTTTACTAGGACCGCTCGATTTGGAACGAGCCAATTTTCAGCGGAGACCCGGGGAGAAAAGCTCTAAATGCATGTCTTTGTAAAATGGGAGGAAACCAGAGCACTAGGAGGAAGCCCACACAGACACAGGGAGGACATGCAGACTCTACACAGAAGGCTGAGAATCGAACCGTAGAACCTGTTGCTGTGAGGCAACAAAGTTAACCGCTGCACCACTGTGCCATCCGTCATAAATGCAATACTTATCCTTCTAAAAAGACTGAACAGAAAATAAAGATGTGAAATGGTAAAGAGAAGAGGAAGAGATTGTGAAACAACTTTATACCTCTACTTAAGTACATAGCTTTTTGATCTTATGGTAAAATAAAATAAAATACAATGACCTGCACCCTTTTAACATGCCTTATGCCTACCAGGCAAAGAGGCCTTGTAGTATTCCACTATATGCACAAAGCAAGTGAACAATATTATTTTTTACATTTTCTTTAAATACAGTGAAATCCTTTTAAAGTGTTTGATCTATTAGGCATAAACAATGACAGCTGAAACAAAATCATTAAAATATATACCTTTTCATTCCATTTCAAAGTCTGATTTACATGTCAGTTTGTATATATATATATATATATATATATATATATATATATATATATATATATGCTTGTGACATGCACGTACAAATGAAATAAGTAATGTAACATGTAGGTACATGAATGTATACTTTTATTTTTTTTCTAAAAGCAGCCACTTATTCATTGTCCGCTTCATATAACAATATTAAATGATCACTAAACCTAATACTTTACTAAAGAAATCATGATGGCTTAACTTAATCTATATATGGTATATTCTTATGACATGATGGTATGTTCTCACTGCAAAATAAATGAAATGCATCAAACAAAGTAGTGTTAAGGCTTTACAGAATTACATTTTTATAACCATGTATCTGTTGAATGAGTACTTTGATGGGCATCCTGACACAGTATTATGTGTCAACTGTACCTCGCAGGACTACAACCTATGTCCATGTTACAGTAGTCACACATCCACTTTAATAACACAAGGCCTATCAATGCATCAACAGTTCCTCCTCTGCTGCTGCATCTTCAAGTTGAACCACAACCTTCCTTAACCATAAGATTGAGCCTTGGTGGGAGAATAGGGTCCTGTCTTTCTAAAATTCTTGTCCACCAAAACTGTCTTGAGTATCTTTCAACATAATAAAGCTTTATTTCTAAGTGATTTACGGCCACCTGACTTGACATGACCACAGTTTCAGAATGCAACTAAAATATCACCAAAAGACAGGCAAACCTTATGCCAGCTTTGGTAGCATAGATTGATAAAGACCTGACTACAACAAAGATATCTAGGGTTTGATTAGCAGCAGAGATCTTGGAGGAACTGTGAGCAAGGAATGATGCGGCAATGCCTGCTCACCCTTGCAGGGGAGAGACTGTACAGGCAGATGCCTGGGTGTATATTCCTTGGACACTAGAAACCCCATGGAAGTGCTGGCATGGGGGGGGGGGTGCAATGTTTCCTGAGGGTTTTGTCACTTGGGCTACTGAGTTACACACTGTTACAAACACCAACTGCATGCTGTTGAACTCTGTAGCATGTTAAAAGACATGCAAAATGGGAAATTAGGGCTCAAAGCACAAAATCCCTGTCACTGAGATGGGTGATAGCACTGCTTTTTGCTGCTTGACCCTCTCACCTAAGCAGGGATTTACTAGAGTACCCTAGAGTTTCCAGGTACTGGCTAAGGCTCTTGCCACCCCTATAGTGACTTTTTTAGGTGGTATTTCAAAGACCAAATTAACAGCTATAAATAAACACAATTTGAGGGTCATGTGGCTCAATGCTAGAAGTCTAAATCTAAAGATGCACTCGCTCGAACACTCCTCAAATGGAGAACATCGACATTTGTGCTGTAACGGAGATCTGGTTTAAAGCAGCAGAAATCACCCCAGCACTTCCAGGCTATAACTCATTCCACACCTTTCAGCCCTGAAACACAGACCGAAGCTCCAAAGGCGGTGGTGTCTCCATATTCATAAAGGATATGCACACCTCCCTCCAGACTAGAAGCCCAGCATAATGCATCTGAGATACTTGAGGTAAGACTGTGATCCAAGTCATAGCCTGCTATAGGTCCCCAACCATGTCCCTAGACTCTCAGTCCATGTTCCTAAGCACCCTGCAATCTATCAAGGTCCAGCCCAACACTCTCATACTATGAGACTTCAACTACCCCTCCAACAACAGGGAAAACTACTCAAGCACCAATGCACTGGCCCAATGCTTCCTGGAACTCATCAGTTCCAATGCCCTGGACCAGCTCATTCTTACCCCCACTACAGGAAGCAACATCCTTGACCTGGTTATTACTAACACGGGCAACCGTTGCTCTACAACAATAGTCAATTTCTTCCTGGTTAGATCTGACCATAAACCATCATGGAAATCCACATCTCACCCACACCCCCCGCAAAGGTATCCACCACAAAAAACTTCTCCAAAGCTGACTTTGGACTCCTAAAAACAGAGGTGGCTAACTTCACGGCACCCATGCAAATGGAAAATAGATACATAACTGCCGAATTATACACCAATGCACTGTACAAGTACATACATAAATGCATGGAACTAGCCATACCCAACAGAACCAAGATGCTCTCCTCCAAAAGAAAGAAGCCCATCTGGTGGTCTCCTGCCATTAATAAACTCTACAACAGAAGGAGGAAACAGCTGTAGAAACAGGTGAAGTCCCAAGACTGGAAAAATTCCCTTATTACCCTCAACAAAATGTTAAGATCCCTCATCAAAACCTCCAAAGCCAGCTATGAACGCAGAATTGCAGCAGACACTAAAAACAACCACAAAACCTTCTTTAGTTATATCAAGAATCTCCATGACAATACCCAGATTTGCTCGGAGTTACTGCACAATGGTACCTCCTATACTGAGCCAACAGATATGGCCAACAGATTCAGTGTCAACTTTACCCCCCCCCCCAAAGACCAATCTCAATACCGGAAGAATGCCGTTCACCCAGCATTGCTGCAGCGCAGGTAAAAACTGTTGTCTAAGGCCAAGAATACAGCTTCCATAGGACCCAAAAATATACCTGGCTGTGTTCTACATGAATTACAAAGTGAACTGGCACCACATCTGTGTGCTCTGTTCAATCAAGTCTCACCTCAGGCTTTGTCCCTACCGAATGCATAATGATACAGTCATCAGGCTCCATAAAAGAGGAGTGACTACAGACCCTAGAAATTATTGCCCCGTTAGCCTGATGAGTCTGATATGTAAGGCTATGGAGCGTATCATCGTGGACCTAATTAACAAGGATATAGGGAATCTCCAAACTCTAGATCCCACGCAGTTTGGTTTTGTGAAAGGTAGAGCATGCCTGCTCAACCTGGTTAACTTCTTTGAGTCAGTCACCAGAGCAGTGGATGAAGGTAAGGCAGTTCATACAGCCTACCTTGATCTGGCCAAGGCCTTTGATACCATTCCTCACTCAGGAATTATTGATAAACTCACCAAACTAAGCATCAACCCCTATATCATTAGGTGGGTTGCAAATTGGCTCACAGATAGAACACAGTGTGAAAGTAGTGGACTCCAAGTCAGACTGCCAAACAGTCAAGAGAAGAGTCCCACAAGGATCGGTCCTGGGTCCTCTCCTGTTTGGCATCTACTTCTCAGAAGTCCAGGCCAATACAGAAGGACTCTGGCTGACCAAATTCACAGACGACTGCAAGCTGGGAGCCATTATTAACTCCCTAAGTGATGCAGATATCCTACAGAAAGGCCTCACTGAGACCACTGACTGGTGGTGAAACCATGGCCTGAAGCTTAATGCCAAAAAATGTGTCGTCATCCCCTTTGGGAAAACTCGGTTTCCACTAATTACCACATCGATGGAAGCCCACTGAACACCAAAGGCGTTATAAGAGATCTGGGAACACAGGTTGATGACAACCTCTCCTTCGACCACCACATTGCCACTGTGGTCAGAAAGTCCTTCTGTGTGGCACATCTCATTACCAAGGGTTTTGCATCTAGGAAGAAAGAGGCCATCATTTCTCTCTACTCTTCCCTCATTAGACCAATCATAGAGTATAATGCCTCATTTGGCACGTACCTCACTAGACACCTGCAACAGCTGGAGAGGCCACAAAAGTACATCACAAAGAGGATCCTAGGCCCTAAACACATGTCCTACATGGACAGACTAAAAAAAACTCGCTGTTCTCTCTCATATGGTCTACTAATAGGTGATCTCTGCTTGACCAGTTCTGTTAAAAATGCTACATCTAAAGAAATCCCAATCCCTCCGCACCACACATTCCAGAGACTTCAAACCTCATTACCACAATCAACATAACATGCTGGAAGGGACAGGTTTATAACCCAGAGACTGTCCATGCTCTGGAATAGACTTCCCATACATGTCAAGCAGAGCACTTCACTAGCTCTCTTCAAGAGAAATTGTGATGAGTGGAAATATAAAGTTCACCCCAGGGATCTCTCCAGTGGCTCTACTTGATACAGGCACTGGGAACTAATGACGGGCAGCACAATGCCACAGCACTTCTATGGACCAGGCTTGTAAAGGCCCCAGAGCTATTGGCATAGTACACTCCTATGAACCTATGAGCAGGCAAATAGAGCTCTCACTTCTCAGGGAAATGACGGAGCCAACTAAATGAGTGGAGGGAAAAAATCTGATGATCAACAGGACAGATACAATAAAAATGCCAGTACAGGTAGCTCCTTTACATCCAGCTGATGTTCCAGATACAGTCTATACTTTAGTCAGAGACCACTGTTCTGCATGTCACCATATTATCTGCTCCAGATAAAAAAAATCCCCCCTTAGGCTGGCAATGAGGGATGTAGTGGCAGTACACTCTAAATCACTCAATATGTATTATATTTGTAGTTGCACATGTTGTTCCTTGGAACTGGCAAGTACAAACTTTGGGACACCTTTTAGCTAATTGTGTGCATCAAAACAGATTAATGTGTAATAGTGCCATATATAACATAATAAAATATGTATATATGTGTGTGTGTGTGTGTGTGTGTGTATATATATATATATATATATATATAAACTTGTGCAAAATATTAATAAAACATACTAAGAAAAAATAAACAATAACTTAACAAGTGAAATTCAGAGAGACTGTTCAAAATGTGAAACTGAAAAAATGTGTTAATAATGACCATCAGTGGCCAAAAGTAAACACTAGGTACAACAATTAAAGTTTCAACTCTCAGACACATTTTCCCACAAGGGCACCAGCTAGAAAAAAGGCATGCCTCAGAACTTTGGAAAGCTGCTAATATCAAACAAAGCAGAAAGCAATAACTGCTAATTAAATGCTGCCAGACCCAGAAAAGTAGCAAAAGAGAAACAAAAAGAAAAGAATGGCAAGTTTAGAGTCCTTTAATGACCAAAGAACACACTTGCTAAATTTGACAAAATTACCTTTCACATTTTAAACATCAACTGACAATTATTCACCCTCTTCTAAAGGAATGGATTTTACTGCAGACCTTTAGACTTGAAGAAGCAGTCTGGATGCATGTTCATACAATGAAATTACATTAGATTCTGGATTGACGCATACTGAATATATCTGTGTTGTGTGAAATAAACTGTGTATGCAGATAATAGTAGCTCAGGAGCTGTACTTATTACTTATTATCACGAATGAAAAACTTTTCACTAGCACAGGCTGCATTCAGACAGTGAACGTCCATGTACCAATTTAATGCAAAATTAGTAACCTGCTATATTCCATCTTATTTTATCCCTCATATCAATAAGGACCCAAGTGGATGGAGTGGTCATGAGCAGGGTCAGATGGAAAAGAGGCTGTAGCTAAAATGGAAACATACAAAGGTGCCTTAAAAATAGTATTTCACAGAAGGAGTGATGGAGCCTGGTAATAAGTGAAAACTGGAATGAAGTTCGGAAAGATTTGAGGGTGACAAAGTGAAATGTAAAAAAAGGTACAACAAGAAAAACAGAGAGTATAGGAATGAAATACAGCACTAGGAAAGTTATAAAAGGTCATGACTCTTCAGGCAGCATCTTTGTATTTTGCATTATTTCAGATTTCTTCTGCATAGGGATATTGCTCTTACTATGTTCATGTTCCTTAAGGACTCATTCTCTCCTGCTTGCACTTACTCTCTCTGGCTCTCTGTTGAAAAGACAAAAGTACTTACCAGAGCTCAAGTTATTTTACAAATATTGAAGAAAATTAATATTTCCTCTACAGCTAACTAGGACAGCATATATATAAACTCTGTATCAATTCTATATAGACAGAATTGGTTTACCTTGCTTCATCTGGATGAGCAATTCGTGCAGAGTCATTTGGAATATAAATGATATTTGTATCTTCAATTTTGTAGATAGCGTGCCCACCTATGTCTGCCATCTTCCGCCTTTTAGTTATAAGCACAATGTAATAACCTTCTAAAAACTGGACAAAACCTGTCAAAACATTATGGAAAAAGCTTGATTGCACATTCTTATGGTTAAAGAAGCAGCACTACAAGAAACAAGCTAATTTTACCATCACTTTTATAACTAAACAAAGTCACAGAAATGGCATAATTAAACAACATCTTTAATAACAATTCAGTTTTGTAGATGTTCCACATAAATTTTGAACATAGGCACCTATCTGCTCACTGATGATAGCAAAGGGTCGCAATGGCCTATGAAAAATTAGGAGATGTACGACAAACTGTTATAGGCATATCCAAGTCCAAATGCAGGGCTGCTTTCAGTTGAGATAGGAACTCACTCTATACATAAAATAATCACAGTCCAAACACAAGCGTGATATTCCAATGGCAATAAAATGAAAGTAAAATGTTCCAACAAGTCAGTTCATAAAACAAACATAAAATTTATTTAAGAGTAGCGCCAAAGGCTTCTTCAGACTCTTAAAACAAGGACAAACACCATGAACAACCTTTTTAAAAACAACCAATACTCATCATTGGTTAAGTCACATCACATGTTCTATTGATTTAAAGGTACAAGGGCTGGTATAATATTTACCATGCCAGTGAATCTATTGCACTTATAAAATCATAAAATATGCATCAAGATTTATAATTCAATACATTTCAAGGATATACATGGTATACAACAAAACCATATATGAAAGTATATTGTACTGAACTGTAAACAATGTTTCAGCGATCATGCATGAGTTTAAACTCAGCGCTTTCAAAACATGTTCGTTTCATTGGGGTTGAAGAACAACGAATATGCAGTTATCACACTAGCTCAACTGTTAACAAATAACTGCCTTGAGTGAAATTTCAGTGCCATTAGAACATGCTCGTTTCATCCGGATTAAAAACAACGTTAATGCAAAAATCGTGCTCTCTCAACACTTTACATATGAACTAGTTCAATAGTTAGAAAACTGTCTTAGATGAAGTTTCAATGTCCTTAGAACATGTTCGTTACATCAGACTTAAAAACAACATAAATACAAAGATCGCACTTTTCAATACTTTACGCAACCTGAGTGTCGATTCTTTCACATATAAAATGTTCATAGCTTTTCAATTGCTTACATTAGAACATTCTCGTTTCATCAAGTTTAAAACAAGCGTTAATGCAGAGTTAGTGCTCTCTCAACACTTTACATAAAACTAGCTCAATAGTTAGCAGATATCTGCCTTAGATGAAGTTACCATGTACTTAGAACATGTACGTTACATCAGACTTAAAATAACATAAAACAAAGATCGCACTTTTCAAAACTTTCATTACAACCTGGGTGTCGATTCTTTCACATATAAAAGTTCATAGCTTTTCAACTACTTACATTTAAAGTCAAACTCATTGTGTACAATCAGCTTACTGCGTGTTAACCTAACTGTATGTAAGATGCAGAATGCGGTAAGAGCTACTATGCGTGCATCGTATTTGTTGATTCGTAAGGAATCATATAAACATTCAGTGGTTAATTAAGCGTAAACTTACGGCATTGAATTGTTTAATCTGTAGGAAACAGATGTTGTAATAAAAGGTACCTGCTAGAAGGTATATTACTGAATTTCATAGACATGTAAATACAAGTAAATATCAAGATAGATAAAACTGAAACGTAAAATTCAAAAAGCAATAATAAATGAAGTTATAATTAAGTATAGACATTAGGACTGCAGCAAAAGTCTTAAGGTCTAAAACTATCGAAGCAGTACTTTAATACAATCACAGTAAACCAAATTTCACTGTAACATATTGCGCTTTATGGACTAAGCAGCATCTACAACCAGAGTGTATACATTTAAAATTATTATTAAACAATCTAGGGTTCTATTTGTCATTTTTTAAAAAATTAAAAAGTTAGAAAATATATATGTATAAATAAATATAAATATGGCCCATACACAGTCTGTTGTAAAATCAAGTAGCATATTGTGAAATTAGTTTAGGTATTATTACCATAATATTTAAGTAATATTTCTCAATAACTTAACACCCAAATAATAAAAAAGGTTCCATACGTGTACTGAAGAGAAATATATCACAAAGATACCTAGAGTACTGAAACATCTTAATATGTAACTATGCTCTTAGTCAAGGAATAATGAAACATAGTGTTTGCTGTATAGATGTGTTACCAATATCTAAGTAAAATATAGGCTTGCTAGTATGAATTATAGGTCTGGTATATTCACTAGTAAGTTCTCAAACCTATTTAAAGCCACATATAGTTAGTGGGGACTCATATTATTCCTTGACTAAGAGCATAGTTACATATTAAGATGTTTCAGTACTCTAGGTATCTTTGTGATATATTTCTCTTCAGTACACGTATGGAACCTTTTTTATTTTTTTTTTATTATTTGGGTGTTAAGTTATTGAGAAATATTACTTAAATATTATGGTAATAATACCTAAACTAATTTCACAATATGCTACTTGATTTTACAACAGACTGTGTATGGGCCATATTTATATTTATTTATACATATATATTTTCTAACTTTTTAATTTTTTAAAAAATGACAAATAGAACCCTAGATTGTTTAATAATAATTTTAAATGTATACACTCTGGTTGTAGATGCTGCTTAGTCCATAAAGCGCAATATGTTACAGTGAAATTTGGTTTACTGTGATTGTATTAAAGTACTGCTTCGATTAAGGTTTTAGACCTTAAGACTTTTTGCGCTGCAGTCCTAATGTCTATACTTAATTATAACTTCATTTATTATTGCTTTTTGAATTTTACGTTTCAGTTTTATCTATCTTGATATTTACTTGTATTTACATGTCTATGAAATTCAGTAATATACCTTCTAGCAGGTACCTTTTTATTACAACATCTGTTTCCTACAGATTAAACAATTCCAATGCCGTAAGTTTACGCTAATTAACCACTGAATGTTTATATGATTCCTTACGAATCAACAAATACGTATGCACGCATAGTAGCGTCTTACCGCATTCTGCATCTTACATACAGTTAGGTTAACACGCGCAGTAAGCTGATTGTACACAATGAGTTTGACTTTTAAATGTAAGTAGTTGAAAAGCTATGAACTTTTTATATGTGAAAGAATCGACACCCAGGTTGTACGTAAAGTTTTGAAAAAGTGCGATCTTTGTTTTTATGTTATTTTTAAGTCTGATGTAACGTACATGTTCTAAGTACATGGTAACTTCATCTAAGGCAGATATCTGCTAACTATTGAGCTAGTTTTTATGTAAAGTGTTGAGAGAGCACGAACTCTGCATTAACGTTGTTTTTAAACTTGATGAAACGAGAATGTTCTAATGTAAGCAATTGAAAAGCTATGAACATTTTATATGTGAAAGAATCGACACTCAGGTTGTACGTAAAGTATTGAAAAAGTGCGATCTTTGTATTTATGTTGTTTTTAAGTCTGATGTAACGAACATGTTCTAAGGACATTGAAACTTCATCTAAGACAGTTTTCTAACTATTGAAGTAGTTCATATGTAAAGTGTTGAGAGAGCACGATTTTTGCATTAACGTTGTTTTTAATCCGGATGAAACGAGCATGTTCTAATGGCACTGAAATTTCACTCAAGGCAGTTATTTGTTAACAGTTGAGCTAGTGTGATAACTGCATATTCGTTGTTCTTCAACCCCAATGAAACGAACATGTTTTGAAAGCGCTGAGTTTAAACTCATGCATGATCGTACTGAAACATTGTTTACAGTTCAGTACAATATACTTTCATATATGGTTTTGTTGTATACCATGTATATCCTTGAAATGTATTGAATTATAAATCTTGATGCATATTTTATGATTTTATAAGTGCAATAGATTCACTGGCATGGTAAATATTATACCAGCCCTTGTACCTTTAAATCAATAGAACATGTGATGTGACTTAACCAATGATGAGTATTGGTTGTTTTTAAAAAGGTTGTTCATGGTGTTTGTCCTTGTTTTAAGAGTCTGAAGAAGCCTTTGGCAAGCTTACTCGTTTAAATAAATTTTATGTTTGTTTTATGAACTGACTTGTTGGAACATTTTACTTTCATTTTATTGCCATTGGAATATCACGCTTGTGTTTGGACTGTGATTGTTATAGGCATATGCCTGACTTTTCAACTCTCTGACTGCAAGAATGTAAGCTTTGTAGCCTATCCAAAGAATAAAAGATGATGATAGTGCCAAGTCAGTTTCTTCCAATATACAGTATTAGAGACCATTCAGAGCAACTGCTAGGATTTGCCTTCTGGGATCTGCATTTTTGCACAATTCTTGAAATGTTTGGCTCCTGTGTTCAAGAATGCATATGCCACTCATGATGTACATCACAAAAGTCTGCATTGTGTTTTCAGTCCCTGTGCTTTTTATTTTGCCCACCATGTACTAACTCACACTTGTAAAACACAAACAAGAACAATGTTACTTATGTGGCCCAGAGGGATGAAACCCTGTCTGTGACCCAGATATCTAGGGTTAAACTAGTGATCACAATCCCTGGGGAGGTGGCTGAGTGGATAGAGACTGAGTAGTGCTTGTGTGTCTCACCTATCCTGGAAGGAAGGAAGAGATTTCCATTTAAGGGATACATAAATCTTAGTGGGGTCAAAAGATGTCAGACTACAAAGCATTCATAATGTGGTGCATATTGGGTAATGGGCAGAAGAATGGGTAGGGTAAAAAAAATGTGGCTGTCAGGATGGCACTGTACTGGGACACCCTGTTGACCCCTCCATCCATTTCTTTATTGTTCAGATTCAGACTTACTTGTGGTGCACACTCTGAACAGAAGCTGTAAATCAGCCAGGGATAATAGAGTGGGAGATTGAGAAGGGGCTCCAGGACATGGCTGATAGTAGATAGCTATGGTGGGAAACAGAATAGTTGGAATGAAAACAAAAATGTAATTAGTGCAGAGGGTTAAAGTTCTGAGATGTTAATGAGCTGCTCGCTGTGCCTGTGGTATAAGGTTTTTATTCCTCCCACCTTCATTTGTCCACTGTATGACTCTTAAGCATGTCACTTAACCAAACAGTGCTCCAGGGTCACCCCCAGGTCACCCCTGAAGAGGGCAGTTTGTCCAGTAGGCTTATCCAGTCAACAAATAGTTAATATAAAGTAAATTAAAAAAACGTTTATCTCCTCTGGTAGGCGCAAACAATATTGATATTATGATGTGACAAAGGGGGATACAGGAAGAGCAATAAATATCCATTGCACAAGACCTTCTCACAGATGAACTGGTGTAGTGAGTGAGGGCTGTCTGCTGCTGACAAATCTTGGGATGAATCCCACGCAATAAAAATTTAAACTACCTGAAAAGTAGGAACCAAAGGAAGATCTATATAGGCAAGAGCTCAGAAGACCGAGTCCTCAAGCACCAGTGCCAATGAGGACCTGAATTCTGAATTTGTAATTTTAGAAATAACGTTTGATAAAAGTGTGAAATGACAACCAAGTCACTGCTTCACAAATGTAAGCAGTGGATGCATTCTTGCAAAAAGCAATGGAAGCAGTCACCACCCTAGTGGGGTAACCTTTGACCACATTAGCCAACAAATAGAAGAAGACCAAAATAATCAATTTGGATAGGGTTTGCTCAGCCATAGAACTGATCTGTCCCTTCTGACATCATCTTCACTTTTCAAATACAAGCCGAGATGATGGTATATGTTAAAGGTATTAACAATATCTTTAGATTCTGCCCCAAAAGGAAAAGGGAATGTGACTGGAATGCTTTAAGGATGGCTCTGAGACCATTATCATAAGGCAACATGGGTTATTACAGTGATAAGGGGGCAGGAAGTGCAGTCTCCTGCATGGAGGACAGGGAAGATACTACTTAAGTAAATGCTTTTCACAGTAAGAATATCTGACATGCCAAGCTAGGCTTTGATGAAATGGAAGCTGACTCAATACCCATACCTATTCCCCACTTATGAAAATCCCCCTCAGAGCCTGCAATCACAGGAAGGAGCAAAGCAAAGGTCACTACCAGCAAGTCTCTTAATGGAGCTACTAGGAACAAGTCATACAGATAGGGCATCACAAAGTTTCTACCACTACAGCAATCATATTAGGAAATGCTATGGGGATTGACAGGGTCGTCCTTATAGCAACACCCAGTACCGGACTAAAACCCATCGACACTGAATTCTAGACGGTGTATAAAAAAGGCAATCATCAGGTTCAAAAACACAAGTCAGGTGGCCTTTTTGTTGGTGGGGGGGGCACATATCCCCCAGAATGTAGCTATTCTGAAACTGAAATAACTGATGCTTTTATAGTGGCTGCTGACATCAAAGGTAAGAGGAAATCTTCTCATTCCTTGCAGAGTGAGGAAGAGGTAGTAAAAAACTCTGTAGCACTCTAAATGAGGAAAAGGTTCAAGAGAATCACTGAGGACTGAAATCTGGGTTTTTCCCATAGATCTGGGAAGACCTTTTCGTCTTTCAGTGGAGGTCTTTCTAGAAGAACTCCAAGATGTGGCCAACTATAACCACTTGTAGAGCCACAAGCTTTTTGATTATGATGCCTTAAACTGAGCAAACCCAAACTGGCCTGATAGTGACAGAGGGGACAGTCCGGACTGCTGTAGCAGTGCCTGCAGAGCTGATTTTCCATGAAACTTTCTGGCACAGCCAAGGCAGGGCTAAAATATGACATACCTGGGATTTCAGGCAATGTATAGAGAAAGATGCAGTGACTCCTTCCCTCTTCTGCAGGAAGAAATATAAATGGGTTGATGGACCAATACTGATGCAAGGTATTCAGAGACAAGTCTGTCATTTATTCCTGGAGAGCCCGGAAAAGAGGGAAACAGCTGAAAAAAGTGAATATCAGAAAAGGCAGAAAGAAGGTTGCACAGAAAATGTCACATGGAAAGGAAAAGCACTGGAGCCAATCTAGAAGCAGTAATAGCAACAGCAACCGCTCATGCAGGTTTGGAAGTTGGCACAATGACTGCAAATGATGGAAAAAGGAGGTGTGTCAGGATACTCCCTTTAGTTAATATTAAAGAAACTAACCAAAACAGAATCAAAGCTAGATGGCTATGCTATGCAAAATGAGAAAATGTTTTGGTAAGTTGAACAGACTCTCTTTCAGCATACAGCTTCATTAACAGAGTTGAAAAAAGACTTAAAGCAAGCACATACCTATATCACAGACAATCAAGTAAGGTTGGAACAACTGCAATTAAAAAAATTGGAAGCTGAAGGTAAATTTTGACAAAAAAAAAAAATGAAACTAGCAGGTATACAAAGAAAAGAGGGAGAGAGACAAAGGACGGACTTGGATTTGTCCATTGATTTCTAGTAGACAGGCCTTTCAGCACAGAAGTTGGCAAGTGAACACCCATAAAACCTTTTCCTTCCAGGAAAGGTAACAAACAGTAAGACATATAGATGATTGTGCGCTTTGCCAAGTTTGAGTTGAAGGAGGGAGTTTTGATAAAACTTTGGCAGCCTATGAAGAAGCTGCATTGTGGGGATGTGAGGGTATTATTTATTTATTAACATTTGATTACATAGAAACTCTGACTGGGTAGAAAACCATTTTCAGCGGAGGCCGGGGAAGTAAAGCTCCGAAGTATTACAAAATATTTTAAGAACAATAATTTTACAGTTTTAAAAATAATACAAAAAAATACAGTTTACATAATTATACCAAATTAGACATAATACGAAAACATTGGTTAAGAATAGATATCAGTTACATGACAATGATTTAATACACAGAGAAAGTTTAGCCAGTTTATAGATTAAATGTAAGCTAATGTAGGAACTGTGATACGAAGTAAGAGAAAAACAGGCTTATGGTACACTTATAGAGAGAAAGTCAGGGGACAGAAACTGAAAGAAGTAAGGAAGTGAGTGAAGAAGAAAGAGCACGGAGATATAAGGTATGAATAGGTATTTGTTCACATTTAGGAATATAGTTTATCCTGGTATTAAGTACGAACAGATCCAGCTTTTGGCTAGGAAGTCTTTCAGAATGGTTTGGAAGGATGGGATGGAGGGTAATGACCTAATGAACAGAGATAAGGAGTTTCAGGCCTTAGGAACATGATTAGAGTACAGAGTGGCCTGCAAATTTGACAGGTTTGTGGACAGAGAGAGAGAGTTTTTGGTCACTGGATCATTATGATCAACTAGGAACAAAATTGTGCAAAATGTTATTTAGTGTTGGGCAAGCAAATGGACTGTGGCTAACTTTACAGGTGATAAGAAACTGCGTATATGTTAGCTGATGGGGTAGTTCTGACCAATTTAGGATTTTTAGTGCTATACAGTGGTGGGTTCTGAAAGGGGTATTTGCTGCAAATTTAGCAACTATACAGTTGTACAAGTTTTGATTGTTGTGATGCATGAAGGTTAGTAACAACACTTCCAGGAAATATCTTTCCAGTTACCTCTTTCTTCCTCATCACACCTCCAATATTTGCTGTCTACCTGAGGAAAACTTTGCTTGGGGTAAAAAAAAAAATACCCATGTAAACACCTCCAAGCAAAGATCCTAAATCTTCTAGATTGTGTTCCATATATGGGGAGACATACATATATCCCCCACTGTTTCTTTGTCAGCTGCTTATCTAAGCTCTCTTCCCAATCCTTCCTAATCTCCACTGACTGACTCTTATAGTTAAGTAATATTTTATATGCTCTCCTACTCATTCCTTTTTTAATGGCAACTTCTGTTCTAGATTCTACTAAAAATTCTACCAGTGCTGGTCTTTCATTTAGGACCCCCTATTGCTCTGTCTTTGCCTATACACAGATATCAATACCCGATATGGAAGGCAATCTCTAACCTGCAATCCAAATAAACTCTTGGTGTCTTCACATTCTATTTCCTTTGTCTCTCTAGTTATTTACTCCCAATACCTTGGTTCCTCTGCCAGTTGTCTCCAATATATTCCTGTCCCCTCTTGCTTATTGTCTGCATCCCTAATTGCAGTCATCCCTATCACCAGAAACTCCTTTCTCCATTCTCATGTTGGCTTAGTTCTTAAAAGACCTTCTGCTACTTTACAAATATAATATTTGTATGATTATTGTTGTTCTCCTTAAAGGTCTGCATCCAAAATCCCTGTTACTTGAGCTTCCTCCCTGTTTCATCATAATTTCTTCCAACTTTGAATTATAGTTCTCTGCTTGTGCTATGTGTAGAAGCCTTAAATGTACTGCTCTGAAACAGCCCTTCAACTCAGGTAATCCCAATCTGCCCTATTCTATTGGAAGAATAAGCTTATCCCACTTGACTCTTGCTGTCTTCCCTTCCAGATAAAATCCTTCCGCTCTTTATTAATTGCTATCTACAACTTCTTCTCAGTTGATAAAAATATGGCTGACCTATGTATAACACCAAAGGGACTAAAAACATTTAACTGCTCGTATCTTACTATTGATATCTATATAACAGAGCTTCCATTTTCTCAGTTTCTGTATTATCTTTTGTTTACTCTCTTCCCATATATCCTTAGCTGCCACACTGGTATTTTAATCTATACCCCTAAATACTTTGTTTTATCATGTCTCCTTCAGTATGAATATTGTTGAACCAATTCGTATGTGGGTGCATAATTTATCGCTATTGCCTTTGTTTTAACTTCATCAATTCTGTATCCTGAAAAGGTTTTAAACTGCCTCAATATGTTCCACAGCACTGTAAAGTCCTTTTCTAGTTTTGTCAGATATAAAATACTGTTGGCTGCAAACAAAGCCAGCTTTTCTTGATTACCACACCAATTATATCCTTGAAATTACGAGTCCCTTATTTTCTTTGCCAATAGTTCTAAATATAATGCAAATAACACAGGGAAAAGAGAACACCCCTGCCGGGTTCCTCTGCTCAAGCAGAGATTATCAGATAGTACCAACCCACTTTAATTTTCGTCTCCAATCCCTCACATATCCTCCTAATCTACCTTATAGTTTTATCAGGGAATGCAAATGTTTCCATTTCTTGGCTCATAAAATCCCAGCTTACTCTGTCAAGTACTTTCTCTGCATCAAGACCCACCAGTCTTCACTCTGGGTCATCACTGTTCTGTTAATGCTGTCAAATGTTTGCCTCCCCTCCACAAAACCACAATGATCCGTATCTATCAATTTTGGCATCACTTTTACCATTGTTTTAGCCATTACAAACACTTTATAATCATCCAGATATTTTTCAGTTGTTTACCCTCCTAGCTTCCAAACTTCCAAAGGAATACAGTCTACACGAGAACTTTCCTGTAGATTGATCACACATCACCCTTTTTAATCTCATCTCCTCCTATCCTGTTAGTAACTGAGCCTCCTCTGCCTCTAACCTTGGCATATTTAATTCTTCCATAAACATTGTCATTTGTACCTTTTCTTGAATTCCACAGTTCTCTGCTTTACAAAGACTTTCACAGAATTTCTGAAATATTTCTAATGCTTCTAAAGGATCCCTTGTTATCTTCCTTGTTATAGGTACCCTAAGCTTGGATGCAGCCCTTTCTACTTTTTGCTGCCCAAGTTGTTGTGCTAAAAGTTTATGTGCTTTAGAGTTATTATCAAAAAACAGCTGTTTTACAGCAATCTTTCTAAAGTCATGCATATCATCGAGGTAATCCCTTATTTTCTGTTTAGCATTCTGAAGTTGCTCCTCTTCTTGTTCTGTAAGATTCCCCCTATTATGCAAAACTTTAACATTAATCAATCCCTTTAAATAATTCTTGTTACTTCTTAACCATATCTCCCTTTCTTTTATTTCCACCCTACTTTTCAATTCCACTTTAATTTTATCCCACTCCCTAGCTACAGAGAAGTTTCTATCTTCTCTAATATCTAAGCAGAATCTTGTTCTGTTTCACAGCTCACTTTTTTGTTGTACAAACTTTTGTATATATTCCTTAGCATGTACTTCATCAAAATGTTTTTGTACCTCCAGGGAAAATATTTTGAAGATATCTGGGTAGAGCAGTTTGAATTTTATAGGTGCTTCTCGACATTCACTAAATAATGGAATACAGTAAAGTCTCAGGTAATCAGCACCCATGGGGATTGGTAGGTAGATGCCTGATCACTATAGTTTCTGCTTGCTTGAGAGTTACTATTAAAATCAGGCCTGACTAATACTGTGCCCTATTTGTTTGGTTTGACTTGTTCTCAGGTTGGGGAGAGAGGGAATTTATTCCTATCTGCCTTTGTAAAACTCTAAAAACATAAAGCATGTTTCTGGGGGGGGGGGGGGGGGATAAAGTGCAACACATGAAAATTGGGGTCTACTTCAGAAAGACGAAAACACAAACTCTCGAACGCTCAAATGAGCGAATAATCAGAAACTCCAAATTGGTATTTTGGGATTGCAGTATAGTGAAGATTGAAATATTTGCCCTTTCCTCACTCTCGGAGTAGGAATATATATTTAGTGGGGGATGTGGGGGGTGCAGCCACCCACAGTACCAAGTTCGAGTTTTTGATTATTCGCTCATTTGAGCTTTCGAGACTTTGCGTTTTCCGTTTTATGATATAGACCCGAAAATTGTACTGTATTTTTTCCATATTTACTTGCCGGTTGCTTGAGCTCCGGTTAACTGAGAGTTTACTGTAAATTTATTCCTCTTCTGCCTGGTGTACAATGAGTAGTCATTTTCCACAAACACTCTGCTGTCTCCTACCTTTTAGTACTTTGTCCATCTGCCACAATTTTTCCAGAATCACCTCCTTCTGCTGGTACTGCGGTGGTGGTGCTGCGGTAGCATTGTCGCCTCACAGTTAGACATTGCCCGTTCGATTCTCAGTTAGAGCGTCTACTGTGTGACGACATGCGTGAATGGGCGTTCCTTCGTTGAAGGTTGTGCATTAGGCCCGGCAAGCCAGCACGTAAAACTCTACTGCCAATCATTAGCAGACCGGAGTTCCGCTGTGGCGACCCCTAACCGGGAAAAGCCGAAAGAGACACACACACACACACACACACCACACACACACACCTCCTTCTGCTGGTAAGATTGCATTTTTAATATTAAAGGTCTAGGTTGTTTTCTCATAGCCAGATTTGGAAGATAAACATGATGTGCCCTTTTACTTAATAATTCCTGTTGTGAAATACCAGTCCAGTTGCTTATTTGTACTTTCAAGAAATTAATACAGTCAGTTCCTTTCAGCTTCTCAGGTACAGCAGAACATCTCAGGTTTTCCCTATGTGTTCTGTCCTCCATTTCTATTATTTTTTGAAACATCTCTTCTTGTGCAGTCTCATATTCAGCCAGCTCTTTCCTCATTTCGACTTCGGAGTTCCTCAAGGTTACTGGAAGTCATGTCTGGAGCTTGCACTTCTTTTTTGCTGAACAGTTACAATACTTTACCTTTTGCTGAACAGTTACAATACTTTACCCAGTCAGTGTTTTTCCATCGCCTTTTGCAGCTGGGTCCTCTATTTCTTTTTTCCTGGCATCCAGGCAGTGCACTTACTAGTCAGTTACTGAAATTACTCAGAAATCCAGGTCCACTGGCTTTCTCTGCTAAGTTTCTGTTTTCATACTGGGAGATCTAGAATTAAGCCGTTACTCAAATCTGCAGCCATCTTGGAACCCGAGCCAGAGGATTATTTGATATACAGATGACTTGAGCATACGTATGGTAGGAACAGAACAGTGGAAGTAAGAAATGCAGAAAAAAAACCATTGCGGGATTAATTACTGGAATGCATGCAAAACAGTGACTGGGCACCAAAAAGGATAATTTTGCAGATCTACAGGGCAGTCAGAGAGATTAAAAATAAATCGGCTAAGAAATTGGAGAAAGACTGGGAAACAAAACTAGGGAAACAGATTCCAGAACGGAATTGTAAAGAAAATTTTCTGCACTTCAGCAGAGATGACAGAATTGTAGAAGTTTCACATCTTTGACTGGAAATGCTTGCATATTTATTTTTATACCCTAACATGGTTGAATAAGACGTATACAGGGGCAGACACATATTGTGTAGACATGCGGGGAAGGATCTTAAATACACATGTTGTTATTGTTGTTTGCCTTTCGGCTTTTCCCGGTTAGGGGTCGCTACATCGAAACTCCGGTCCACTAATGTTTGGCAGTAGATTTTCATGAACGCTGAAGTGCCAGCTCGACGTCCAACCTTCAACGAAGGCACGCCCATTTACGCATGTCTTTCGAACGCCCACCCAACCACGTGGAGGACATGCAGACTCCACACAAAAGGCACTCCCCACACTCCAGCCAAGAATCGAACGGGAGAACCTCTTGCTGTGAGGCAACAATGCTACCGCTGCACCACCACGGCATTGCCTCTTAAATACACATACGTTGGGAATATCCTAAATCCTAAACTGCAGGAGGACATGAAATACCTGAGAGAAGTATTAGATAGCCTCTGGCTGCAAAAGACTCATCACACAGAGTATGCTTGCCTGGGTATAGCAGATGGGGCAAATGACATAAGGCCAAGAAAGCATTACTTGGAACACTAATGTTGGCAGCGAGCTCACCCCAGGCAGAGGAGGTCCAGGAATTAATGTATTTAATCGATGCACAACAGTCAATTATAATGGGAGAGAAGCAAGGAAAAGTATTGACAAGTAAATGAGTACTATGGCTAGCAATATAACTGGAGAGTACAGAGGGATAGTAAAAGGAGGCCTCAATTGCTTTAGGTTACAGGATACCCTTAACTCATCCAAATTATGGTGATATAAAGAAGGGTTAAGAAAAAGAAAAGGGAATAACTGAATTTTGTTCCGGCTTGTGTGTTAATCAAATGTTCCAGCCATCACTTACAAAATGTGCGGGTTTTATAACAGTGTAGAATGTTGGCATATTAACATTTATTTACAGTATAAAATAAGTATATGGTGTTTGAAGACAATGCAAAGTTTAGCCAAACTGCAATTAATCAGACTTGTGAGAAGTTACTAAATAAGCTATCAATAAAGATGATTCTCTGTTAACTGGCTTTTCTTTGATTTTGTTTTGCCATGTTCTTTTGAAACTTCAGTGACTTCTGCAGTGTTTTGTTTTTTCACTTTTCCCTACTGTGGTGTGTCCACAGAGTTAAGTACATTGAAGTTAGGGGGAGTAGGAATGAAGTGTCCCGCATGGGAAGTGCAGGAGGCTCTGTAAACAATTTTTTTTTCTTCTTAATTTTTCTGAGTTACACATCTCAGTGCTGAAAAACTGATAAAGTACGAAAAAGCACACGTCCTATGAGAGGGCTGCTTCTTTCCTGGAAGAACAGCTAGCATAGAAAAAGACGACGATGATGACGATGTTGTATAAAGTCATCAAGGAAACCCTGTAAGGTGGTCAGTATCTGTTTTTTTTTCTTTTTGCACGTCTGTCATCAAATCCTAGGAAGTCCTCCTATACAGAACCTCACATAAGAGCATCTTGCATGGCCTGTCTCAGCCTATTTTCCAAAGAGGAAAGCTTAAGCCACACCATTCAGAACATATATGTATCTGAGCCTGCTGATCTAGCCAAGCATCGGTGCAGTCAAAATCAAAGTGAGCAAGGTAGAAGTCAACTGAGAAAGCCCTCGTATGCTTTTCTCCAGTGATCTTTTTTTTAAGCACCTTTGTTAAATTATCATTTAAAACAAAGGGGAAATGAAAATGTACTTACCATAATGATAGAGCTGTGTTGTCTTCTTTTCGTCTGGTTTAACATGCGAGTTGCTAGATCTGGTTGGATATGACCTCACCGCCTTATACCAAAGCTTTGGATCCAAATCCTCTGATTCCACCACTACTCAATTCCCCTCTCTAGCCTGAATTACCTCAGATCGAGTTTGCTGACTGACCAAAACATGTCACACTATATAGAAGTAAAAGGACAAGAAGGAAAATATAATAAACACTATATACTGTAAGAGATACAAGGGGTCAGAAAGGGTCCAAAGGAGAGCTGACCGATCCCTAGAACTGAACAATGACAATTTAGTAGGGGAAAGAAGGGAGAGGAGCTAAACCAGATGAAAAGAAGACAACACGGATTTATCGTTGTGGTAAGTACAGAATTTGCATTTTCATCCCATTCAATATGTGAGACAGATTCCCAAGCTACCTGACAGGGACCTGGATGGTTTCAAGAAAGACATTCCTGAGCAAGGCACAGCCAAAAGATGTGTGACTCCTGGACTGCAAATCTAACTTGTAGTGAGATTAAAGGGAATGAGTTGAGGACCAAGTTGCTGTGGTGCATATGTCACTAATAGGCACTCATTTTGCAAATGCCGTTGAGGTTGTCATTGCCCTGATAGAGTGCGCCTTAGGCTTTGATTATAAAGACATACCTAATGAATCATAGACAAATGAAATGCAAGCTGTTAACCATCTTGAGAGAGTTAGCTTAAATACTGACTATATCCTCTTCCAAGAAAAAGCTGTACAAACAGTTGATCTGATTTTCTGATAGTCTTAAGACGATGGAGACAGAACCTGACTTGCCCATGCACATCTAAAGTGTGCACCATGTGTTTTCCTTTACTAGTAAAACTGGGGAGGAAAACTGGCAAATCAATCTGTTGGTTCAAGTTAGATTCAGAAGCTACTTTAGGAAGGAAGGGTTTGCTTTCAATGACACTATCTTTATGAAAGATAAGAAAGACAGCCTTGCACTAGAGTTCTAACAGCTGTTTTAGTAGTTGTAATGGCAACTAGAAAAATAATCTTCCATGAAAGAAACTTCATATTCATGAATGCTGCTTGTTTGAAGGGTTTTGGATTAGAGAATGAAGTAAGATGGTGACATCCCAGGAAGGGACTAGATCATGAAAAGGGTGTCTCGATAAAAAGGTTCCTCTTAGAAATGCTTTCGACACTTTGAAGGGAAGCAATGGAAGCAATGTTGATCCCTATGTGAAAGTCTGAAATGCTTGCTCATTGTACTTTAATTGTGGAATAACTTGACCCAATCATGAAAAGTTGTGAAAGAAATTCCAAATTTTTGGAACACGTGCTGAAAAACATCTAGTCAATTAGAATAGGCCCAGAAGGAAAAAAAAAATAGTTTCCATTTGCTCTTGTACGTCTTTTTGGTTGAGTTTCTTTGAGAATAAGATATGTTATTGACTCCCAGGGACAAAAGTCTGGCATCTATGGCTACTGTTAGAATTACGGAAACCATCCAGTTAGTTTTAAGGTCTTGAGGTCTGGTATAGCTTAACCTGGATGTTGGTATGAGGAGATTGAGGAATGGATCCAGAACCCATAGTGTGTGAGAAAGATGGGGCATAAGAAAGGGGAACCATACCTGCCAAGCCCAAAAGGGAGTAATGAGGATTACCCTGGTCTTGTACTCCATAGCTTTCTGAATGATCTTGGTGATTAAAGGAATTGGTTGAAAAGTGTAAAGGAGACCTGGGTGCCAAGGATGGACTACAGCATCTCTCAGTGACTATCCCTGTGAAGGAATGAGGGAAAAGTAATTTTGCATTTGTTGTTTAGGTATGAAGCAAAAAGGTCTCAGCAAGGTTGGTCCCACCGGCTGAAAATCTCCGTCACCACTGTTTTTTTTTTTTTTTTTGAGAGACCACTCATGAACCAGCAGCACAGTTCCGCTAAGTTTGTCAGCTAGGATGTTGGACATCGCAAGTACGTGTACTGCTATTAAGAAGCAGTTGAAAGACATCACCCACTTCCAAATTCTCATAGCCTCCCAGCAAAGAGGGTATGATCGGGTTCCACCTTGCTTGTTAATGTGCCAAACCACTAACATATTGTCCGAGCGTATGGCAATCGCATCCTTGGTAGATGGTACTGAAATGCCTACAACGTAAGGAGGACTGCTGTTAATTCCAAGACATTGATGTGAAGATTGGTGCCTATCACAGATATTGTTCCTTGGAATGTCCTCCATTTGACATCCCCACACACACACACACACACACACGGCGTCCATGGGCACTGTGGCTCTGAGTACTGGTGGATGGAAGAGTCTGCTCTGAGTTACTGAACTGGATGAAATCCACCACAGAATGTGGACCCTGCAAGCCTGCATGAGCCACACACTGCAGTAAATGGGATGAAGTTTTTGTGACCACAGTACAACTAGCATACACTGTTGAAACCTCATGTGATATCTGGTTAAAGGATTCATCCTACAGAGGCAGCCACTAGAACTAGGAGGCATGATACCAGTCAGGTCTGGGGTATGGGATGATTTATAACCTGGAGCGCTACAAATCTGATTGATTTGATTTGTGCTGAGGGAAGTTTTCCTGTCTGATGTACACTGTCTATGTGGCAACCTATAAATTCTATGGATTGAGTATGAGATATCCTGCTGTTGTTGGTTTTTACAGACATGCCCAGGTGAGTTGTCAGTTGTAACAGGAATGACTGATGACTTAGAAGTCGATCCCTGGATGTGTTAGAAGCCAATAGTCTGGATATGTGAATACTTTGACACTTTGTAGCCTGAGATAGGCTGACAAGGCGGCCATTACCAAGGTGAGAACCTGGGGGACTGTGGTAATACAGAAAGGCAGCGCTCTGAACTGACAAATGATTGGCTCCCAACTGGAAATGGATGCTGCTATATCTTGATGTGACAATAGGCTTCCTGAAGGCTGACAGAGCACATCTAATAGTTCTTCGTCGTCCAAGTTAGAATGGACTGTACTTTGACCATTCAGAATTTTGTCTGTTTTACAAAGTGATTCGGATTGCTGAGATCCATAATTAGTCTTAGGTACTAAAAAGAACCTTGAATATACTCCAGATCCTAGCTGGTCTTAGGGGAGAAGGTGGATGACTCTTTTGTCCAGCAACTTTGAAACTTCTGTTGCTGCAGATTCCAACTGATCGGGTGGGGTATGAGGAAACTTTTGGTTTGTATTTGGGATTTCTAAAAAGGGTACTGTATAGCTTCTGGTAATAATCCTTAGTACCCAAGAATCAGAAATTATATTTTGCCAGGCTAGAGAGTGTAGGGAGAAATGAACAATGACTGTCTCCAGACTGAAGCCGTCAGGCAATTCTTCAAGGATGCTGATACAGTTTCTCAGTGAATGACCCACAGAAAATAGAAGTTATGTTCTTACCATAACGTTCCATGTTAGTTGTCTTCTTCTCGCCTTCTTTCTTGCTGGATGGGTTCGGAGCCGACCTCGGCTCCGACTCGGCCACTCTAAAAGCTCGAGAGTTGGTTCCACTGGCTCGAGGCTGCCCCTATATCCCACAATGCTAGGCGTGAATTACCTCAGATCTCGTTTGTGAGCTAGGCCCAGCTAAAATACAACCAGAACTACTGGAAAGATAGTCCACCTCTATAAACAAAGGGCAAGAGGAAGGTGACCTAAAGCCTGGTCTAGGAAAATTATGCACCACAGAGCATATAGCTATAGCAAAGAGGTGGTAGAAAGAGAGGTCATAATCAAACTCCTCCAGGTCTGTCCAGGCCAGGGGGAAGGAGGGTGGGATGCAAGAAAGAAGGCGAGAAGAAGACAACTAACATGGAACGTTATGGTAAGAACATAACTTCTATATGTTAAGTTGTCTATCTCGCCTTCATTCTTGCTGGATGGGACCGCGTCCCTAGCACCTTGTCCCGGGTGGCCTAACGGAACAGACTCTTGAGAACAGTGGAACCAAAGTTAGCTCTATGCCTAGAAGCTAAATCCAACTTATAATGTGAAATGAAAGTGTGAGGATTAGCCCAAGTAGCCGCTGCACAAATGGTGTCAATAGGCAGTCTGTCTTGGAAGGCTATAGAAGTAGCCAAAGCTCTGGTGGAGTGGGCCTTAGGTTTGTTAGGCAGCTTTTGGTGTCTTATTTCATAAACAATTGAAATCAGAGATGTTAGCCATCTAGATAGCGATACCTTGGAAACAGAAAATCCCTTTCTGCCTTCTGCATAAGAGACAAACAGCTGGTCAGTTTTTCTGAATTGTTTGGTCCTATCCAAATAGTACCTTAACTGACGATGAACATCTAGCCAATGCAGTTTTTGTTCAGACCTATTAGAATATTCTGCAAAGAACACAGGAAGGTCAATGCTTTGATTTAGGTTGGAAGCAGAGGCTACCTTAGGTAAAAAGGACGGGTTGGTTCGTAAGGATACCCTGTCTTTGTGGAACAACAGATATGGTGATCGACAGCTGAGTGCCTGAAGTTCTGAAACTCTTCTAGCTGAAGTAATAGCTACCAGAAAAAGAGTTTTCCATTATAGCAATTTCAAAGAACAGGAAGCTGCAGGTTCGAAAGGGGGAAGAATCAAAGAACTGAGAACTAAATTAAGGTCCCAAGGAGGAGGAGGATTTCTTATAGGAGGTCTGAGTAGAAAAACTCCCTTCAAAAAGGCTTTGCAAAGCTTGTGGGACATTATGGCCGACTCTGAAATGCCCACATGAAAGTTAGATATAGCTGCCAATTGAACTTTAAGAGTAGAAGGAGATGAACCTGCATGAAAGAGTTCAGCTAGAAAATCAAGAACCATATGGATGGGAGCAGTGAAATGATCTAAGTCCCTTCCTTGAGCCCAAAAGGTGAAACGTTTCCACTTACTCAGATAAATCTTTCGAGTGGAAGATTTATGGGAAGCTATTAAAATATCTCGAACAGAGTGAGATATTTGAGGAAGCCTGGCTAAGGTTGGAACTGGAGGAACCAAGCAGTGAGGTTCAGAGAGGGGAGGGAGCGATGTAACTGACCCGACTGATGGATCAAAAGATCTGGAACTAGGTCCAGATGCCAAGGTTGCTCCAACAGAAATTGATGCAGAAAGGGGAACCAAACCTGTCGAGGCCAATAAGGAGCAATGAGAATCAATGAGGCCTTCTGAGTGATAGCTTTCTGTATCACTTGAGAGATTAGTGGGAAAGGAGGAAATGCATACAGAAGTCCCCGGGGCCAAATTTGGACTAGAGCGTCTCTGCTGGGTTGGCCTGGTAGCGGGAATAGGGTGAAATAATCTCTGCACTTGCTGTTTTGGGGAGTAGCAAAAAGATCGCAGCAAGGCTGACCCCACTTCAGAAAAATTTCTCTCACAACAGAGTCTTTCAGAGGCCACTCGTAAGGCATGAGGATAGCTCTGCTCAACTTGTCCGCGATTTGATTGGACTTCCCGGGGATGTGCGTTGCTATCAGAAACCGCTGAGAAGAAATCGCCCATTGCCACAGTCTGAGTGCTTCACGACATAGGAGATAGGACCTGGTTCCGCCTTGTTTGTTGATATACCACACTACAGACATATTGTCTGTCTGGATTGCTATCGTTCCCAAGGGAAGAGAGTCTTGAAGGGCTTGCAACGCTAAAAGCACTGCTCTCATCTCTAGAACATTTATGTGCAAGTGGCATTCGTCTGGTTGCCATGTGCCCTGGACAGTTCTGCCCTGATAATGCCCCCCCACCGTCCGTTGTCAGAGTAGCAACCGGAGGGGGAGGAACAAAGGGTCTTCCCAAGAAGAGCTGAGGGGAAGACATCCACCACAGAAGATGATTCTTGCATGTTTGCGTAATCATAATGGTGTGGGACATCGGAAGTTGCTGGTATGACCATTGTGTGAAGAGCATCCATTGAAGGATTCTCATGTGGAATCTGGCTAATGGAAGCAGAGGTATGGCAGCCGCCATAATCCCCAATACTTTCAGAACTAACCTGGCTTTGACTCTGTTGCTGCTGAAGAGGAGCGAGACCAGTTTGTGTATGTCTGTTATTCTCTGATCTGTTAGTCTCGCAGACATGTTGACTGTGTCTAGATTTGCGCCTATGAAGGTAATAGTACGACAAGGCGACAAAACAGACTTTTCGCAATTTATTGATATGCCTAAGTTTTGACAAATGCGAAAGGTGTAGTCCCTGGCCATTAGAAGAAGATGCTTGGTGGGAGCTGTGAGGAGCCAGTCGTCCAAATATGGAAACACCTGGAATCCTTGACGTCTCAGGTGAGAAGCTACCACTGCCATGCATTTGGTAAACACCTGGGGGGCAGTGGTGAGACCAAAGGGCAGGGCCCTGAATTGAAAATGACTGGTTCCCAGCCTGAAGCGGAGGAATCTTCTGGAGCGTCTGTTCATTTTTATGTGATAGTACACATCCTGAAGGTCTATAGAGCACATCCAGTTTTTCTTTCCCAATAGGGGAAGGATGGACTGCAGCGTGACCATCTGAAATCTTGTTTTCTTGACTGATTTGTTCAAGATACTGAGATCCAAAATTGGTCTCCAGTCCCCTGTTTTCTTTGGAACTAAAAAGAACCTGGAGTAGATTCCGGATCCTTGCTGGTCTGCTGGAACTGGCTGAATTGCTCTTTTTGCAAGCAGCTTTGAAATTTCCAAAGCTGCAAGATCCCTTTGAGCGGGTGGAACATCTGGAAGGGATTTTTTTGATTGGTTTGGAATGCGAACGAAGGGAATGGAATAGCCTTCAGAAATGATGGACTGTACCCACTTGTCTTGAGTCAGGGATAGCCAGGCTTCTGGGTACAGTGACAATCTTCCCCCGACTGCCTCCGAAGGTGGACAGTCGGGCAACACCTCAGGGATGCTGAAAGGGCTTATCGGAAAAGGTTTCTCGATTGCCCTGGTTCTGCGGACCCCCTCTGCCTCTGGGGCGACGTCTACCATTATTGTTCCCTCCTCTGCCTCTGGAGGGGAACCGACTCTGTGCGTCAGGCAAATTCCCTTGTGATTGTTTGCGGAACCACATTTTCCCACTTTTCTGGCCTTTGGGGTAAGGTCTAGGAGTAGAAAAACGGACTCTGACGGCAGAGAGAGTTTTGCCATCCGTCTCGCACCTAGTCAAGGTTTCTTTCACTTGAGGACCAAAGAGAGATGATCCATCAAACGGGGAGTTAGTGAAAGACGTTTTAAAGGGGTCCGCAAAATTGCATAGTCGCATCCAGGCATGCCGGCGTAAGGCGACACCTGTCCCTGCGGCTCTACTCGCTCCATCAGCCGCATATGAGAGGAGGCGCATGGAGGAGTTAGCTATCGAATTCAGGGTAGTCAGCTGGGTGTTCATTTTGTCCTGAAAATCTGCAGCTGTAGGATCCTTCAACATCTCACTTGCTTCCTTGATCAAGTCTCTCTGGAGACGGGTGAAATGGCATAGGTAGTTCAGCGAACGCATTGCAAAGGTCGCTGGCGAAAACATCCGCTTCCCATACCTGTCCATAGACCTAGATTCTTTGTTAGGGATGAACAGGCACTGAAGGATCAGCTAGTTCCTTCTTGGTGGCAGCAGCTACCACCATAGCATCCACAGAAACACCTTTGGTTAGAAATTGTTTGTCAGTTGGTGCTGTTATAAATTTAGAAGGTCTCCTGGGGTAGGGTCCACTGAGTCAGGAGCCGTCCAGGCTTCTTTGCCACCACCTGCATGAGGGGATCAAAGGGGGACACCCAGGAGGTGGAAGGGCGAGCCAAGCGCCTCAAGATACACAGATTCATCCTCCGAAGGGTTAAGGGCTGGCCAATTTCCCCTCTGTTTCAGGATCTCTAGAATGTCTGCAAAGGAGACATCTTCAGAAGGGGAACGGGCGGAACGCTCGAATCCTCTAAATCTGTGTCAGATGTGACAGACTCAGGTGAGTCTATGTGCTTCCTCTTACACTTTCTCTTCCTAGGGGGCTCCCCTGCCAATTCAGGGGAGGCCTCGGAAGAGGATGAGATCCCCACAGGGGATTCTTGAGGAGCTGGCTCTCTGCGGTCTGGGATGAGGGAGTGAGTAGACATAACCTGAGGCACCGAAGAGGGAGGGGCGGACGGAGCCGACTGTGGAGTTGAACAAGGTTCCAACACACTCCGCATGACCTCGAATGCACCCCTGTCAGGCAGAGCCAGAGGTACCCGCTCCGAGAAGCTGATAATCTCCCTCGGCACTGACAGAGATGGCTCCGAGGCCGATGTTGGAGCCGAACTCACCAGCGCCGAAGCACCGAGAGGGAGAGGGGGGCCGGACAAGGGTCCGATGCCACTCACCCCCTCGGAGCCGACGAGGGAAGTCCGGCGCCGAGATTCTTCAAAGGAAGAAATCGGAGCCGACGACGGAGCCGAAGACGAATGTATCGGCTCCGACGCTAACACAGTCTCGGTTCCGAGACGCCCCGGCTCCGAGCTCAAAGGAGTCGGAGGAGGAATATTTATGGGAATAGTTTGAGGCATCGACTGATGAGTCGGGCTCTGAAGCATTTGGGCCAGTGCCTCGGACTTTAGAAGTCGACTCACTACCCTCTGGAGGTCATGATCCGAGAGCCTCGATGACCTGGAGGAGTGAGATCTGTGGCTCCGTTCAGACAGCAAGGGAGACGCTGGAGCCGAATGAACGGAACCAAGGGATGGTGACCTCGACCTCTTTCTAGATGTCGGCTCCAATGGTCGGATCGGAGCCGACCCAGGAATCTCCAATACCTCGGCTCCAGCCGGAGCCGAGGGAACCACAGAAGCTGCAGTGAAGGACTCATCGGCTCCAGCCGGAGCCGATGCAGTAGCAGACTTCGAAGCCTTAGGCCTCGACTCAGAAGCTGGAGTCGAGGTCTTAGAAGCCTTGGAAGGTTTTCCCGAGGTAGCAGATAGGGAACCTTCAGGCTTAAGCAAACCCCTTAGTATGAGTGTGTTTTTCCTTTCCTGCAGGACTCTAGGGCTGAAGCCATGGCATACAGCACAAGAGTCCTGCAGGTGTAAAGGTCCCAGGCAATACACACAAGAAGTGTGACCGTCTGTCAGAGACATTTTCTGACAGCACGAGTCACACTTCTTGAAGCCTGAGACCTTTGAATCCTTGGACATTTTCAAGGAACCGAAGTGTAACCACACACAAAAAACACACACACACACACACCGATTACACTGTCAGAAATATTAAGTTAAATTACTTAAATCAAAACTTCTGAAAGGTTATAGATATAAACCCCTACCAAAAAACACATACACACACTGTAAGGGATGGAAGGGCCCGAAGGCCTAGGGAAAGAACTTATTAGTTCTTGAAGAAGGGGCTGAAAGGGGTAGAAAGGATAAAATATCCACTACACTAAAGGTAGAAAGGGAAAAAACTAAGCTAAGGGAAGTTTAGATAGTTATTAGACTAATCTAATGAAAACTGACCTGGAGCCGGTAGAAAACACCTCGATCGCTGTAGCGGCAAATGAGATCTGAGGTAATTCACGCCTAGCATTGTGGGATATAGGGGCAGCGTCGAGCCGGTGGAACCAACTCTCGAGCTTTTAGAGTGGCCGAGTCGGAGCCGAGGTCGGCTCCGAACCCATCCAGCAAGAATGAAGGCGAGATAGACAACTTAACATCTTTAGTTTTGTAGATCACCTCTGACTCAGAAGTGACATCCAATGGAACTGCCTCCACCTTTGCTTCTGGGATGCCTATGCCCAAAAGTGCCCTTTTGAAAACCTTGAGATTTATTGAACTAAATTGTTCTTCCTCCTTCTTCCTGGAAAAGGATCTCTGACGGGTTGAAAAATAGATAGGTCTTACCATCTTGCTTACTCCTGGTAAGCGTATCTGTGACTTTTGGTCCAAGTCAAGTGGAGCCATCGTAAACAGCATTTAAAAAGGACAAGTTAAAGTTTTCCTCAAAGTTGCAGAACCGCACCCAGGCATGACATTGCATAGTAATACCTCTGCTGGCTTTGCCATCTGCTGCATTAGATAGCAGTCTCATGACAACATTTGATGATGACTGTAAGGTAGACAACTGAGTATCCACAGTTTTGTTTCTGGTTATCTGACTGTAAGTCACCCCCAGAGAATTTGAGAGTTCCTTAATCAAATCCCTCTGGAAATATGTCAGGTGTGCCATGTAGTTCAGTGCATGAAAAGAAAAAGTAGCTGTTGCCTAAGTCCATTTCCCCAGTCTGTCCAATGCCCTCGACTCTCTTTTAAGAGGAAGGACAGAGGAACTCTCTTTGGACAGTTTCTTTTTTGTGGCTGCTGCTACCACCATGGCATCTACAGAGGTAGCCCAATATTTTCTTTCTTTGGGGGCAACCATAATTCTCTCTGGTTTCCTTAAGATGGGCTCTGCCACATCAGGCTCCTTCTAGGCTTTCTGAGTATTGAGGAATCATCCAGGATACTGAAGCGCTGTAACCAAAGGCTTCGAGAAACACTTTTTCATCAATTCAAGGATGTCTTCAAAGGAGACGTCTTTGGGGGTGCACGGATCTTGGGGAGCCTTCTCTCTCATCTAAATCAGTGTCTTCAGTGACAGACCCAGGAGAGGAGTCAATATGTTTTTTCTTACAAGTCCTCTTTCAGGGAATATGCCTTGGGACTCCTGAAAGGGACACATCAGAGTTGGATGTGGGACTCGAATGCTGAGTAGTCTCAAAGCCTAAGGGTTCCATCTGTACCTGTCCACCACAATGAGAGGAAGTAGGTGCCATCTTCAGAACTCTGGATGGATCCAAACATTGAACATGTACCAGTCATCTTGGTCTGGCCAAGGCCTTCTCCACAGCTTGAAAGCAGAATCAGCCAACAGAACTGAAGAACCACCTAAGTTAGCAGAATCAGTAGCCTTCTTGATTAAAAGGCTGATGCCTCTGAGAAGGACCTCAGAACTGAGCTGTCCAATGTCAAGGTCCCGAGCAGTAGGGACAGCTGAAAAAAACTCAGGGTTGACTCCACCATCAGAGCTCTGACAGTGACACTCAAGTTCTGAAACTCCATTTGATTCGAGTACATGAATGTTGAGGGAGTGATGTAAGATGTTGAAGCCGAAGTTTCCAGGGATATTAACTCCAAAGCTATTACCTCTTGAAGGTTGGATCTGGCATACACAGGCACCAAGAATGGAGACAACATAGGAAGCTGAACAGGCGGCATGGAAGGGGGTGATCCCAGTCCCTTCCTGGAGGACGAAGCCGGGAGCACTCTCAGCTGAATATGAGTCTTCAAAAACTTTTTCATCATTTAGGCAGCAGCAAACTCCGTGAGGTTCCTAGTAGATTCACCATATCTTGGAGGTGAGGCTAGTGAAACATGCCTCAAAGGCATTTTTTGCAATACTGGTGAGAGGTTTGGGGCTGATGGGCCCTGGTAAAAAAGAAGTCTTCAGAAAGGGAGGCTGGGCCCTAGAAACAAAAGGTTCTGACTGTCTCAAAACTCTTAAGCGCCACACCCACAATAGCTGTGGGGTCAGGAGACCTTTTCTTAGATTTATACATGTGATCCTCGAGTCTCTTTTCTTTAGATTTTGTTCTTGCTTTGTCTCTATCCTTTTCTCTCCCTTTTCCCTTCAATCTTTCTCTTTCCTTGTCTTGTATTTTTCCCAGAGGAAGGGAATACGTGGTTGCCTTCAAATCCGAAGACATTTTGGTCCCTATCTGCAGAGGAAGAAGGTCTTTTAAGACAATTTTTTTTCTTTTCTCCCCTGGAGATCTCTGGTGCCAAATGCTGCACAAATGAAGTACAAATCCTGCAAGTGGGAAGGCCTTAAACAGCAGATACACTGCCAGTGTGGGTCTTCAGGGGAATTTTATGCCCATAGGAGGAACACTTTTAAAAAAACTTTGATATTAAAATATAAATCAACAATTAAAGTGCATATAAATCTGAACTATGAGTTATCTATAAGCAAATAACTTACTAAACTAACAAACTATGCCGACATTAAATTTAAGAACACACACACAACAGAAAAATCAGAAAATCACACTAATCTAACCTTAATGACTACTGAGAACCTAATACTACTCTAATCTAATAGTATCAACATTCTCAAAAGGGTGAAAAAATGCTTCTACTTTTCATGAAAAATTATGGAGACCTCAGCCCACATATCTGATATATTCAGGCAGCAAATGAGATCAGAGGTAATTCAGGCAGCAGATGGGAATTATGGGTGGGGAGGAGTCAGAACTCTTGGATTCAAAGATTTAGTATAAGATGCTGAGGTCGGATACAGATGAATCTGGCAACCCACATGCTGAATCAGAAGAAAAAAGACACCACTGGATTATACATTAACAGAAAACAAAATTAACATTTTTTTCCATTTAAGTACAATATACATCGCATATATTCTCTTTGCTACTACCATCAGTCCAGCATTATGAAAATTGCTGAATTACTGCTTTCCCTTAAATCTCACTCCTCCTGAACACTATTATGTATGCATTGTTCCCACAATTTCCATTTACTTCCATGTAATTTGCTCCTTCATTTTTCTAAAGCTCCCTTTTCCAGTTGTTTTTATCTCTTTTATAACATTCAGTACCTCAAATACAGTTGGTATAGACTTTGATTTCCATTTTCTAGTAATTACTTTTTTGGCAATCAACAGAATTAAACTTAATAAGGCCTTACTATATTTAGTCAATTCAGATCCTGCATCCCAGCTCTAAAGAATCATTTTCTTATTTACAGCCATTTGCTCTCTCAATATTTCTGATAAACTGCTCTGGAAGGAATTTTTAAAACTCATTACACTCCCAAAACATATATTCCCAGTTACCTTTTTCTTTTCCATCATACCTCCAACATTTGATATCCACCCGAGAAAACTTCTTTGAAGTCTACTTTGGGTATACAATACCTATGCAAACACTTCCAAGCAAATATCCTAAATATTCTGGACTTGGCTACATACGTGGGGGCCATACATATGTTTTCCCCTTCTTTTCTTGTAAACTGCTTTTCCAGTCTCTCTTCTCAATCTTTCCTTACCTCCTCTGATTGATTCTTATAGTTATCATACAATATTCTACATGCCCTACTAATTATCCCTTTTTAACAGCGGCATCTGTTCTAGATTCACCTAAAAACTCTACCATAACAGGTCTTTCAATAAAAACTCCCCTATCCCTTTCTCTTTGCCTGTACTCTTGAGATAAGTCCTGGTAGGGAAGGCAGTCTCTAGCCTGCAATCCAAATGTCTTTTTGGCCTCATCGCATTTCTCTGCCAGGTTTGTCATTTAAATTTCAGCCCCCTCTTGCCTATTTTCATTAACCTTACACTTGCAGTCATCTCGTTTGGCAAAATCTCCTTTCTCCATTCTCACACTGTCTTAGTTCTTGGAATACTTTCTACTACTTTATGAATATAATGTTTTTTTTTTAGTTTCTCCAAATCCTTTGGGTTTCTAATACTATGATGGGAATGGACTCCATTCTTATGTCAAAGTATGATTAAAGTTTATGAAATGAGTATTATTTCAATCTTTGATGTCAGCCAGTAGTGCTCTTTGTAGCACCCGCAATGTGCCCAGTAATGACTCCTTCTGCAGTTCATATGGAGTTACATGTATTGGTAACATATCTAAATACGATTGTAAATTCTTTTTTATAAGACCCGTTGCTCCAACTACTATTGGGACTATCTGGGTATCTTTCTTCCACACTGCTCTTGGTTCTGCCTGCAGATCCTGACATTTTATGACTTTGTGTCTCTCTGTACGCAAGACACTGTAGTCACTGGGTGTGGCAATTTTAATGATCAATGCTACTCTTGTCTTCTTTCCTTGTACCACTATATCCGGTTTTCTAGCATCTATCTTTTGAACTGTTGGTAATGGATGATCCCAAATGATGTAGACTTCCTAATTTTCTATGATGCTTTGTGGCTCATGTTTCCAGTGTTTTTCGGACACTTCAATACCATAATGTTTGCACAATCCCCAGTGCAACAGTCTTGCCCCATTATTATGCCTTTCAGTATACTGTCCTTCTGCCATTAGTATGTCGCAACCAGCAATGAGGTGTGCAACTGTTTCCAATTCGGTTTTACAAAACCTACATTTGATCGTTTCTCCCACATGTTCAATGGACTTTATAAACCAATGTGTACGCAGCCCACTATCTTGGGCCTCCAATGTTAACCTTTCATCTATGGTTTGAATTTGCCTCTCCTTAACCATTATTGTGTTTGTTCCTGATCAACATGTGATTCTTTCAGAAGTTTTCTATGCTTGCAACTATATTTATGCTTTTTCCACATTTCTTGCCTTCTCATCTGATCCTTCATCTTATATTCTTTCTTTTGTTTTTTGGCACATTCAGTTGCTAACTGATTTTTACCTACTTCTGGTTTGATTTTCATTCCTGCTTGACGCTGATAAGCTTCTGCTAGATTAAGCAGAGAAGTCATCTCAGATTTATTCTCCTCATGTTTCAAAACTTTCACTACATTTGCATCTTATGAGGTCAGCAGATGTGTGTGGAGTCCTACAATTGCAGATCTGTACATATAATCAATTTCAAGGAGATACATCCTTCCTTCAGAACGGGGAATATATAATCTTGGTATGCACTGATTTTTACAAATCATTTGGCGAGCATGAAACATCCTTCTTGTTTTCCTATCCAATCTATCCAACATGTTTTGGGGCCAGTCAATCACTCCAAAACTGTAAGTTACGACAGGAAGAACAAATTGGTTTATAGCTTGGATTTTGTTCCTAGATGTCAGTGCTGTTTTCAGGATTAATTTAAGTCTTCTGAAGTATTATATAATATGTATAATAATGCAGTAGATGGAAATTTTACATATACATAGAAGAATAACATCAGTGAAAATATTTTTTTTGTAGTAATGACATATAGTAGTTTAAGTGATAGTATAAAACAAACTATTGTGTATTATTGGAAATGTATGAGCAAGTTTCAGGAGTTATTAGGGTTAGTACAACAGAGCCCTGTTTTCTCGTATAACAGAGGTAAAAACTTAAAGGATGTTAGTTTATACTAAATTTCAAAGACCCAATAATATGTTATTACAGCAGATTCAACCTAAGGGGACAACACCATGTGGCAATTGTATAGGGTATCAATACATTGTACAGACTTTTTCAAAAATGAATAATATTAACTTTGAAGTTGTGGGAGACTATTATCGTTTAACAGAAGGGGTGGTGTATGCGATTAAATGTAGTTGTAATAAATATTACATAGGGCAAGCAAAGAGAATGTTTAAAAAGAGATTATTAGAACATTTAAGGGATATTAGGTTAGGAAAAACAGAGAGTCCTTCAGCCCAACATTTTAAATTATACCATAATAGTGATTGTGCAGGTTTTACAGCGACTATTCTAGAACAGGTACAAGGAGAGGGAGATAATGATTATATAAGAAATTTATCATTATATAAGGAAACTTTTTATTTTGAAATATGGTACTTTGATTCCACAGGGTCTAAATACAGACCACTGTTGGAAATGTGTTACTTAGAGTGTGATACAGTGTGTGTCTTAAAGCATTTGAAGTGTTTTAAATGTATAATTATCAAAATATTTTATTGTTTAATTGTTTGATTCGCAACTATGGGAGTATAAAAAGAAGGGTTTGTTAATGGTGAAATTACTCCTTGAAGGCTTATGTTAAGCCGAGGCGCTAGAGTGTTTTACGTATTTTGGAATTAAACTTCATTTGGTCATACTGGAACTTTTGTGTTGTGCTTCTTCTGAAGTATTCTTTACTAAGTTTTATTTGCATTTGTTCATGTTTTATTGTTGATCCTTCAATTTCCAAATAGTTATACACTACTTCTTGCTCAAGTTCTTTTATATCACATTCTTGCCCCAAACTGATATTTTCCTGGCATTACAGTTTTCCTGCTTTAAAGGTTGCTTTTGCACATTTATCAAGACCAAATTACATTCTTATATTGTCTGAAAAAGTTTTGACAACTTGCAGTTGTACTTTCAGTTCCTCATCTAATGAGCTATACAGTTTTAAATCATAGTCAAAGAGAAGGTGAGAAGAGTCTTTACACTTTGTTGTTTTCTAGGAGCCAGATTGTAGCCATGGCCTAAGCTGTTGAGTAGCTTAATGGATTAAGGGCAAGGCAGAATAGTAATGGTGACAGAGAGTCACCCTGGAATATCCCCTTTTGAATTTTTATCCCTGGGATAACAATTCGTCCTTTATCATGGCTTAATTCCAAAGTGGTCTGCCACTGTTTCATGGTCACTTTAATTTAGTCGATCAGTGTGGGGTGTATCTTAAACATTTTTAAGCACTCTTTTATCCATGAATGAAGGATACTATCAAATGCTTTTTTGTAGTCAATCCATGCCATACTTAGATTCTTTCCCTTTTTCAGTTCTCCACTATAACTAACAACAAATGATCCTTTGTTCCATATGACTTTCTTTTATTGCCTTTTATTCTACTGCCATAATTGAGTTTTCTTCTAAATGACTATAAACTCTGTCGGCATCAATTCCTGTGTATAGTTTATACGTCGTTGGAAGGCATGTTATTGGTCTATAATTTTTACGGTAGCTTGCAGGTTCACTCTTAAGTAGGAGCACTGTTTTTCCTGTTGTTAGCCAGGTCGGTGTCTGTTCTGGGTGTGCACATAAATAATTCTAACTCATGGCTAAATTCAAGAGGGGGTCCCATTCACCTTATTATTAGAAAAGTTGGAATTACTCTGGCAAATTCATCTCAATGCATATAACTTTCCAGGATTGAACAACATGTGAAGTGAAGACATGAAAAGTTTAATGAGATGAAATACTGTAGTAACAACATTAGAGAAATTATGTATTACTTATTCATTTTTCGCTTGAAAATGTTTACAATGTAAGGTTAGATAAATGAGGAGACTTTACATTTTTACACAGTTTTTGTATATGATTTTCACCATATTGCTGCTGCGATAAATGTATTCACTTGCTTGTTAAATAAGGCAGTTTTAAAGAACAGGAACATGCATATTATGTTCACAATGCTATTTTAACTACTGTTCCTTTAAATTTTGAGATGGAGAGACAGCTGATTTTAATCATAGTTTAACATGACTACTTAAACTTGATTTTTGTTAATGTTAGTATCGGATGAAGTTCAAAGAAGTATTTGGACGAAAAGCACGTCATTAAACTTTGTGGATTCAGTCTTCAGTGAAGTTGCCAGTTGTTTTTGTTTTATGTTAACACTTTTAACCAGAAGTCAGATACTGCATCTAGGCCTGGGGTGTTCCAATTAGAGCCTTTTCCTAACTTTGTTTCAATCTCTCTAGCTGTTACTTCACCCCATTTCATATCCTGTACCTTTAAACGTCTTATTCTTTCTTTTACTACTTCTATCCATTTTGCATCGTTGTTATGTTCCACAGGATCTTCAGATTTGTAGTTTATTTGCAATAGTGCATGACAGATTCTGATATGTTCTAATATTGTGCATTGCTTTTATCACATCTATCTTTATTAGTATTTTTGTTGATATAATCTTCTAACAGTGACACTTCGTGTCTTAATTGCTTTACAATTTTTCTCTATTCGATATTTCCATGATGGTATTGGATTTCTCCCCTTCCTTTCCTTCACTACCCTGCATTCTTGTGGTAGAACTTTATCAGTTATTAATTTAGCTGCTGCATAGTAGAAAATCCTATTTACTTCTGTTACATCGCATGGATCTCTATGAACAGTCCTAATTACTGTGTTCATTTGTTTTATCAGACTTCTGACTTCTTGGGTTTTATTAACCTTCTACAGTCTATTTCTTTCATTGATCTTGATACATCTGTCCATGTCTATTAAATCAAGCAATCCTCTTAGCTTATTTTCTTCCAGACCGAGTGCATATCCCTTGTTTTCCAATTCCTGCGGGCATTCTTTAGAAGGTTCTATAGCATCTTCCTGTGACACCGTCTCATCAATTTCATCCTGTGCCATCCATTGCTCTATCATATGGGAACTCGCTGTCCTATCACTCCTCAACATTGACTGCATCAGTTCCCACAGTTTCTTGTTCCTTCCCTTGCTGTCTAGCTTCAAGTGAACATTTATACTGGTTTCCAGTGGAAAACTCCAAAGTATCTTCATATGGCACCTGACCAATTGCTTCCTGTTCTACTGGTTTCCCCTTAATTTGGATATCCATTATTCTATCCTGTTGTAGTGCTTTCTGAATTAGATTTTCTACACTAAATCCTTCACTTTGCAGGTATTCCATAACCTCAGTTTATATTTCTTTAACTTCTCCATTACTCATCTCCTTTTCTGCCTTTTCTCTTTGTCTTATTTTTTGAATTGTAAAGTTTTCCCTGTCCAGATTCCTTTGTTTGCATTTCTCTTCAAATATCTTGGTGCTGCTATTTTTGTATTGGTTAGTTTTGCTTTCTCCTTTGCATAAATATTACACCCTATTAAATCTCCTTTTCTTTCCCATGTCCATATTTCTTCTTCAGAGGTTTCCTGATCTTCCTGTTTCTCCCTCTTTTGGGGGCTCACTACATCCTGCTGTGATGTAACCTGTGCTAGACCTTCTACGTCAAATCCGTCACTTCGCAGGCACTCCATAACTTTAGCTACTATTTTTTCTAACTTCTACTTTATTGATCTTCTTTTCTACTTTCCATCTTTGTAATATATTTTTATAGTGAAATTTTCCATATCTGGATGCCTTTACCTGTATTTCTCTTCAAATACCTTTGGGGCTACTTTCTTTACATAGATTAATTTGGCTTTCTCCTTTGCATAAATATTGCACAATATCAAATCTCTCTTTCCCGTGTCCATATTTCTTTTTTATACTTTTCAAATATCTCTTGGTTTTGTTTATATTTTCGCACTTCCTCAGATGCTTCTTTTTTCAAACAGATCAAGGTTTCTTGATCTATATACTGTTTTTCACAAATCATAAATAATGTTCTGTATGGTTGTTGTTATTCTCCCTAAGGACCTGCATCCAAAATCCCACTCTCTCTTCTTCTTTCGGCTTTTCCCGGTTCGGGGTCGCCACAGTGGATCACCATCTGCTCATGACTGGCAGTGGTGTTCTACAATGTCGAGTTGCCAGCCCAGCGCCCAACCTTCCACAGAAGGCACACACACATGCACGCACTCACGCCTAGGGCCAATTTTTTAGTGTGTCTAATCCACCTACTGCATGTCTTTGGGATGTGGGAGGAAACCGGAGCACCCAGAGGAAACCCACTTGACCACAGGGAGGACATGCAGACTCCGCACAGAAGGCACCCCAGCCGAGGATTGAACCGGAGAACCTCTTGCTGTGAGGTGGCAATGCTAACCACTGCACCACCGTGGCCACCCAAAATTTCTTGAAATTACCAGTTGCTTTATCATTCCTCTCCACTTTGAAATATAATCTTTTGCTTGTGTTATGTATATGAGCATTAACTGGGTAAATTTAAAATATCCCTTCAAAGCATGTAAACCTAATCCACTTTGTTCTATTGGAAGGCTCAATTAATCACACTTAATTCATCCCCTCTATCCCTCCCAGATAAATTCTTTGAATTCTTTATTATTGTCCACAACTTCTCCTCCGGTTGATATAAGTATGCCTGAGCATAAACAAAACTAAAGAAACTAAACATATTTTCACTGCTTTTATCTTACTGTCCATATCCAAAATATGAGTTGCTAGTTTCTCAATTTTGTATTGTTTTTTGTTTGGTCTTTCCCACATATCCTTAGTTGCCACAAAAGAAGCCTTTGTAATCCATACTCCTAAATACTTCATCTTCCCATACACCTATAAATATGGGTATTGCTGATTCAATTAGTACGTGTGGGTACATAATTTATGGCTACAACCTTAGTTTTATCTACATTAAACTTGAAAGTGTCTCACAATGTTCCACACCATTGAGACATCCTTTTCTAGATTTATCAGGTGCAAAATAATATCATCTGCAAATAAAATCAAATGTTTTTGCTTACCATACCAATTACATCCTTGTATTTCTGAGACCTTTATTTTATTTGCCAATGTCTCTAAATAGAAAGCAGATAAAGGGGAAAAAGAACACCCCTGCCTGGCTCCTCTGTTCGAACACAGCTTACATGAGAGGAACCCTCCCACTTTAATTATTGCCTCTGATCCTTCATACATCCTTCTAATTAACCTTATTATTCTATCACCGAATGCAAATGTTTCCAATACCCTACTCATAAAATCCCAGCTTACTCTGTCAAATGCTTTCTCTGCAGCAAGACTCACCAACAACAGAGATATTCTCCTACATTCTGCTTCCATCTGGATCATCATTGTTCTTTTAATGGTGTTAAGTGTTTGCCTCCCCTCCATAAAATCACAGTGATCTATATCTATCAGTTTTGGCAACACCTTAACTATCCTTTTAGCTAGTATAAACATAAAGACTTTATAATCATGGTTAAAAATTGAGATGGCTCTATATGAAGGTAGGTCTAAAGAGTCTTTGCCCTCTTTAGGTAACGCAGCCACTACAGCTTTCTTCCAAGACGTAGGAGCATCCCCTCCTTTTAAAATACTGTCATACAAAATTTCCCAGAACTTATCACTTTCTTCCATCCTAATTTCCTACATTCCACGGCAATACCATCTATTCCTGGAGACTTTCATGAAGACTGATTATACATCACCTCCTATCCTAAATGTTAGTTGTTGAGCCTCGTTCACTTCTAACCTTGGCATAATTAAGTCATCCATAAATATTGTCATTTGTACTCTTTCTTGATTTCCACATTTCTCTGTTTTACACACATTTTCATAAAATTTACAGGCTATCTCTAAAACTTCTCTAGGATCTTTGGTTATTTTTCTTGTTATAAGTTCCCTAAGTCTGGTGATAACCCTTTCAACATTTTGCTGCCTAAGTCGTTGTGCTAAAAAGTTTTGTGCTCTGGAGTTATCAAAAAACAGTTGCCTAACTGGAATCTTTCTAAACTCATGCATATTAGCCAGATACCTTCTTATTTTCTCTTTAGCACTCTGTATTTTCTCTTCCCTTGTTCTGTGGGAGATTCCTCTTACTCTGTAATACTTTAACCTTTATCAGCCCAAGTACATTGTATTACTTCTTAACCATAAATATCACTTTCTCTTTTATTTCAACCCTATTTTAAATACAATTTTCATTTTATACCAGTCACTAGCTATAACTTCTGAAGATATTTCATTATTCCCTAATAAATCTCAAATAATTTCCATTACCAATTCCTTACATTTCTCTTTTTTTAACAGATAGGTGGGAAAACACAAGTATCTTATTTTTTACTTCCATACCATGCATTTTTATCTTAACTTTTATAGGTGTATGATCAGAAATAGTTATTGGGTGTGTACTGAAACTTTCAGTTAAATGCACGTTCCTGTAAAATATAACTTCAACCTAGCATAGCCCATTTACTGAGTTCCCACTTCTGAATTCACATCTTCCATACCAAATACTTTCATAAATTTCTTCAGAAATCTACCCTCTTTTTTATATTGTCCCTTCTAGGCCCCGATACATCCTCACTATTGCATATCAAATTCCACTCCCCACCTATAAATAATATTTCCTGTTAACAGCAGATTATTTCTCTCAAAATGTTCTTAAGCTCCATAACAGCAGTTATCAGTGGAATATAAATACAGGTCATTGTAATCTTCCTCCTTTGCCAACAGCCCCTTACTACCACAAATCTACCATTTTTTATATTTTTTCCTTCATCTATCACTATTGGAACTCCTCTAGCATTTAGTATAATCACTCCCTTTTTCATCTGTCCCTGATATTCTGCTGAATATCCATTGTGAAATCCTCTCTGTCAAATTCATATGCTACTTTCTTTCCAAATGTGTCACCTACAGCGTTACTATTTGCACTCTGCATTTCTTTATATAATTCAATACTCTTTTTTTATTTGTATCTGTAAGGTTGTTCAAGTTGCATAATAATTAAAACAACATAGCTATCATGATAAAAAGCTATTCTGCCCACCAACATGACAATTTGTTTTGAATGTGTATTTCCAGCTTTTGTGTTATATGCACATATGTTTGGCAGGCTGACCTTTTGTACAGTTTTTTCTCATCTCCATTTGAATCTATGTCACATTTTCAAGACTTTTTGTTTTAATGAAAACCCTCTAAGAAAAAAACTAAATACAAAACACACTGATCCATTACTAACTTGGAACACACACACAAAACAATGTTGTTGTATCTTTTGAGTTTTCCCAATTAGGGGTCGCCACAGTGGAACTCCGGTCCGCTAATGATTGGCAGTAGATTTTTTACGTACCGAGTTGCCAGCCCTGATCTACAACCTTCAACGAAGGTACGCCCATTCACTCATGTCTCCACACAGAAGACGCATTAGCTGAGAATTGAACAGGACAATGCCTTACTGTGAGGCGACAATGCTACCGCAGCACCACCATCGCAGCACACACACAATGAGTTCAACCCTCCAAAAGGGAACAATTGCTCCAAACAGATGGCTACATCTATATACATGATCCAAACTAACTTTAAGGTCACCCATAATAAAATGCATGGTACAGCCTATGCTCCCACTTACACTGATTACTATCTTTTCTTTTCTTATCTGTCTTCCCCTCCCAGATGTGAAGAACAGGTTGTATGCTTTTAAAAAAAAAAATACTTTTAGCCCTAAGAAAATGTGCTTCTCTTCTACCTGGTATACAGTGAATAATTATTGTCTACAAACACTCTGCTTTCTCCAATTTTTAATATTTTGCCTTTCTGCCAGAATTTTGTCAGGATCAACTATTTTTGTTGGTATTACTGCATCTTTACTAATACAGGTCTTGACTGCTTTCTCATGGCTAGATTTGGAGCATACATTCAGTGTGCCAATCCTGATGTGGAACACCAGTCCGTTTGCTTATTTTTGCTTTCTTTTAAATGAACACAGTCTGTTCCTTCTAGTTTCTCTGGTACAGCAGAAACCCTCAGGTTTTCTCCATTCACGCTATCTTCTAACTACTATTTTTTTAAACAATTCTTCTTGAGAAATCTCATATTTGGCCAGCTTTTTGCCATATCAACCTCAGATTTTTGCAATTGTATTGGTTTATCTAATGGCTAATTAAAGCTTCTTCGATTTTTCCAGGCTTTAGTTGTTTGAATGGATAAAGTCCTTCAATGTTTCATTTACTTTGATCACCTCTGAATACATTTGACTTTTTTTTTCCTCTAAATTACTGGAAACCATCTCTTGGACCAAAGCTGAAGCTTGAACTGCTTTTTGTTGAACAGCTGCACAATCTTTTCCAGACAGTGTTTTTATTTCATCTTTTCTGGTTGATTTTCTTTCAGATTTTCCAATTTTCTTCTTTGCTGGCATCGAGGTACTGTATTTACTAGCAAGTAACTGAATTTTAAAAAAAATTTCAATAGCACTCCTTTTTCTCAGCTTCTGCTTTCACACTGGGAGAGCTGAAGTCATGCTGTTGATCAGTGTGCAGCCATCTTGTAAGACCTTTTCCAGTAATCATGACCTTAAAATAATGGAGATATATATACCTTTCCAGACGCTTGTCAACAACAAAGGACTACAAATGAAACAAGTGAGACGAGTTAAGGGAACTTGATGCCAAAAAGTAGAAGAGGAGAATAACTCTCACTAAACCTGTCCAAAGATTTAGACTTCTTATATGCAGCCACATTACAACCATGGTCTTTGCAACCTATATTAGAACTAAATGATTACAAAGGAATCTACCTTGCATGCTTAGTCAGGATGTCATTCCATTCTGCTGGGGTTTGTAGTGGACATCATTTTTAGAAATTCAGTCAGCAGAATATGTATACTTTTACATCACATAAATGACATAGTCATACCTCTCAATCTTGTACAGCAAGAAATCTGGACAAAGCTATAAATAATGGAGACAACTGCCCAAAAACAGGGACAATTTTCAAATATTGCTCTTACAAACTTGGAAAGTTGACTAAATAACAGGTTTTACATTAAAATGAATTTTCTAAAAGTTATGAAGTCTGAAACTCAAATAGTTATTTTTCTGACTTCAATCATCAATGATTTACCAGAAAACCAAAATTTTATGAAGAACATGACAAAAATGTGAGGCATAAATCTGGACAGTCTGTGAAAATTTGGACAGTTGAGAAATATGGACAGACTTAAAGAAATTATTCATGGGAATTATAACCCAGAGTCCTGTACCCTTCTTCCTCAAACACTGATTTAGTCTATTTTGAGGTGATGGCAGATGTGTTATAAGCCCAATCCACAGAAGCCTCTTTCTACAAAGGAAGGGTCTTGTGATGGGACCTCAAGGAGGGGGATATGTTATTATTACTTTCAGTATCAAACAAGAACTGCAAAGATCCTCATGATTCCCTACCAGAGGATGAAAGAAAATGGGCAATGGGAAGACTGGTGGCGGTATCGTGATCATGCAACACAAGAGATGACAAGTAAATGGCAGGTGAACAACAGATATTGGGCCTCAGATACCCAGGTCAGTATCACCAGATTATGAAAGGTTCATGTGAGACCTCGTTCCCTAAGAGTTTACTGCCCCACCTGTGATGGCAGAGCTCATCATGTATCAAAGTATGACTGTTCAACAGTGGACATCCCTGGTTATCATGCTTTGCATGGAAGGGTTTGAGACTACACCCTTTCTTCTGGCTACAAAGCCTTTGGGGAGGTAGGAGAAACATACTCTCTAAACCCAAGTGTTTTTTTCTATTAATTTGTTAACTGTAGTAAACTGTTGATTCACACTGACCTCTTTTATACTCAGCCTAGGAGCTCTGTCTTGTTAGGTGACTTGCTCTGAATCACCCAGCAGACAAAGTCTGGGGGGAATCAAATTCTGGACTTCAAGAAGCAGCTTAATAGCCCATAGACTTAAACCTCTGCACTAACTGACAGATAATAAAATTAAATCACTGAGCCTCTACTGGGGACTCAAAGTCCTACTGGCAGTTGCCATTATCAGCTCAAGCACAGCTGAGGAAAATCAACAGTCTGAGCACCAAGCCTTTCAAGGTTTTCTTGTAAGCTGGGACAGGGAGGCTACAGCCCTCAAACAGGCAACTGCTAGACATGTAAAATCCCATGTTCTCATGCTGGTAGCAAAAAAAAATAAATAAATAAGGGGGATGGAGGGAGGGAGAGACTGAGTGGCTACTGAAGCAGTAAGCATTCGAACATCTACTGTTAATTTAACTATACTTACATAACTGTACTGTGTTCATCATTTGATCATTGCTGCTGTACCTATATTGGTATATTATCATAGCTTCTACTGACTGGAGAATAGTCCTAGAAAAGCTTGCACTAGACCTGCAAAAGGAATCTAGTTTGCAGTGCTTTGTAAAGGTATGTACAGAGGACCAAGTTACTGCTTTTAGAATACTTCTAGAATCTACCCCTTTCCAAAAAGCCATTGATGAAGCCTGCCTGGAATTGCCTTTTTATGGTGAACATACATGAAAGTTACTTATCATAATGTTCTAGATCCATGTTGTCTTATTCCATCTGACTCACTGGATGGCTTATCAGATTCAAATGGATCTAACATCAGCACCTTTTTTCAGGCTCTCATATGCAGGGCTTAGGCTCCTCTATGCTCGCCTGTTCACTTCTGGTGAATGTTTCCTTAGGTTTGGGTCCAAACAGTGTGGAACCATCAAAGGAAGCATTGACAAAAGATATTTTGAAGTTCTTTTGAAAATAGCAGAGATGCATCCAAGCATACCAACCAATAGCACTGTCGCTACCTGCAGCTTTCAACATGTCATCAGCTGAAATGGAAAGCTGCTACATAGACACATTAGATGTTGATTGGTGGGAGGTTGTCTGTGACTTCATGGTCTTCTGTACACTGTCAGGCCGATTACCCAAGAGGAACTTGGAAATCTCCTTGGTCAAGTCTCTCTGGAAGTGTGTCATATGGGCTAAGTAATTCAGTGAACACACAGCAAATGTTGCTGAAACATAAGTTCACTTTCCAAATCTGTCCAATGCCCTAGACTCCCCATTATGAAGACATGACAGAGGTGCGTTCTCTTCAGACAGCTCTTTTTTCGTGGCTACAGTAACCACTATGGCATCTACAATGGGACCTTTGCTTCAATATAGCATATTCCTAGGGGAAAGGTATCCTGGGCAATGAGGCATTCCCTGTTCCTTCCTCTGAGACAGACAAGAGTGTCTCTTCCTTGCCTGCCAAGTTCACACCATCAGTCACAGAGAACATATCTAACCCCTGGCCCATGGTGGCTGAAAGGTCTACACCAAGATAGTACCAAGGTAGAAGATGAAAGGTCTGAGAAACCAGAAATGGCCACTGCAGAGTAACTCATCTGTGGCTGAGGCAAATTTGTAGCCTGCTGAACAGGCAATGGTCATCTGTAAACCTTTTTCTTTTTTTTTCTGGCTGGAAGAAGGAACAACCAAGGAACTGGTAAATTGCTCCATAATGAAGCTTCAAATGGAGCTCGAAACCCAGGGAAGACTGACAGCAACAGTTGGTAAAACAGGTAAGCAAATATAAATATTTTTTCCATCAAAAACAAGTCAGAAATGCTAAAATAAATTACCTTTGGTCCTAAAATACTTTATCAAAAATCTGAAGTAGAAAAACAATGAAAAAATGTTAACAACTTTTTTTCCATAAAGGAAGTTAAAAGTTCCACTTCACAGTAAAACGTGACTAAAAGTCACATGGCAGTTCAATAAAATACTTTTCCTAGCTTAAATTAATTTCTCAGAAAAAAAGTTAAGCTTCTGTTAAAATTAATGAATGTGGAAATGTTTTTTTCCTCAGGAGAAGCTTATCTATTTATATTCCCTGGTAATGGGAAAATGCTAGCTAACCGTCGATCCTCAAAAGCCAGAAACAGGCAGCAAGAAAGCTCTAATGGGCTTGACACCTAAACTGTTGATTTTATTCAGCTCTGGTTGAGTTTATAACAGTTAATGAGTGAGTAGAAGGAGCCCTTGAGCTTTGACAGCCAGCCAGCTGTTATATCCCTGCAGTATATAACTCATACAGCTAAGGTTACTGCAGTAGTGATCAAATGATGAACATCTAGGGAATTGTACAGGTTGAGGCTGCCTCAATGTACAGTGGCAGACTTACAGATCTCAGTAACTATGCCAAACTGAGTATACCAGAAGGGGAAATTCCAAAAGGTATCCTTTGCAGAGTGCCTTCATGTTCAGAACTGTGAACCTTCTTAGCAGACACAGATACTTATAAGCTCTGGAAAGAAAACATGGTTGGTTTACAAGACTGCAGAAGATGCAAAATACAAAATAAGAAGTTATGTACCTTCCATAACGTTCCATGTTAGTTGTCTTCTTCTCGCCTTCTTTCTTGCTGGTTGGGTTCCAAGCCGATTCGGCCATCTTCAAAAGCTCAAGAGCTGCTTACTGGCTCGAGCCCCCCCTATATCCCACGATGTCTGGCGCTAGATACCCAGATCTCGTTTGGTAAACCTAACTACAGACATAATAATAACAATTATAATAATAATAATACAGTAAACTGTAGTAGGATGCATGAACCTACTGGAGAGACTGATAGTGAGAAGTAATAGCCAGAGAAGACTCAGCCAGTAATAAAAAAACATAAGGAACTCTTCTTGGTCTACTAGGATGGGGAATGGAGGGTGGGACACAAGAAAGAAGGCAAGAAGAAGACAACTAACATGGAACGTTATGGTAGGTACATAACTTCTTAATGTTAAGTTGTCTATCGTGCCTTCATTCTTGCTGGTTAGGACAGCGTCCCTAGCACCTCAATCCTGGGTGGCTCATCGGAACAGACTCTTCAGAACAGTGGAACCAAAATCAGCTCTGCTCCTGGAGGCCACAACCAGCTTATAATGTGAAATGAAGGTATGAGGATTGGCCCATGTAGCTAGACCTGTAGTGGAGTGACCTTTTGGTTTAGCAGGAAGCTCTTTATTCCTTTACTGATATATAAATGTAATAATAGATGTCAACCACCTAGATAAGGTTACTTTCGACACCGGTATACCTTGTTTACCCTCAGCATGGGACAGGAACAGCTGGACTGATTTTCTGATTTGCTTGGTTCTATGCAAGTAAAAGCGTAATTGTCTATGAACGTCCAACTGATGTAATTTGTATTCCGCTTTGTTGGAATAATTTGGAAAAAACACTGGTAGGTCAATGGACTGATTCAAATTATTATCAGAAGCAACCTTTGGAAGAAAGGAAGGGTTAGTCCGAAGAGAAACTTTATCATTGTGAAAAACTAGGTAAGGAGGATGAACACAAAGAGCCTGAAGTTCAGAAACTCTTCTAGCCGACGTAATTGCAACCGGAAGAAGGGTTTTCCAAAAAAGAAACTTCAAAGAACAAGAAGCTGCAGATTCAAAGGGGGGCAGTATCAGGGAAGCTAAAATCAAATAAAGATCCCACGGAGGCGGGGGATCTCTTACTGGGGGCCTGAGTAGTGTGGTCCCTTTAAGAAAGGCTTTACAAAGCTTATGGGACATGATGCTTGTATCAGCTAGGCCCGTATGAAAGTTTGAAATTGCAGCTAGCTGAACTCTAATCATGGCAGAAGAGGATCCAGCTCGAAAAAGTTCCACTAGAAATTCTAAAATATGGTGCACAGGGGCTGAAAAGGGATCTATATTCCTGGTCTCTGCCCATAAGGGAAAATGTTTCCACTTACTAGCATAAGTTTTTCTAGTGGTAGACTTATGCGAGGATAAGATGATTTCACGCACCGAGTGGGAGATGTTCAGAAGCCAAGCCTGGCTAAGGTCGGAAGTGGAGCAACCAAGCAGTGAGCTGCAGAGATTGAAGATATTGGTGCAGCCCGCCCGATTGATGGATCAGGAGGTCTGGAAGTGGGTCCAGGGTCCAGGGCTGCTCCAGAAGGTGATGATACGGGAACCAAATTTGTCGAGGCCAGTAAGGGGCAAGGAGGATCATCTTGCATCCCAATGTGGTAGCTTTCTGTATTAGTTTGGGAATCAGGGGAAACGGATGGAATGCATAAAGAAGTCCTTGAGGCCAATCGTGAACTAGAGCGTCTCTGAGGAAGTGTCCGGGAAGAGGGAGGAGAGAGAAGAAATTGTCGCACTTGCTGTTGAAGGGGGTGGCAAAAAGGTCGCAGCAAGGCTGACCCCATTTGCGGAAGATTTTGTCCGCCACAGTCTGATTGAGAGACCACTCGTGAGGCATGAGAATTGCTCTGCTCAGCCCGTCTGCTATAACGTTGGACTTCCCAGGGATGTGCATTGTTATCAGAAACAGTTGGGAAGAGATCGCCCACTGCCAAAGTCTGAGTGCTTCTCGACATAAGGGGTAGGACTTGGTTCCGCCCTGCTTGTTGATGTACCATACTACTGACATATTGTCTGTTTGAATTGCAATGGTCCCGGTGGGAAGAGAGTTCTGGAGAGCTTGCAACGCTAAAAGCATGGCCCTCATCTCCAAGACGTTGATATGCAGATGGTACTCATGAGGCTGCCAGGTGCCTTGGACTGTTCTGCCCTGAAAATGCCTCCCCACCCGATCAGGGAGGCATCCGTGGTCACCGTAACTACTGGAGGAGGAAGAACAAATGGTCTGCCCTGGTGTAATGATGGGGAAACCATCCACCAAACAAATTGGTTTTTGCATGACTGTGTGATCATTATCATGTGAGACATTGGGAGTTGCTGGAAGGACCATTGTGTAAACAGCATCCACTGAAGAATCCTCATGTGAAAACGTGCTAGGGGGACTAGTATGATAACTGCTGCCATGAGACCCAATGTTCTTAGGACGAATCTGGCCTGAATTTTTTTTTTTGCATCCTAATAAGACCTGCACATGCCGTCGAATGCCTAGTTTAGAGCAAGTTTGGATGGTGTAGTCTCTGGCTCGCAGCAGGTGATGCCTGGTGGTTGCAGTAAGGAGCCAGTCATCTAAATATGGAAACACCTGGAATCCTTGCCGTCTCAGGTGAGCGGTAACTACTGCCAAACATATGGTGAACACCCTGGGGGCTGTGGTGAGACCAAAGGGCAGAGCTCTGAACTGATAATGACTGGCTCCCAGCCGGAAGCGGAGGACTCTTCTGGAGCGTCTGTCCATTTTGATATGGTAGTACGCGTCCTGAAGATCTATGTAGCACATCCAATTGTCCTGACCCAAAAAGGGTAAAATGGACTGTAGCGTGACCATCCGGAACTTCGTTCTTTGAACAGACCTGTTTAGTCTGCTGAGATCCAGAATGGGTCTCCAGTCCCCTGTCTTTTTTGGTACCAAAAAGAACCTTGAGTAAATTCCGGATCCTTGCTGGTCTGCTGGGACTGACTGGATGGCTCTTTTTCTTAGCAGTTTTGAAATTTCTTGAACTGCTTGATCCTTTAGATTGGGTGGAACATCTGGAAGGGATTTGGTGGGAATGTGTGGAGTGCAAAGGAAGGGGATTTTGTAGCCTTCGGATATGATAGACAGTACCCATTTGTCTTGTGTTATACTTTGCCAGGCTTTTGGGTACAGCGATAATCTTCCCCCGACTGCCTCCGAACGTGGACAGCCGGGCAGCACTTCAGGGATGCTGAAAGGGATTGTCAGAGAAAGATTCTCTTTGGCCCTGATTTTGCGAACCCCCTCTGCCCCTGGGGTGGTGTCTATTGTTGTTCCCTCCTCTGCCCCTGGAGGGGAACTCTCCACGTGTGTCAGGCACAGCTCGCTGGGGTTTCCGGAACCACATTTTTCCACTCTTCTGACCCTTGGGATACGGTCTTGAAGGAATGGAAAAACGGACTCCCACAGCAGAGAGAGTCTTGCCTTCCTGTTCACACCTGGTAAGGGTATCCTTCACCTGTGGTCCAAACAGAGCAGAACCATCAAAGGGGGTGTTGGTGAAAGACGCCCTGAAGGGTTCCGCAAAGTTACATAACCGCATCCAAGCGTGCCTCCTCAAAGCCACGCCTGTGCCTGCGGCCCTACTCGCGCCATCGGATGCATAAGAGATGAGCCGCATGGAGGAGTTTACTACCGAATTAAGAGTCACCAGCTGGGAGGCAACCTTAGCCTGGGCCCCCGCAGCTGATGGCTCTTGAAGGGTATCTCCTAGCTCTTAAAGGAGATCCCTTTGAAGGCGGGTAAAGTGGCACAACTAGTTCAGCGACCTCATAGAGAAGGTCACTGAGGAAAACAGGCTGCTGCTACCACCATGGCATCAATGGGAACACCCTTGGTCAGAAATTGCTTGTCTTGTGGGGCAGTAATAAACTTTGTGGGCCTGTGGGGAGTTGGTTCCATTGTGTCTGAAACTAACCATGCCTTTCGAGCCACCACAGACATCAGTGGATCGAAAGGCGGAGACACACAGGAGGTGGAGGGTCGGGATCCAATCGTGTCCAGGAATACCGACTCATCCTCGGAAGGGTTAAGGGTAGTCCAGTTCCCCCTCTACCTAAGAATCTCAAGGATGTCTGAGAAAGAGACGTCCTCAGAGGGGGATCTTGGGGACCCTTCCGACTCCTCCAAGTCGGTATCTGAAGTGACAGACTCAGGGGAGTCAACATGCTTCCTCTTGCATTTCCTCTTTTGAGGGGGCTCCTCTGAATGAACAGGGGAGGCCTCAGAAGAGGAAGATACACCCGATGGGGTGCCCTGGAGCGCTTGTTCCCCATGCTTGGGGTCTGGAGGAGGGGCAGAGGCAGGAGCAGGCACCATGGGGGGAGGAGCCGATGAGGCTGACCGTGAGGCTGACTCAGATGCCAGCACACTCCTCATGACCTCGAAGGCACCTCTTCTCGATATCGGAAAAGGCTCTGGCTCCGAAGAGACCGGAATCCTTCCCGGCACCGAGAGAGACAGCTCCGAAGAGATGTAGGAGACGAACTCACCTGCGCCGAAGCTCTGAGAGAGAGAACTGGGTCAGACAAGGGTCCGATGCCACTCGCCCCCTAGGAGCTGACGAGGGAGTCCCGGCGCCCAGATCCCTCCAAGGACGGCACCATGGAAGAGATTGGAGCCGACGACTGAACCGAAAGGGGAGGTATCGGTGCCGACGGTCCCACGATCCCAGCCTCAGCATGCTCCGGCGCCGAGCTCAAGGGATGAGTCAAAGGAGGAACTACTGCAGAGACAGGTAGAGCCAAACCCTGATGGGGGGGGCTGGAAACATTTTAGCCAGGGCCTGCAATTTTAAAAGCCTGCTCACCACTCTTTCCAAATCATGGTCAGATAGTCTAGACGACCGAGAAGAGTGGGATCGATGACTTCTCTCAGACTGCAGCAAGAGTGACCCCGGAGCCGAATGTATCAACTCTAAGGATGGCGATCTGGAGCGTTTTCGACTCCCTGACGGTTCCGACAGAAGAGTCAGGGCCGACTGGGAGATAGGTACTTCGGCTCCAGTCGTAGCCAAAGTTGGCTTGGAGATAGGTACTTCGGTTCCAGCCGGAACCGAAGCTGAAGCAGACGCCACACCCGACGACAGCTCCGAACTGAGAGCCGGCAGCTTCGATGGCTTGGAAGGTTTCACTGACTGAGTCTTGGCCGGTGATCCTTCAGGTTTAAGCAAACCCCTAAGGATAAGCTTATTCCTATGCTCCTGCAGGACTCTTGGACTAAAGGCGTGACACACCAAACAAGAGTCCTGCAGGTGTAGGGCGCCCAAGCAATAGACACAAGAAGTGTGACCATCTGTCAGTGACATTTTTTGACAGCATGAGTCACACTTCTTGAATCCAGACACTTTCGTGTCTTTAGACATTCCTGTAAAGGAAAAATCAAATTACAAAGAGTACAAAGGGAAGTAGGCAACTAGAAAAAAACACACACAGTCCACACAAGTTACCACACCCTAACAGCACACACACTTTATAATATAAGAAAGGCTAAACGGATCTGCCAACTACCACAATTTATAATGAAAAAAAAAAAATTTACTACCTTAAGAAAAGGATTCAAGGATAAGCCTCTAACTGAAACGGCTTACCTTAAAGGGGAAAACTCTCCAAGAAGAAAACGAGTTTTCAAGGGGGGATTAAACACTACTACAACTATGTATGAACACTAATTATTCTAACTAATAATATACAACAAGTTCTAAATATATATATCAATAAACTGAAAAAAATACGACCTGAGCCAGTAAACGCAACCTCGTAGCAGAAGCGGCAAACGAGATCTGGGTATCTAGCACCAGGCATCATGGGATATAGGGGGGGCCTCGAGCCAGTAAGCAGCTGTCGAGCTTTTGAAGATGGCCGAGTCGGAGCCGAGGCTCGGCTCCGAACCCAACCAGCAAGAATGAAGGCGAGATAGACAACTTAACATACAATATTACTACTTGTAAGTAATATTCCATTCTGATGTAAGTGAATCATTCAGTTTGTTACAGTTCTGCATATTTATAACATTTATACATGCACAGAAAAGAAGAAAACTCTATAGCTTGTTAACAAAATTTTGAGGACAACAATCTCACACTAGTGATACGAAAGAATGGGATGGCCCATAATTACACTTAGTTCTAGCCATGCAATTAATAGACCTCCTGGTATTTATAGTATCATCTCCATGAGTCTTGAGCAAATCAAGCAAATAATGGCGTGGTTCAAATGAACGTCTGATATAATGCTATCCCATACAAATCTGCTGCTAATTTTCAAATCACTGCAGTTGTACAAAGTACTCTTATTAATGGTAGATCTCCAAGCGTGATCACTGTAGCACTAATCATAATACATGGGTTAATTTACCACAGACTCTGCATCAGTCAGTACAGAGACTTCTCAAACAATTGTCACTCCCTTCCTTGAATCAATGCTGGCCTCACACTGATACAGTTACAGACATGAGGAGGTACAAGGTTCCCACAAATTGTTATAATGCAGCTACATTAGTTTTTCAAGGCAAGTCACTCCTGTTGAGAACTTTGTAGTGAACAAAATGTATCATAACTGTGAACAAATAATACAGTTATACACAAAAACAGAATGACCAAGAATTATGTGTTAAAAAAAGGCGAGACAGAGAAAGCATATCTTGTGTACTACAGTGATCTCTCGTTCAGTGAACTACTGCATGGTGAATATCTCACACAACCATACTACCTTACTTTGGAGAAGGGTCACTGTAGCAGAAAACCATGACATTTGGCTACAATTCCAAGCTCCGGATAAGAAGCACTGGGGGATGGGGGCAATAGTTATACAATTCCTTTAGTAGTGCTGTGCCAAAACCTGTTTTATTCCCATACAAAACTTCTAGCCTCTAGTATATTTAATGCTCTTTTGGCTTCCTCATCACCCAGTGACAACAAGGTTCAAGCTTCCGCTGACCTATTAATTTTTCCCCTCCCAGCACTCATGCATATCTGGAAGGGAAGCAGGAGCCTTTGATCATGGGCTGTCATTCTCCATGGAAATCAGAAAATTTCTCCTTTGATCCTAACCACTCCCTTTGGTGGCTTGTACACAAAGTGTAACATTTGCTACACTAAAGTCCACAAAACTGCTATGCCAAGCTAGTGAGCAAGTCTCCCTCCTTGTCAGTTTTATACCTTCATATCCTGCCTACTCACATATAGCAAAAAGGCCTATATTATAAGCATGAAAGCTAATAACAGTGAATACAAATAAATCGACACATGTAGAACAAATGCACACAATAGTGAAATGCCACTATATCGAAATCCAAAACAGCCAAAATTTATGTTTGACCAAACACTGCGTTCCTACTGTGCTGTAACAAAACTAAAAAAAAAAAAAAAAACTTACCTGAATGCTCCAGGCAGGAGGGCAAGCCCCCCATCCACCCCCACACCCCCCGCTACTTAAATATACCAATTCCGAGATCGCACTACATTGAAGTAAAAGGAAATATTCCCTACGGCTATCTCCGCTGAAACTAAAATTCCTGTGTGCTACACTCTGCATGTCTGTCAAGTACAGTTTGCAAGTGATATTGCCGCTCAAGAGTCTTCCTTTTTTTTGGTAAGGGCAGACATGCAGACAAGTGTCATACGCAATTGAAATTTTGGTCAGGCCAACTAAAAATTTCGATGTACTGTTTTTCGCTTAATATGCTGTTCGACACTTATGTAGTCCGTTCTTTATGTGTCGCACAATACGTATTCACTGTTATTAGCTTTCGTTCTAATAATATTGACCCTAGCAAACATGTAACCTGACCCAGAAGTGTCACTTCTACATCAGGGTATATATCAATCATCATCATCAACCACCTTTTTCCATTTTGTTATATGGGGTGGAGTTATGTTATCTGTCAGCTTCTCTGTTTAGACTCAATTCCACTTTCCTTCTGTCATCAACAGTCATGCTTAACTGTTGCCAGTCTTCTCTCACACAACCCATCCCATTTCTTTTGCTGGATGTTCTCATTTCCACTTGCCTTCTTCCTGTCTGTTCCAAATCTTTTTCATAATACACAAGTGCACGAACCACCATAACCTATCCTTTTTGACCTTCCCTACAATTGGTACTCTGATATATTCATTTCTTCATCTGTCCCACAGTGTATATCCTACCACCCATCTCAAGCACTTCATCTCCACAATCTCTACCTTCCTTAACTACTATGCTTCAACTGCCTAGGTTTCTATACCATACGGTAGTACTGATCACACCACTGCTTTTCACACCTTACCTTTCAGCTTCTTTGGCATTCTTCTGTGACACAGTATCTCTAACACTCTATGCCAATTTTCTGTAGCCTCTCTTCATACCTCTCAACCCCTCAGCAAAAGAAATCTGGATATAACCAAAAATAATGGTGGGACAAAGGCCCAAAAACAGGGCAATTTTTAAATATTGCTTTTATAAACTTAGAAAGTTGTTAGAATAAAAGGTTTTGTGCTGGCATGTATTTTCTGAAGGATATGAAGTCTGAAACTGACGTTTTTCAGTTTGATTAACAGAATATATGTTGTCTTTTCATCACCTTCACGATGGGATATACCTTCAAGAACATATGCCAATATCTGTTAAAGGGTTTTTGGACACTCGTTGGGAGGTGAGAATTAATGCTGTGAAGCCATTGCGTTATCACCTTGAAGAATTGTGCAATGCTTTAACATCTTTGCGAGCACATGCTCGAAAAGAAAGATGACAATACAGCAACATAAGCCGGTGCGCTTTTAGACCATGTTACTATGCGGCCTTTTGTTCCGACTGTGTGCACGTGATAGGATATACTGCTTCACACCAATAAAACCAGCAAATTAATTCAGTCACCAGATGTTTCAATTGAAGTCTTGCAGGCAGAAGTCTGCGCTACAATGAAGTTTTTGCAAGACTATCGAAATACAGGATATAACTCTGTAGTCACGAATGCACGTGAAATAGCAGAGCATATGGGTATTGAGCAGGTATTTCCAGAAACCAGAGTGCCATGTAAGAAGAGAATGTTTGATTACGGATGTGCTGATGATTTGAGCCGTCTTTCTGCCGAAGAAAAATTCAAATCGCAGTTCTTTCTTGTTCTCACTGATCAGGCCATATCTTCTGTTTCGTCGCGATTTGACCAACTCATGGAGTGGTAAAAGTTGTTTGGATTTCTGTACAGCGCAAACAGCCTGAAGCAGTATCACAGAAAAAATTAACTGGAGAATCACTGCAAAAATTTTGAAAGAAAAATGGGAGACATTGATGCCAACAAAGTTATAACGGAATTGAATTGTTTTATTTATGTCATCGAGAAAGTGAGAGGACTTGTCACGGCAAACAATTTTTTAACGTACATATACAAGAACAGCCTTCAAGAAGTATATCCGAATCTTTGCATTTGCTTCAGAATTCTTCTGACCACACCAGTTACTGTTGATGCTAAAAGGAGCTTCAGCAGGATGAAATTGATCAAGAATATATTGCGCTCAACCATGACAGATGACAGGCTTTCTGTGCTTGCAGTTATCTCAATTCGAAAACAAGATTGCCAGATCCCTGGAATATGATGCACTGATTAAGCAATTTGCGGAGAACAAGGCTCAAAAGAAGTGCTTTGCGTAAATACGCTAACAGAGTACGGAATACATAGAAAAAAAGTCCAAGTAGCCACTACAACCAAAACGAAATGAATCCAAAAGGCTACTAGCGGAATCACAAAGACGCTGGAGACGTGAATAAATTCCACACTTTTAATGAAGGTTTAGCGCTTTCATCTAGTACAACTAGACTTCATCAGAACAGTTTCACAATCGTCACTACAGCGCGCAGGATCGATCTACTGTGACGCTATCTGTAAGTGTCCCAACTGTAGTCGCTGCAATTCCTGCAGGAATTTAATGTTATAGTTAACTGCAAGCATTCCTTCTATCACCAGGTAGTTAAGACTTGTCATTGTTCTCGGGTGACTTTTAATATTCCTTACTTTAATTTTTGCATAGTAGTTACTGTGTAAAACTACTGTTATTCTGCATTTATTTAAAAGCACAGATTCTTCAAAAAGTATGCAGAATTCTACGACAAAATATGACTACTATACATCTATTCTATATTAGTTTAAACTTAACTGTGTTACTGAGCTGAAAATATTCTGCTTCAAAGAATCATGCCGATATCATCTCCAAAAAGCACATTCTATCAAGGTCACCTAGTCAAATGTTCAAACTCAGAGACAGACTTTTTTAAATTACAGATACCCAACTCAAGGGGTAACTAATTAGCCTTCAATATGCCCAAAAAAAGCAATGTCTATAACAGCTACTCTACTTAAATACTTCTATTTAAACATTTACAGACACTGCAATTTACTCTGTACATACATGGCAAAACTGGCTAGTAAAAGTATGTAACAAACAATTATTTTCAACTGGCCACTGTAAATATCATCCAAAACGCTGTTATAGAGGGATGAAGAAGCATGTTAACACTGGCCGCACCATTCCCCTGCTTAAGGATTTCAACTACCTTCTGCCCACATTTCTCAGTACCCTATTCGGAACTGTGAACAAATAGTTGCAGAGTGTTTAGCAGTTAAGTATAAATCAGAATGCAAAGTGCAGTTTAATAAAAGTACACCTCCATTCAAATACACAGTTTTCTTCATTCATTCTTTAGTTCCTGCTTAACCAAAATCAAAGTCATTGGGAAGCCTGAGCCTGTCCATGCACTCAATGAATGGAATGCAGTAAGAGACAGAAAGTAATCTTGAGTAGGATATCAGACTATTTGCAGGATAAACATACACACACACACACACACACACACACACACACACACACACACATACTCTTGACAAGTACAACTACGGGTACAGGACCATTAACTCACCAACAGTATGTCTTTGGGATGTGGAAAGAAAGTGGAGCTCATGGCAAAAATGTACAATGGCTTACGAAGGACATATAGGCTACTTAAAGAATGTACTGCAGCCCAGAACTGAACCAAACTGATTATTATTTTAATTAAACCAGTCTCAAAAAACAAATAATACATGGAAATAATTCTGTGCACTAATTAATGCCAGAAGCTTGATCTGGAAATTATGGCACTTGGTAACAAATATAATATTATTTTTATTAGATTCATAGTTAAGTACCAAGCTAGCTTCCCATATAGGTCATTTTAAGCTTAGCCAATTTCCTGAAAGTAAGAATCAAACCTTGTACTTTGTGTATGTGAGGTAAACATCTTAGCCATTATTGACATATGGTTTAATAATACAAAAAAATCATTCGAACTGGCGAGTTAAAGAGGACATTACCCAGTTAGAGAGAAGAAGGTGGCTGGTGGAATCTCTGTTTATGTGGACTTGTGGTCTGAGTTGTCTATTATGCTCCGGGGTGCATTTCAGAAATAAGAAGCATAAATAAGGGCTGGAGAAATGTTAAATGGGAAGCAATATTTTTCTACAAACTTACTAATCAACGAATAAATAATTTGAGTGAATTTTGCTCCAGTGTGGAAAAAGACTTCCAACTGGGTTATGACATGTACCAAAAGTGAACTGTGGTAACCCAGCTTAGAGTAATAATTAGTGCGAGTCTGATTATTACCATTAGTAATGAGTAAGACGTACTCAGACAGTTGACAGTGCTACCAGAAATGGCACAATACTGGCTGTTGTATGGATCAAAGGAATGTGCATCTCTAGGGACTTCCAAGATGGCTACACATTGAGTAACAGCTTAATTTCAGCTCTTCCAGTTTGAAAACAGAAATTCAGAAGATAAAGCCAGTAAATTCATATTTCTGGGTAAATTTCAGAAAGTGGCTAGTAAGTGCAATGCCTGGATGCCAGCAAAAAAAGAAATTCAGATAACCTGAAAGAAAATAAATCACAAGGTGTGGAAAAACACTGACTGTGAAAAAGTCTGCAAAAAGTAATGCAAGCTCCAACTTTGGTGCAAGACATGACTTCCAGTAACCAAGAGGAAAAAATCAGTCAAATGTAATTAGAGCTAATTAAAATAAATAAAACACTGAAGGAGTATATCAACTCAATTAACAAAAGGCTGGTAAAAACGGAAAAAGCTTTAAAAAGATATTCAGATGAGGTGATAAAACTGCAAAAATCAAGGGGTGAAATGAAGAAAAGGCTGGCTGAATATGAGACTGCTCAAGAAGAGATGTTTCAGAAAATAACAGAATTAGAGGACAGAGCACATAGGGGGAAAAAGTAGTTATGTACTCACCATAACGTTCCATCGGAGTTGTTGCTTTTCATTTGTCTTCAACCTGTGGGTCTACGGATCTGGTACAGATCCGGCACAGGTAAATTTTTCAGCATCAGATCCGAGTTCCAAACTCCTCCCCTACCCATAATATCCCTGTCTCCCTCCTCCCCTCAGATCTCATTTGCTGCCGAAAGTAGCACCCTGACCATACCAAGAACCTAACACCTTGGTATCAGTACCTTGAAAGCACTGCAGGAAAGACAAAGTCTTGCCAAAGTAAGGGCTATGTCTCTTCCACCACACAGGCCGCAAAAAGGCAGGGGAAAGGAGGGAGGGGTGGCTGAAGACAAATGAAAGGCAACAACTCAGCTGGAGCGTTATGGTGAGTACATAACTTCATCTGAAGTTGTTGTTTTCATTTGATCTTCAACCTATGGGACAGAGTCCCCAGCTACCAAATAACCCTGGAAGATCCTCATGGAAGGATATTCTGGAGCACGGCGGAGCCAAAGGATGCCCCATCTCTGGACAGGAGATCCAACTTATAGTGCGAAATAAATGTGTGCAAAGATGCCCAAGTAGCCGCAGAGCAAATGTCAACCAAAGAAAACCTAGACCATAAGGCTGCTGAAGTAGCCATAGACCTGGTAGAATGTGCCATAATCTGACCTGGTGGAGACAAACCTTTGACTGTATACGCCTGAATTATGCACTATCCAACGAGCAACAGTCACCTTGGACACAGCTTTCCCTAAGAAAGGCTTAGCAAAGGAAACAGAAATGTTGATCAGACTTGCGGAAGGACTTCGTTCTATGCAAATAAAAAACACAACTGCCTATGAATGTCAAGCAAGTGCAAGTTATACTCTCCCTTATTCTGGAAGCTGGGGAAGAAAACAGGGAGACTGGTAACCTGGTTAATGTTAGATTACGAAGACACTTTCGGAAAAAAGGAAGGGTTCATGCATAAGGACACTCTATATTTATGGAACACCAAATAAGGAGGCTTAACAGATAAGGCCTGACTCTCTGATACTCTCTTAGCTGAGGTAATAGCAACCAGAAAAGCTGTCTTCCAAGACAGAAATTGAAAATCCACTGTAGCTGCACATTCAAAGGGGGAAGAAACCAAGGCTTGTAGAACTAGAGTAAGTGGTGGGTGGCGTCGGGTACTTGATTGGGGGCCGAAGTAGAAAGGTACTTTTCAAAATGGTTTTACAAAGCTTGAAAGAAGCTAGGGTAGCCAAATTGTCTCCTATACGAAAAATTGGAGATAGCTGCCAGCTGAACCTTAACCGTAGAAAAGCTGGCACTCTGTTGAACAATATCTGCCAAAAACTCCAGGATGGCAGGAACTGGAGTAGTAAAAGGATCCAAATCATGTTCAGATGCCCATATTGAAAAACATTTCCACTTACTGGAGTACTAGTGGACGATTTGTGGGCTGCTACCAAAATCTTTTAACTGGAGAAGACAGCCCGGAATTCCTAGCTATCACTGGAACTGGAGCTGCCAAGCTGTAAGATTCAGACTGACTACACCTGGGTGTGGAATCCCTGAGGGATGCAAGCCGGATCTAATGTCCAAGGCGGACACACTATACGAGACCACAGAGAGGGGAACCATACTTACCGAAGCCAAAAGGGAGCAATGAGGATCACTAAGCTCCCCAGCAATGAAGCTCTCTAAATGAATTTCGGGATCAGGGGAAGTGGAGGATAAGTATACATAAGATCAGAGGGTCCAAGCAAATACCTCACGCCTGCCAAGAGTCCTGTGTCCTTAAACAAAAGTCCAAACACAACGAAAGAGCAACAGGACACTGCTGTGAACCAAAGATATTTAATAAAAACTCAGTCCTTAAAATACAATACTAAAATACAATGTAAGCGCTTTCAGGTTACACCTTTCATCAGACATCACAGAATTAAACAGACATCATTTTAAACTCTACTACATCCAATGAAAATTAATGAAAAGCCCGCCTATTCAATAGGGTGGGTTTTACTGGTATAACATCATTAAGGCCAGGTAATCTATTGGCCATAAGTTCAATTATCCACTTTGTTTCAGCTAATGCAGTGTGTAGTTTTATATCCCCCCCCTCCTACTCAACTTGATGTTAGTGATAACCCTGAATAAAAAACTGTGTGTGGGATGTTGTTTTACATGTTTAAACAAGGCATTATTTTCATCACTATTTCTAATGCTTCCCAAATGTTGTAGAATTCTAACTTTAAACATGTTGTTTGTCATCCCTACATAGAAACAGGGGCAGTTCTTACACAGGGCCACTTGTAGGACCAACAATGTGGTTTATCTTGCAGAGTTTAAGAACTGCCCCTGTTTCTATGTAGGGATAGCTATGTAGTAAAACAACCCTGCGTGCTGAGGTGATAGCCAGAAGGAAGGCTGTTTTCCATGACAAATATTGCAGTTCTGTTGAAGCAGCTGGCTCAAATGGAGGCAGGGTCAGTTTTTCTAGAATGAAATTGAGGTCCCAAGCAGGTACTGGTTGCTTCCTTGGGGGTTTTATATTCTTAGCCCCTCTGAGGAACTGTCTTAAGAGAGGGTGAGAGAATAAAGGAGGATCAGTGTTGTATTGAGCAGAAATGGCTGAGGCATGGATTTTGATGGAGGAGAATGAAAGTCCACTGCTTAGCATCTCAGCTAGGTACTGTAATATTTGAGGTAAATTCAGTATTCCAGGATTCTGACCCTTTTTCTGATTCCAGGCACAAAACCGTTTCCATTTTGCGGAGTAGGCTTTTCTAGTTGAAGGGCTCCTGGCCTCCAAAATGACATCCTGCACCTCCTTGGAGAGTAGGTTCTGTTGTGAATTTAAGGAATCCTCCATGCGGCTAGAGTGAGTGTTTTCAGCTGACTGTGAAGAGTTTTGAAGTTGTGCTGGGTCAATAGGAGAGGCATTAGAGGCAGGATCCATGGTGGGGAGTGTGTCAGGCTCCTCAGGAGTGGGTACCAGTGTTGTCTTGGCCAGTCTGGAGCAATGAGAATCATCTTTGGTCTGTCTGCTCTGGCTTTTAATAGAACTTTGGGCAGCAGAGGAAGAGGTGGAAAGGCATAAACTGTCATTGTTGCCCAACTGAAAGAGAGTGCGTCCACTTTCCAGGCCTGTGGATGATAGGTCCCTGAGCAGAATTTTGTCAATTGGTAATTTCTGTGGGTAGCAAAGAGATCTATGTCTGGCCTTCCCCATGCTTGAATTATCTTTGTAAAAACTTGAGGATGCAACTTCCATTCGTGTGGATCTGTCATATTTCTGCTTAGGTTGTCTGCCAGCGTGTTTTCCTTGCCTGGCAGGAATTGTGCTTGAAGTTGGATTTGTAATTCCAGAGCCATGTTCCAAAGAGACATGGCTAGCCTGCACAGGGGATATGAATGGGTTCCTCCCTGTTTGTTTATGTACCACATCACTGTGGTGTTGTCTGTCCTTATCAATAGCTGGCCTGGATGCAGTAGGTCTTTGAAAGCCATAATAGCATTTTACTGCTAGCATTTCCTTTGATTGATGTGTAGGTGCTTGTCTTTTGGGACCATTTGCCCTGAATGCACTGATCTGTCATGTGCCCAAGCAGTCCGAGGCGTCTGTTGTGATGATTTGATTTGCTTGAGGCAAGCAGAATGGGAGACCTATGTTTCTTTGGCATGCTTGAGCCCACCACAGAAATTCCTTTTGAAGGCATGGAATCAGTGGTATAATTGTTTCCAAACTGTGGCTGTGTTGAGACCATAAGTTTTTTAGGTACCATTGAAGTTTCCTCATATGCAGCTTTGCACATGGGATTAGCAGGATGCAAGATGCCATGAATCCCACAGCCTGCAGGATTTTCCTTGCAGTCAGCCTGGTGAAGGTTGCCAGTTTTCTGAAGTATTGAGTTAGTTGCCCTTGTTTCTCTGGCATGAGGTAGGCCATCTGGGTGTTTGTATTCAAGCTGGCACCCAGGAAAATTATTGTTTGAGAGGGTAGTAGTCTTGATTTCTTTTTGTTGACTGTGTATCCCAGAGAGTTCAACAACTTTATTACAAACGCCAGGTGTTTCAGAAGTATGTGTCTGCTGTCCGCTTGGATCAGGCAGTCGTCCAAATATGGGTATATTTGTATCTCTTGAAGTCTGCAGAAGGCAATGACTGATGCCAGGCATTTCGTGAGGTCCAATGTTACCAGCCAAGACTCCTTGCCCAGCATGGGAAGAAGCTGCTGTAATGTGAGCATCTTGAATTTTGGTACGAGTAAATATGTGTTTAGGATGGATAGGTCCAAAATAGGTCTCCAATCTTTGTCCTTCCTTGGTACCAGGAATAGTCTGGAATAAAAACCTTGACCCTGTTCTTGTGCAGGTACCTCTTGAATAGCTTTCATGTCCATGAGAGCTGAAATTTGTTTTTGTGCCTCTGCCCTTTGATTTTGTGGCAGGTTTGGCATGCCTCTCATTTTTGGAAGGGTGTGAAAGTGGAATCTCTAGCCTCTGTCTATAATGTCCAGGATCCATTTGTCTTTTGTGACAATATGCAAATTTTTCAAAAAATAATGCCAGTTTTCCACCTAAAGGTGCTGCCATTAGAGCTTTGCTTGGCATGCAAAGGGAAAAGTCATTGTTTCTGCTGTCTGAATGGCTGTGATCTATCCTTTCCACCTCTTGGTGTAGGTGCTTGCCATTGTCTGCCTCTAAATGATCCTTGAGATTGCCCTCTACCCCTCGGGCGCCTGTATCTACCTCTTTGAGGTCTGTCCGTGGCTGGAAAGGACCAATTTTTTGAAGGCCAATTTCTACTGAATCGTGGAGGTTGTACCTGTAGGAAATCTTTCACTGTTTGCATTGATTTTGCCTTTTCCTCCATGTTCTTTAATACCTCCTCAGCTTTAACACCAAACAATACATCTTTTTGAAGAGGTGCATCTAGTAATTTAGCTTTGACATGATCTGGTAAGGTTTGCTCTTTGAGCCAAGCATGTCTACGTATGACTGATCCTGTAACAGCAGCTCTACATGAGGCCTCTAAAGCATCAAAACCACATTGCAAGGTATGTTTACCCACTTGTTCTGCACTACACAACAAATCCTGCAACTCCTTCAAGTCTGGTTGTTCAGGTTGTGACATTTTGCTTTTCAACTGAGATAACAAAAACTGTTGATACTTTAACATATGGAACTGACAGTTTAATGCCCTCATGGTTAAAGTGGCCAAGGTGTATACCTTTTTCCCCCACCTTTCTAAAGCTCTGGAATCTCTCTCTGAAGGTAATGGATTTTTGGCAGTGGAGGCCTTAATTCCCTTGGGACCCTGTGAAATAGTTTCTGGGTCAGCCGCATGGCTTTTGTATAGGAACTGGTGAGAATCAGGAACCCGGTAATACCTGTCAGGCTTGACTGGAGCTGGAGGTAAAGAATCTGGGTTAAGGCTAGCCTCTGAATACACATCATCTAGAATGGACAGGAGGGATAGCCAGAGGCCTGTGCTGATGGAGTAAGAGGAAATCCCTGAGCCTTTTCTTGGAGTCTGAGTAATCTTGGCCTTCCCAGTGGAAGTGTTCCCTCAAGGTATGCAAGGTTTCCCCAAAAGAATAGTCCTCAGGGGGGGGAGACAGAGGGAATGGACTCCTCTGCATCAGAATCTTCAAAAGGGGAGTATGAATGTTCCTGGTCTTCAGAATGTTCTGAAGTAATGGAGGCCTGGTCTGAGGAAGGGTATTCTTCCTCTACTCTGGGCCTTTTGTCCGATGGGGGTTGAGAACCCCCGATAAGAGTAATCAAATCCTCAGCCATTTTGAGCATCTGTTTTTTAGGCATGAGGCCTTGAGAAGGGCCCTGTGGAGCTTGTCTTTTAGTATGCATGGCTGCTTTAGATTTAGTGAAAGCCTTAATGGAAAAAGAAGAAGAAGGCATGAAGACACCTTGAGAGGTGGCAGGCCTGTCTAAACTCTGAGTTTCCCCGCCAAGAGTGGCGTCGGTATCTGTAATCGGGGTGTGGGCCGAGGAGCCAGCGACCTTGGGCACAGAAGACACCGCTAAGAAAGTGTCCTCGGTAATCAGGGGCTGCGTAGGCGCCTCGCTGAGAAGCGCAGCACCTGTAGTCAGCTTTAGCGTGGTGTCGGTAGAAGTCGCGGACCTCGTATGTCGGTCCTTATCTTTGCGTCTTTTACTCAAAACTGGAGTCGGAGTATCCGATGACATAATGTAATTAAACTTTTTTCCAAAATAGTGTTGGGCGAACTCCGCCTGACGCTTAATAGTGCGTTTGTTGAATGTAGTACAAAAATGACAGGCCGAGACATCGTGGTCTGGGCCTAAGCAATGAATGCAGAGGGAATTTTCCATTCGGCATTTGCTTCCCACATGAAATGCAATTATTAACTTTGTCTGACATCAGTCTGAGGCAAGAAAAGTTTCCCCAACGGGGTACTTAGCTTTCTAGAAGACTTCGGTTGCAAAATATTCGTAATCTCAGGAGCTGGCCGACCGGCACTTGCGAACTGCTTCTGCTTTGGGCACCGTGCGGCAAGAAAGACTGAAGAAAATGGCGTCGGCTGGTTCTTTTATACCCCTGTCGCACTGATGTCAGGGAAGAAGCGACAACATCCGACGCCGGACCTAGACTTTGGAATTCGGCCGACCGAGGACCCGTCTGACGGCAGGATAACCCCATCTGTTATGACTGCAGCTGTATGCACGATGAACATCAGCTGGTGATTGTCCACTCCCACAATCTCATGGCTTTGTGACAAAGGGGGTAAGACCTGGTTCCCTCAGTGTGCTGATGTATCAGACTACAGACATGTTGTATTTCTGGACAGCAATCGTCCCTAGGGAAAGATGGGCATGAAGAGCTAGCAATGCCAGGAGAACAGCCCTCATCTACAGGACGCTGATATGCAGTTTGGTGTCCAGGGAAGACCACATGCCTTGGACTGTCTTTCCCATGCAATACCCCCCCCACCCGAGTAGGGAGGCATCCGTTGTCACCGTGGTCATCAGGGCCAGAAGGATAAAAGGACAACCCTGAACAAGATCCGAAGATTGAAGCCACCAGAGAAGCGAATCCCTGCAGGCTCGAGACAAACAAACTGGGTGGGATAATGGTAGATCTAGTAAAGACCACTGGACCACTAGGGTCCATTGGAGAACCCTCATATGCAGAAGAGCCATGAGAATGAGGGTGATCGTGGCCACCACAGAACCCAACGCCCAAAGAACCGAGTCTGTAGGAGGATTCTGGGTCTGAACAATGTACACCTACATGATGTCTGAGGAACTGAAGACTATCCGGAGTCAGAAAAGTCTTGCTCTGAATGGTGTCTAATTGAGATCCAATAAAGTTGAGAATCTGAACCGGATGCAACAGGGACTTGTTGAGATTTATGGTTATGCCCAACTGATGGGCGGTTTGAAGAAGGGAATCCCTGGCTTGGCAGAGGCAATGCCTGGAGGGGCCGGAAAGGAGTCAATTGTCCAGGTAGGGGAAGAACTGGAACCCTTGCAGCCACAGGTGAGCCGCCACCACTGCCATCACTTTGGTCAACACCCTGGGGGCGGTGGTGAGTCCAAAGGGTAGCACTCTGAATTGGTAATGATTGGCCCCAAGCCGGAAGCACAGGAACCTCCAAGAGCACCTGTCCATTTTGATGTGATAATTACACATCCTGGAAGTCCACTGAGCACATTGTCATTTTTCTGCAGCAAGGGCAGAATAGATTGGAGAGTGACCATTCGGAATTTTGTTTTGGCGACCGACAGGTTTAGGGTTGAAAGATCCAGGATAGGTCTTAAGTCCCCCATTTTCTTTGGCACTAAAAAAACCTGGAATAGATGTCTGATCCAGACTGGTCTGGGGAGACAGGCTGCATGACTCGTTTTTCAAGCAGCTTGGACATTTCCAGTGCTGCTTGCTCCCTTTGTGCAGGTGGAACATCTGGGAGGTGTTTGGGCAGGACTAGCATTTGAATGAAGGGGACTGAGTATCCTCTGGATATGATTTGCAACACCCACCGATCATCTATAATGGACTCCCAGGCTGCTGGGTGTAGGGAGAGATGTCCCCCGACTGCCTTCAGAGATGAGCATTCGGGCAACCCTTCAGGGCTGCTGTGTGGGTCTGTCCAGGAAAGAATCCTGAGGCACCTGGTTCCTTGAACCCCCTCTGCCATGACGGCTGTGTCTGTCATATCCCCCTCTGCCTCTGGGGGAGGGCGAGTCCTCAGCATCTTGGGAATAGTCCTGAGACTTCCGGAACCACATTTTCTTCACCCCTCGCTGATTCCAGGAAAAGGATCGTTGAGGGGTTGAGAAGCAGATCCCAACTGCAGACAAGGTCTTCCCGTCTTTCTCGCTCTGGACCAGCAGGTCTCATACAGTCTTTCCAAAAAGAGTGGAACCATCACACAGGGCATTTTTAAAGGATGCCTTGAAGGGCTCTGAAGATGCACAAAGCTGGAGCTAGGCGTGATGCCTGATGGCAATGCCTGCACCGGCCACTCTAGCGATGCCTTCAGTAGAATGGGACAGGAGCTGCACAGAGGTGTTAGAAACGGAAGTGAGGGTTGTCATACAGGAGGAGAATACCTTCTGCTCTTCCGCCAACATGGACCCTGGGGCAGACTCACCGACCTCCTTGACCAGGTCTCGCTGAAGTCTGATCACATGTGCCATTTAGTTCAGCAGATGTACTGCGAATGTGGCTGAAGCATAAACCTGCTTCCCAAAACAGTCCATGGCCCGGGACTCTTGGTCCGGTGGATGGATCGTGGAGTTCTCCTGAGCGAGCTCTTTCTTGGTGGCCTCTGCCACCACCATGGCATCAACCTTGGACCCCTTAGACCAATGTTGTTTATCTGTCGGTGCACTCAAAATCCTATGGGGGCACTTAGAAATGGGCTCCACCATGTTGGGCTCCTTCCATGCCCAAGATATAACCAAATCCACAAGTGGATTAGTGGGAAGGGACACTCAGGAGGTAGAGGGTCCTGTGCCAAATGCCTCCAGAAACACTGACTCATCAGGGTTGGGTTTTTGGGCAGACCACCCCAAATGCTGGTGAAGGATTTCCATGATGTCGCCAAAGGAGACATCCTCTGGGGGTGACTGAGGGGAACACTCCCCTTCCTCTAAGTCGGAGTCCTCTGTGAGGGACTCCGGCAGGAGTCCAAGTGCCTCCTTTTACATGTATATTTCAGAGGAACCTCCTCAAGTGGAGTCTCTGGGGAGGACATGGAAACTTCTGGCTGTTCCCGTGGGGGAACTCTCTGGGGCAGACAGGCAACAGGCTGTCACCCCCTCTGATATAGCGCTGAGGCTACGGCTACAAGAGCTGGACAGCTCCAAGCTAGTCAGAGCCGAGCCACTCAGGGCAATGGTCGGCATCGAGGTACCAAGTACCATCGACGCCGACCCCTCGACACCAAAGGTCATTGGACCCAAGGACTCTGAAGCCGGGGGACGGACCAGAGAAGGAGTAATGGGCATAAATATGGACTGCATGCCCCCAAGCCTGGGCAGGGTGGGGGCAGATAAGACTCCCATCTGGGTCCGGATGAATTTCCACATCATCCTGTCCACCTCCGCTTCGGAGAGGCTGCAGGTGGACCGAGAGGAGGAAGCCACTGAAACTGGTCTGGAGTGGCACCTGGGCGAGGCCGATAAAGGAGCTTGGTCAAGAGAAACCTCTGGTTCTGGGAAAAAGCAGGTCAACTGGAGTCAAGGGGAGCCTGGGCTGGCAGTCGGGCGAGACTTAGCCGGAGGCTCAGCCAAGGAAGCGCTATCGGGAGACAGCCTCCTGGGCCTATCCCGGTCTTTGTGTTTGGGCTTCTCTCACTCCCCGTCTGTCTTAGCAGGAGGTTGAGTCCCAGAGGCCGGGGTGGAAGAAGTAGCAGCAGAGGTGGAAGATGAAGCAGGAGCCGCCGAGGAAGGTGGAGGAAGGAGGCACCTCTGAGGACCAACTTGTTCCTCCTGTCGATCAAAGCACGGGGGGTTGAATCTCGCACAGATTGAGCAGGAGGTGTCCAGGTGGGGAACCCCTAGACAAACAACACATAGAATGTGCCCATAAAAAGGGGAAGCTTCTGGCTACATGCTGTGCATTTCAGAAACCCTGGCTTGGAGGTCTCAGCCATAGTGTCATAAATGCCATACACACACACACACACACACACACACACACACACACACACACACACACACACACACACACACACACACAAAATTAGAGAGGGAAATGGAAAGAAAATAAAGGGAAAAGAGAGGGCCTTTTTTTTAAGGGGTTTAGAAGACCAATGCCTGAGTGCAAGGGTAGGGGTAAACTAGAAATAACAAGAACCTAAAAAAAAATGGCACAGAAAGCAGAAAAGAAATAGACAGGGTTTGATAAATTACTCACCAGGAACCTGGAGCAACAGACCATTATGCTAACTAGACACATGGCAAACGAGATCTGAGCGGAGGAGGGGCACAGGGGCATTATGGATAGGGGAGGAGCCTGGAGCTTGGATCTGATACTGGAAAATGCAGCCATGTCAGATCCATACTGGATCCGTAGATCCAGAGGTTGAAGATCAAATGAAAACAACAACTGCAGATCCTGAGATTTTCTGCTGTACCACAGAAGCTGGAAGGAATAGACTATTAATTTTATGAAAGTAGAGATAAGCAACTAGACTGGTATTCCACAGCAGAAATTGATAACTGAAAGGGAATATCATGTGTATCCTCCAAATATGGTTATGAGAAAGCAACCTAGATCTTTAACAGTAAATATGCAATCTTACCAGCAGAAAGAGCTGATTCTGACAAAACCGTGGCAAAAGGACAAAGTACTAAAAGTAGAAGACAGTACACTCTTTGTGGAAAATGATTACTCACTGTACACCAGGCAGAAGAGAAGTAAATTTATGCCACTAATCGGGGAATGTCAAGAAGCAGGGGTGAGAGTCAAGCTACTGTACCAAGCTATTTCAGAATACTTTTTCCTAGAGGGACAAAATCATTTCTGATGCAGAGCATGGTAAGGAGGAAATACAAAAGTTTGTCCAACAAAAAATAAGTTATACAACATAAGGAGATTCTGCTTACTGTTCTCCTGGGGATAAAGATATCACAGAGACTGAGCCAGTAAAACCTTTTCCAATGTTTCAACAGAAAATGCTTGAGAGATACAAAAAAAGCACAAGAGTTGACTAGAAGAAAGTACAGTTGTGTACACTTACCATAAATGTAGATGTTTGAATGTATTCACTGTTGCAGTCATTACACTTGGGTTATCTGCCTGCAGGTAGCCCTCAGTCGGCCCGAATACCAGAGTCTTGGGATTTCTGCATCGGATGCTGTCACCTCTTCCATGACAACAGGTCATCAGAGGTATAAAACATGCAGCTGATGCCATTACATCAGTTTTGATTGCCCCAGATGTCAGGAGCCCCCAAAATAGGAAGCAATTACATGGTGTGGAACACCTCCAGTAAAAAGTAAATACCACTGCCTAAAGATATGGCCAAAAAAAGAGGAGAGGTACAAAGTACAGAAAAGTCAGGACTGCAACAGTGAATACACTCGAACATCTACATTTATGGTAAGTGTACACAACTGTACTATGTTCTTCGTGTTTCACTGTTGCAGTCATCACACTTGAGTTGATTCCTAAAGCTGAGGAAGGATGGAGGCAGTCAAGAAGTATTAGGGCTGGCTAGCAGGCCTTGTAAGACTGCTGTAGCAAATCCAATGCTGGATTTAAAAAAGATAAACAAGTGGTAATGCTTGGTGAAGGTGTGCACTGAACTCAAGGTTGTAGCTTCCAGGATGTCCCTGGTAGGGACTCCCCTGAGAAATGCTGTAGAGGTTGAGGTAGCCCTAGTGGAATGGGTTCTGATCCCCTGTGGGGTAGGTTTTCCATAGTGGTTGTAGCAGAAATGGATGCAGTCTGCTATCCATTTGGAGATGGTTTGCTTTGAAATGCCCTTGCCCTCTGCCACTGTACAAAGCTGACTAGAAGCTGGTCAGATTTTAAGAACGGTTTAGTACTGTCAGAACCTAAGCTGTTTGTGCATGTCCAAGGAGTGCAGGATCCTTTCCCCTTTACTCTGAGGATTAGGAAAAAAAGGTTGGTAAATGGATGGATAGGTTTAAAGCCACACTTGATTCCACCTTGGGGATAAATGATGGGTTAGTCCTGAGGGAAACCCTGTCAGCATGGAAGATAATGAAGGGTTCCACAGCCATAAGGGCCTGTAACTCAGGCACTCTTCTTGCTGAAGCGATGGCTAGAAGTAAGGCTGTTTTCCAAGAGAGGAATTTTAACTCTGCTGTAGCAGCAGGCTCAAAAGGGGGAAGTGTGAGCTTCTCTAGTACAAAGTTAAGGTCCCAGGCAGGAGTGGGAGCTCTCCTCGGGGGTCTTAAATTGTTAGCTCCACTCAGGAACTGTTTGACCAGAGGGTGGCTCAGTGGCTCAGTACTGTAATGATGGCAGAGACATGAATCTTAATGGATGAGAAAGATAGGCCTTTGTGGAGCAGCTCTGCTAGATCATCTATGATTTATGGTAAGGTGGGCTAGGCTGTGTCCTTTCCCTGAGACTGGCTCCAACAGCAGTATCTTTTCTGAATAGGATTTCCTAGTACTAAGCCTCCTGGCCTCAAGGATGACATCCAGCACCTGTTTGCTGAGGGTTGCTGGTGATGTATTCAGGGAATAAGCCAGGCTGCTAGTCAGGGTTTGCAGCCGAGAATGCAAAATCTGGCCCTCCAGCCGGGACAGCAGTGAGGGGGTCTGATGCAGGTGCCAGGGTGGCACTGTTGTCAGACTGCGTACAAGTGGGTACAAGTGCTGGCGTGGCCAGTCTGGTGCAATAAGGATTGTCTTTGGCCTGTCCTGTTTGATCTTGAGTAGTACTTTCGAGAGGAGGGGCAGGGGAGGGGGGAAGGCTTAGATTGAGAGGTTTTCCCATGTAAAGGATAGGGCATACACTTTCCATGCTTGGCTGTGGGGAGTTCTGGTGCAAAATTTGCTCAATTCATGGTTCTGGGGGAAGCAAAAATGTCCACCTCTGATGTCCCCCACCTGTGGATTAGAAGCTTGAATGTGCGGGTCCATTAAATTTCTGCTTAAGTCGTCTGCCAGTGAAATTTGTTTGCCTGGCAGGAATTGAGCTTGCAGGTGCACTTGGTTGCTCAAGGCTGTGTTCCACAGGGCCATGGCTAGCCTGCAGAGTGGGTAGGAATGAGTTCCCCCTGCTTGTTTATGTACCACATGACTGTGGTGTTGTCTGTCTTTATCAATAGTTGTCCTGAAAGGATAAAAGTATTTAAAGGCTGTCCGTGCATTCTGTACAGCATTTCTTTTTGATTGATATGCAGGTGCATTTGTCCTGGACTCCATTTACTTTGAATGCATTTGCCTGCCATGTGAGCCCCCCATGCATAGTCTGATGCATCTGTTGTCAGGGTTTGGGCGGCAGGGGGGGGGGGGGGGGTTGAGTGAAAGGGAGTCCCTTGTTGTGGTTGCAGGCCTCTGTCCACCAAAGGAACTCTGTCCTTAGTCAAGGAATGATCGGAATCACTGTTTCCAGGTCCTGAGAATGTTGACACCAGAGACTTTTTAAATACCATTGACGTTTCCTCATATGCAGTCTTGCATATGGAATTAGGAGAATGCATGAGACCATGAACCCTTAGGGCTTGCATTATTTTTCTTGCAGATAGCGAAGTTTGGGTGGCTAGTAGTTTGAAGTAATTTGTCAAATACACCTGCTTTTCTGGAGTGAGAAATGCCATCTGGGAAGTTGTGTTCAAGCTTGCTCCCAGGAATACAATTTCTTGGCTGGGTACCTTATATGATTTTTTTTCGTTGATGGTATACCCCAGAGAAGTTACGGAGTCTCTTTACAAATGTCAGGTGCTGAAGCAGAAATTCCTAACTGTCTGCCTGAATCAGCAATCGTCCAAGTATGGGTAAATTTGAATGTTTCTCTGCCTGCAGTATGCAATGTCTGGAGCCAGGCACTTTGTGAATACCCTGGGTGCAGTAGATAAGCCAAAGGGAAGTGCAGAGAACTAATAGTGCATAGAGCCTGCCCTGAAACGTAGATATTTCCTGCAAGATTCCCTTATGGGGATGTGCAGATAAGCTTCTTTTAAGTCTAGGGTGACCAGCCAGGAGTACTTGGCTAGCATAGGCAGCAGCTGTTGGAGTGTAAGCATTCTGAACTTTGGTACCACCAGGAAGTTGTTGAGAACTGACAGATCCAGGATAGGACGTCAAGAGTTTTCTTTTCTGGGCACCAGAAACAGTCTGCAGTAGAAACCCTGTCCCGTTTGCTCTGTTGGAACAGGTTGAACAGCTCTGATACTGAGAAGAAAAAGCACTTGCTTTTGGGCCTCTGCCCACTGGTTTGGGGGAAGGTCTGGCAATCCACTTGGGGTTGGCAGCGAATGGAAGTAGAATCTGTATCCCTGGGATACAATGTTTAAGACCCAACTGTGTATTCCAAGTTTTTTTACATGCAGGGTGAGTTTTCCTCCTAGGGGTGCAAGTACTTGGGCATGGCTAGGAAGGATGTAGGAGAAGTCATTGTGAATTTTTTTCCATAAGAGGGAGGCTTACCACTCCCTGTTTTTGAGGTGGGAGCACTCCATTGTTTAGATTTGAGCATACCCTGAGACTGTAGTCTTTGTGGTCTGTTGCCCCTGGGTTTGGACTGAAGGCCTAGAAGTGACTGGAAAGGACCAGTTTTTTGAAGGCCAATGCCTACTGAATCGAAGTGGCTGTACCTGTAAGAAATCTTTAACAGTTTGCATAGATTTAGATTTTCCTCCATCTTTTTAAGAACGTCTGCTTTTGTGCTAAACAAACATTCTTGATTTAATGGAGCATCTAGTAATTTTGCTTAAACATGGTCTGGCAAGATTTGTTCCTTTAGCCAAGCATGCCTTCTCAGAACAGACCCAGTGACAGCAGCCCTGTAAGATGCTTCTAAGACATCAAAACCACACTGCAAAGTATGTTTACCAACTTGGTTTTCAAAATACATTAACTCTTGTAAATCTTTATTTTCTGTATAATCAAAAATCAACAACATTTTTCGCTTAATTAGTTCCATAATATGCTGCTGGTACTTCCAACATGTGAAAATGGCAATTTAAAACCTTGATGGCAAGAGTTGCAGAGGTATATACCTTCTTACCCCATCTGTCTAAAGCCATAGAATCCCTGTCCGAAGGGGTAGGGTTTTTGGCTGTAGTAGCCTTAATACCTTTAGGTCCCTGGGAAATGGTCTCTGGATCCACAGTAGGTTCATAGTTTCACAGGTTGGTACTAGGCTATCGGCCCTAGGGCCTATACAAGCCTAGCCATAACAATTCCCTGGCTATTTCTTCCCACACTATTTACTTCCCTGGACCCCTGTCTAGCAGGATGACTGATGTGATCCCCAGGGTGAATTTCCTTTCTCCCATCCAATCATCAAGGTTCCTTTTGAAGAGGGACAAAAAGGTGCTCTGCTTGACATGTATGGGCAGTCTATTCCAGAGTCTGAGTAGGATTTTTAAAGAGAAATTTGTAGTGAGGTACTCTGTAGTACCTTTCAGGCTTTCTAGGAGCTGGAGGTAAAGTATCAGGGGTAAGACTTGATTCCATGAAGACATCTACAATATCCAGAACAGTGGGTATAGCTAGAGGCCTATGGTGAGGCAAGTCTAAAAATTCCCTGAGTCTCTTTTTTGACTGTGGGTAGTCCTGGCATTCCCAGCGGAAATGTTCTCTTAGGGTATGCAAGGTTTCACCAAAAGAAAAGTCCTCTGGTGGGGAGGCAGAGGGAATGGAATCCTCTGAATCTGAATCCTCATAGGTGGATAAGGGTATGTCCTGATAATCAGAGGGGTCAGAGTCATCGGACTCGTGGTCTGTAGAATCAGAAGGAAAATAAATTATTCGTCTTTTAGAGGGGGAAGGTTGGCTTCCCCTAATTAAAGTAATAAGGTCTTCAGCCATTCTAAGCATTTGTCTCTGAGGCATGGGAGCTTGAGAATGCGCTTTGGTCATGGGTTTCCTAGGCATAATGTGAACTCTGGGCCTGAGAAATTTGGTAGTTTTAGTCAAAAACAAAGTAGTTGGTTTAATACGAACATTGGAAGGCCTGAATACACCCTCAGAAGCCAGTGCCTGCACAGCGGCTCCGGACCCATACAAGGTAGAGACATCCACAGGTTCCATAGTCGAAGAAGCATCTCGCGGCATACCACACTCCGAATGGGTCTCAGTAGAGGCCTGCGAATCTGTAGAAGCAGATATCAGGGATGTGAAAGCGCCTCACTGAGTACCGGTGGACTGGCGACTAGCTTAACGGAAGTGTTATCGGCAGTTTTGGACCTAAGAGGTCTGTTGCTGTCTTTATCCTTACGTTTTTTCGGAATATCGGTAGTCGGATGGCTTAACGAAGCCATTTCGGAATATGGAAAACGAGAGAGAAAAAATTTAGCAACAAAGATAGCCTGACGACGAATAGTACGGGCATTGAAAAAGGCACAAAACTGACAGTGAGGAACGTCGTGGTCTGGGCCTAAACAGGTGATGCAGTAAGAATGAAAATCTCTGTGAGGTATTTGCTTTCCACATGCAAGACAATTGTTAACTTTTTCTGACATCAGTTAGAGCAAGAAAAAAGGATCCCCAATGGGGTACTTAGCTTTAGAAGACTTCAGGTTTGAAACTCGAAAAACAAAAATTTAAGGTAGCGGCCGACCGACACTTTTAAACTGCTTCTGCTTCGGGCTCGCGCACAGCAAGAAAAGCTGATGTAATGGCGTCGGCTGCATGTTTTATACCCCTGACGACCTGACGTCATGGAAGAGGCGACAGCATCCGACACAGAAATCCCAAGAAACTGGTATTCTGGCCGACCGAGGGCTACCTGCAGGCAGTAACCCAAGTGTGAAGACTGCAACAGTGAAACACGAAGAACATTTGGGAGTACACTGGAAATGAAGCAGAGACTGGATTTGGCAGATGGAGATCAAGAGGAATAAAACTAGCAACTCAGAAGTTGACAATTAAATGTGGCACTGCAAAGCATTAATTATATTTGTAAAACATGACAGAAAGTACAATTGTGTACACTTACCATAAATGTAGATGTTCGAGTGTATTCACTGTTACAGTCATTACATTTGGGTAATATGCTGGCAGGTTGCCCTCAGTCGGCCTGAATAACAAAGTCTTGGGTCCTGCATTGGTTGCTGTCTCCTCTTCCATGACGTCAGGGGTATAAAACATGCAGCCAACGCCATTTTATTCAGTTTTTCTTGCCCCAGATGTCAGGTGCCCCCAAATGGGGAGCCAAAAAAAAAAAAAAAAAATATATATATATATATATATGTATATATATATATATATATATATATATATATATATATAAAAACAGAAAAGTATAAAAATGCACTTTTAGCAACATAAACTTTACCTTCATCTAAAAGCAAATACACCATAAAGGCTTTAGTATATAGTGAAGGAAAGAAAAAGGTATAGAAAGGGGGATGGCGAGTAGGTAACCCGGACTGCAACAGTGAATACACTCGAACATCTACATTTATGGTAAGTGTACACAACTGTACTATATTCTTCATGTTTCACTGTTGCAGTCATTACATTTGGGTAGAATCCCAAGGCTATGGATGGGTGGATGGAACTAAACAGCATTAGGAGCGGCTATAAGGCCCTGCAGAACTGCAGTGGCAAAGCCTGCCCTGGATTTGGAGAAGAGAGGTAAATGATAATGCTTTGTGAAGGTATGAACAGAGCTTCAAGTAGCAGCTTCTAGAATGTCTTTGGTTGGAACCCCTCTGAGAAAAGCTGCTGAAGTAGAGGCAGCCCTGGTGGAATGTGATCTGATCCCCTTGGGCACAGGTTTACCATGGTGCAAGTAGCAGAAACGAATGCAGTGGCTTATCCACTTAGAAATAGTCTGCTTTGATATAACCTTCCCCTCTGACCCTGCAGCAAATGCTACCAGTAGTTGCTCAGATTTTCTTAGAGATTTGGTCCTGTTTAAGTAGAATCTTAGTTGTCTATGTACGTCCAATGAATGCAGAACCCGCTCCCCCTTATTCTGCGGATTTGGGTAAAATGTTGGCAGGTGAATGGTCTGGTTAAGAGCCACACTGGATACCACCTTAGGCATAAAAGAAGGATTGGTCCTGAGGGACACCCTGTACAGGTAAAAAGTAATAAAAGGCTCCACAGCCATGACAGCCTGTAATTCAGAAACCCTTCTTGCTGAAGTGACTGCCAAGAGAAAAGCTGTTTTCCAAGATAGAAATTTTATATCTACAGTAGCTGCTGGTTCAAAAGGAGGCAGGATGAGTTTTTCCAGCATAAAATTGAAGTCCCATGCAGGAGTTGGTGATCTTCTGGGAGGCCTTACATTTTTGGCCCCTCTAAGATACTGTTTAAGTAGAGGATGAGAAAAGAGGGGAGGCTCTGTGTTGTAATGAACCAAAATGGCAGAGGCATGGATTTTTATTGAAGAAAAAGATAGGCCCTTGTCAAGCATCTCAGTCAAATATTGTAAAATCTGAGGAATATTGGGCTTTTCTGTGTTTGTTCCATGTGCTTGGTTCCAAGCACAGAATCTCTTCCATTTATCAGCATAAGATTTTCTAGTACTAGGCCTCCTGGCTTCTAAAATGACATCCATCACCGATTTACTGAGAGGTGTTGTTTGAATAATTAATTGATCAGCCATGCTGCAAGATTCAGAGTTTGGAGCTGAGTGTGCAGAATTTGATTGTTCTGCTGAGTCAGTAGATGAGGTATTTGAGGCAAGTACCATGGAGGAAGTTGAGACATATTCTTTAGAAGTGGGTACCAGTGCTGGCGAGGCCAGTCCGGAGCAACTAGGATCATTTTTGTTTTTTCCTGTCTGACTTTTAGTAAGACCTTGGAGAGTAGAGGCAGAGGGGGGAAAGGCATAGACTGATAATTTTTTTCCAGCTGAAGGATACGGCATCCACTTTCCATGCTTTTTTGTGATGAGTTCTTGTGCAGAATTTGCCCTTCTGATAATTTTGGGGAGAGGCAAACAGATCTATGTCTGGCCTCCCCCATTTCTGTGTTAACATGCTGAAGATTTGTGGATCCAGTTTCCATTTGTGCGGGTCCATTTCTGCTTAGGTCGTCTGCCAGAGTATTTTGTTTTCCTGGCAGGAATTAAACTTGAAGATGTATTTGGTAAGTCAAGGCTGTGTTCCACAAGGCCATGGCTAGTCTGTAAAGGGAGTAGGAATGTGTACCCCCATGCTTGTTTATGTACCACATAACTGTGGTGTTGTCCGTCTTTATCAGTAGTTGTCCTGGATGAAGTAAGTCCTTGATGGCTGTCAAAGCATTCTGAACAACTAGCATCTTTTTCTGGTTGATATGCAGATGCATTTGGTTTGGGCTCCATTTGCCCTGAATGCATCTCCCTGCCAGGTGGGGCCCCCCCAAGCATAGTCTGATGCATCTGTAGTTAGGGTTTGGGTGGCAGGGGGTACAGTGAATGACAGTCCCTTGTTTTGTTGACATGTCTCTGCCCACCAAAGAAACTCCTGTTGTAGGCAAGGAATGAGAGGAATCATTGTTTCCAGACTGTGACAATGTTGACTCCATAAACTTTTTAGGTACCATTGAAGTATCCTCATATGCAGTCTCGCATATGGAATTAGTAGAATGCAGGATGCCATGAACCCCAAAGCCTGCAGAATTTGTCTTGCAGATAACTGGGTTTTTGTTGCCATTTGTTTGAAATATGTTGTCAGTTGCCTTTGATTGTCTGGAGTAAGTTAAGCCATCTGGGCAGTTGTATTCAAGCTTGTACCAAGGAATGTAATTATTTGAGAGGGTGCCAGTTGTGATTTATTTTCGTTTATGGTGTACCCTAGGCATGCTAGAAGCCTTTTTAAAAATGCCAGATGTTGAAGAAGAGTGTCCTTGTCCTCTAATTGAATGAGACAGTCGTCCAGATAAGGATAAATTTCAATGCTTCTTTGTCTGCAGAATGCAATTACTGGTGCCAGGCACTTTGTAAAGACCCTGGGCGCAGTAGATAGGCCAAAGAGCAGTACAGAGAATTGGTAATGCAAAAAACCTGCCTTGAAGCGGAGGTATCTTCTGCATGATTCCCTTATTGGGATATGCAGGTATGCCTCTTTTAAGTCTAGAGTTACTAACCAAGCATTCCTGAATAGCATAGGCAGTAGCTGTTGTAAAGTCAGCATTTTGAATTTTTGAATGTCCGGGAACGTGTTCAAAATCGATAAGTTCAGAAGTGGACGCCATGAATTGTCTTTTATGGGTACCAGGAAAAGTCTTGAATAAAAAGGTACCGGTCGAATAGCCCTCATATCCATGAGGGACATAACTTGTTTCTGGGCCTCTGCCCACTGGTTTTGTGGCAGATCTGGCCATCCGTTTGGAATTGGCAAAGTATGGAAATGAAATCTGTACTCCTGGGATACTATGCTTAATACCCACTTGTCCTGGGTAATTAACTGCCGATTTTGAGCATGAAGTGCTAGTTTTCCCCCTGGGGGGCTGCCAAAAGATAAGTGCTTGGTGATGGTAGAGGAAAGTCATTGAGACTGCTTACTGTAGGGTTGTGCTTTGTTTCCACCAGATTTGGAGGTGGAGGCACCCCATTGCTTTGACCTGTAAGAACCCTGTGATTGGTATCTGGAGCCTTTTGAGCGCCTGGATTTGCCGTGAGTGGCTCTGTTGGACACAGGAAAGGACCAATTTTTAGTAGGCCAATGTCTACTGAACCTAGGTGGCTGCACTTGCAAGAAATCTTTTACAGTTTGCATAGATTTAGCTTTGTCTTCCATTTTCTTTAAAACCTCTTCTGCCTTATTACCAAACAGAGTATCATGCTGCAAGGGGGCATCCAACAATTTAGCTTTAACATGATCAGGCAGATTTTGCTCCTTGAGCCAGGCATGCCTTCTAATCACAGATCCACTAATGGCGGCCTTGCAAGAGGCCTCCAAGGAATCAAAACCACATTGCAAAGTATGCTTTTCAACCTGTTCTGCTGAATGCAATAATTCCTGTAACTCTTTATTTTCCACACAATCAGAAATCAACATAATTTTCTGTTTTACTAAGGCTATAACATGCTGTTGATATTTAAGCATATGAAACTGGCAGTTTAAGGCTCTGATTGCCAAGGTTGCAGACGTATAAACCTTCTTTCCCCATCTATCCAGCGCTTTGGGATCTCTATCAGAACGGGTAGGATTTCTGGCTGTAGAGGCCGTAAAACCCTTGGGACCCTGAGAAATAGTCTCAGGATCAGCAGCAGGATTTTTGAATAGAAATTTGTGGGAGTCAGGAACCCTGTAATATCTGTCTGGCTTACTAGGAGCCGGAGGCAGGGAATCAGGAGTGATGCTTGATTCCAAAAACACATCATCAACAATATCTAATACAGGGGGTATTGCCAAAGGCCTATGCTGAGGAAGAAGGAAGAAATCCCTAAGCCTCTTTTTTGATTCAGAGAAGTCCTGACTCTCCCAGTGAAAATGTTCCCTTTAAGTATGCAAAGTCTCTCCAAAAGAGTAATCCTCAGGAGGAGATGCAGATGGGATGGATTCCTCTGCAGCAGAATCTTCATAGGGTGGAATAGAAAATTCCTGATAAGAAGAGGAATCAGAAGAAATGGAAACCTGATCTGAAGATTCATAATCAGTGCCTTGCCTAGGCCTCTTAGCAGGGGGGGGGGGGGGTTTGGGAACCCCTGATCAAGGTAATTAAATCCTCAGCCATTTTGATCATCTGTTTTTTAGGCATAGGTGCCTGAGCACGTGGCTCGTGCGTCAGTTTTTTAGACATAGATGTTTTTGACCTTATATTTGAGGCTGGCGTCGGTTTAATATAAAAATGTTGAGGCCTGAAAACACCCTCAGAAGCCGGTGCCTGCTCAGCGGCTCCAGACCCATCCAAGGGAAAGACATCCGCAGGTTCAATACTCAGAAATCTCACGGCATACCGGACTCTGAATGGGTCTCTGTAGAGGCCTGCGACTCAAAAGTAGCGGGTATCAGGGGCTGCGAAAGCCCCTCACTGAGTACCGGCGACTGGCTTAGGAGAAGTTTTGTCGGTTTTGGACCTCGACGGTATCTCTCTGTCTTTTTCTTTGCATTTTTTGTGAACTCCGGTAGTCGGATTGCTAACTGACGTCATTTCAGGATAATTAAATCTCGATCCAAAATATTTAGAAGCAAAAATATATCGTCGCTTAATAGTGCATTGGGTTAAATCTAGCACAAAAACGACAGCAAAGCACGTTACGATCTGGGCCTAGGCAAGGAATACAGTACAAATGAAAATCCTTATGAGGTACTTGTTTCCCACAAGTAATGCAATTATTAACTTTTAACTGACATCAGTAAGGAGCAAGAAAAAGTTTCCCCAACTGGGTTACTTAGCTTTAGTTTGAAGACTTTGGTTCTGAAACTCGAATGCGAAAATATCAGGTGTCGGCCGATCGGCACCTGCGAACTGCTTCTGCTTCAGGCACTGCATGGCAAGAAAGACTGAATAAAATGGCGTCGGCTGCATGTTTTATACCCCTGACGACCTGATGTCATGGAAGTGGAGACAGCAACTGACGCAGGCCCAAGACTTTGTTATTCAGGCTAACTGAGGGCAACCTGCCAGAAGATTACCCAAATCCAGTAATGACTGCAGCAGTGAAACACGAAGAACATCAAGAAAACCCATAAATTTATTTATTTATTTAACATTTGTTAACCGAGAATGTCCGACTTGGAACGAAGCCAATTTTCAGCAGAGGCCCGGGGAGAAAGGCTCCAGATGCATGTCTTTGTAACATGGGAGGAAACCGGAGCACCTGGAGGAAACCCGCACGAACGCAAGGAGGACATGCAGACTCCGCACAGAAGGAACCCCAGCCGAGAATTGAACCGAAGAACCTCTTGCTGTTAGGTGACAACGCCACCGCTGCACCACTGCGCTGTCCTCGTTGGACTTTTTTGACTTTGTTAAATTTGTAGGAGACTCTAGAGCATATGCCCTACTTCATGCCATTAATGTTTGGTAGAACATTTAGGAGGGGGAAAAGGAAGGTAAGAGTTAAGTGTAAGTAAAACAAAATTTTATTCTTAGTAGTGTTTTTATAATATGCAATGTGATCTGCATGCAATAACGTATTTTTGAGTGTAACAGGGATAAAGTATACAGATGCCCCTGTTTTTTTTTTTCTTCCTTCTTTCTTTCTCCTTATTCAGTATCAAGAAATGTAGGCACTGCAACAAAAAAATGAAGAAAAATCTGGTCAAAAGTGCAAGATACAAGAAAAACTTATGTGCTTTTTTCACTCTTGCAGAGGAGAATGACTGGAATAAGGCCATTGCTTTCTCTTAAAACTTGTTAGTAGATCGAGCCAATAAATAAAACAGAACATCGACTAGCAAATAAATAAGAGTGCTTGCAGAAGCAACTCTGTATCTGGTTCTCATGTCTCCATGGAGATAATCTGATAAAGAGCAATAAAACAGAATACTTAAATGCTTTCAGAAAACATTATCTGCTAGCCATTGAAAGAAATTAGTGTTTCTCCAATCTGGGAGAGTAATAAAAATAAGGCAAAACCAAACAACACTTAGTAGAAGCACAGGATGTACCTTATGTCTTAGCACTAATAACTTTCCTTTTAGGTTAACCCAAATCTAGGAGTGTGGCTATCAGTATGGGACAATTGTTCTTATTAGGAGGTTAAAACTTCAATATTTGAAGATGTACACAGTTTTGCATGTTAGTATTACGTTAATAGGTTTTACAGGTATATCGGGGGTGTTTTTTTTGTTTGTTTGAAGGTTTTCAATAAAACAAAAAGTTTTGTAAGATATGACATAGGCTCAAATAGATATGGCAAAAAACACTGCATAAAAGATCAACCTGCCAAACATTAGTGCATGCATTTAACACAAAAGCTGGAACTAGACACTTACCTAAAAAGCTGTTGCACATAAAAGCTGGGAATAACTTTTTTAACACAATGACGCTTTCTATATTACCTTTAAATGTAAATGGTCTCACAGCTAAAAGAAAGAGTAGTGAACTATATTAAAAACGTAGAGTGCAATTAGCTATGCTATAAGAGACACATTTGGAAAGAAATGAACATGGGAATTTGATAAAGAAAAGCTTTCAAGATGGTTATTCAACGGAATACCTGGAACGAAGGAAAATAAGAAGTTATGTACCTACCATAACGTTCCATGTTAGTTGTCTTCTTCTCGCCTTCTTTCTTGCTGGATGGGTTCGGAGCTGATCCTCGGCTCCGACTCGGCCTATACTAAAGCTCGAGAGCTAATTCCACCAGCTCGAGGTTCCCCTATATCCCACAATTCTAGGCAGTAACTACTCAGATCTCGTTTGATAGCTATACCAAGCAACCCTAGTCTCCATAGAATGGAGAAGGGAAACCCACCTCAATAACCACCTGCGTGAAAGGTATCGCAGACCTAAGAAAGGAGAAAAAGGAGGTGGAAGAACGTGTGGGAATGATGACTTGCAGAGGAAGATCACAAACTGAATTCCTATCGGTCTGTCCAGGCTTGGGGGAAGGAGGGTGGGACGCAAGAAAGAAGGCGAGAAGAAGACAACTAACATGGAACGTTATGGTAGGTACATAACTTCTTAATGTTAAGTTGTCTATCTCGCCTTCATTCTTGCTGGATGGGACCGCGTCCCTAGCACCTTATCCCGGGTGGCCTATCGGAACAGACTCTTGAGAACAGTGGAACCAAAGTTGGCACGGTTTCTGGAGACCATGTCCAATTTGTAATGTGAAATGAATGTATGAGGAGAAGCCCAGGTGGCTGCTGCACAAATTGAATCTATTGGCAGCCTATCCTGAAAAGCTACGGATGTAGCTAATGCCCTAGCTGAATGAGCTCTAGGTCTTGAGGGTAGTTTTTGATGTCTGATCTCATAAATTAAGGTAATTGTAGAGGTGAGCCATCTAGAGAGGGATACTTTAGTAACAGGAAGGCCCAATTTCCCTTCCGCATATGACAGAAACAGTTGATCAGATTTCCTGAATTGTTTAGTCCTGTCTAAGTAATATCTAAGTTGGCGATGAACATCCAGAAAATGTAGCTTTTGTTCCGACCTGTTTGAATAGTTAGGGAAAAAGACGGGGAGATCAATAATTTGGTTTAGGTTTGCTTGAGAGGAAACCTTAGGTAAAAAGGATGGATTAGTACGGAGGGATACCCCATCTTTGTGAAACACTAAGTAAGGAGGACGACTGCACAGAGCATGGAGTTCTGATACCCTTCTCGCTGAAGTTATAGCTACCAGAAAAAGTGTCTTCCAAGAAAGCAACTTCAGAGAACATGAAGCCGCCGGTTCGAAGGGGGGAAGGATTAAGGATGCCAGAACCAAGTTCAAATCTCACTGAGGCGGGGATCTTTGATTGGAGGTTTGAAAAGAAATATGCCCCTTAAAAAGGCTTTACAGAGTTTGTGAGCCATGATGCTAGACTCTGAGACACCTACATGAAAATTAGATATGGCAGCCAGTTGAACTCTAATGGTAGATGCAGATGATCCTAAATGAAAGAGCTCTGCTAGAAAGTCTAGAATAGACTGGATAGGTGCAGTAAAGGGATCTATGTTTTTTGATGGTGCCCAACAAGAGAAGCATTTCAATTTGCTACTATAAATCTTCCGGGAAGAAGATTCATGAGAGGCTATCAAGATATCTCGAACCGAGCGAAATATTGAGGGAAACCTGGCTAAGGTCGGAATCGGAGAAACCATGCTGTGAGGTTTAGTGAATACAGAGATTGGTGCAGCTGACCCGATTGGTGGGTTAACAGATCTGGTACTGGGTCCAGATGCCAAGGCTGCTCCAAAAGGTAACGATGAAGAAACGGAAACCATATCTGTCAAGGCCAGTAAGGGGCAATGAGGATCATTGTCACTCTCAAAGCGATGGCTTTCTGAATTAGTTGAGATATCAGTGGAAAAGGGGGAAAGGCATATAGAAGTCCCCGGGGCCAATCGTGGACTAGAGCGTCTCTGGTGGGATGGCCTGGTAACGGGAAGAGAGTGAAGAAGTCGTGACACTTGCTGTTTTGGGGAGTAGCAAAAAGATCGCAGCAAGGGTGGCCCCATCTTAGGAATACTTCTTCTAGAACTGATTTCTTCAGAGACCACTCGTGGGGCATGAGAATTGCCCTGCTCAACTTGTCTGCAATCATGCTAGATTTCCCGGGAATGTGCGTTGCTATCAGAAAACGCTGAGAAGAGATCGCCCATTGCCAAAGTCTGAGTGCCTCTCGACATAAAGGGTATGATCTGGTTCCGCCTTGTTTGTTGATGTACCACACTACGGACATGTTGTCGTTCTGAATTGCAATAGTCCCAGTGGGAAGAGAGTCGTGAAGGGCTTGCAAAGCTAAAAGCACTGCTCTCATCTCTAAGACATTTATGTGCAAGTGGCACTCGAAAGGTTGCCACGTGCCTTGGACTGTCCTGCCCTGATAATGCCCCCCCCCCCCGATCAGGGAGGCGTCTGTTGGCAACGTGGCGACTGGGGGCGGAAGAGTGAAAAGTCTTCCTTGGAGAACCTGAGGTGATGTGATCCACCAAGACAGCTGATTCTTGCATGATTGAGTTATCAATATGGTATGGGACATCGGGAGCTGTTGGAAGGACCATTGAGTAAAAAGCATCCATTGGAGGATCCTCATGTGGAAGCGAGCTAAGGGGAGAAGGGGAATAGCTGCTGCCATGAGTCCTAACACCTTCAAAACTAGTCTGGCTTTGACTTTGTTGCATTGTAAGAGAAGGGAAACTTGTTTTCGAATGTCTGACATTCTCTGCTCTGTGAGTCTGGCTGAAAGATTGAGTGTGTCTAAGGTGGCGCCTATAAAAGTAATAGATTGACAAGGCAACAAGGCATATTTTTCGAAATTTATTGAAATGCCTAGAGCTTGGCAAGTTTGGATGGTGAAGTCCCTGGATAGAAGAAGCTGATGTCTGGTGGTGGCGGTAAGGAGCCAGTCGTCTAAATATGGAAACACCTGGAATCCTTGACGTCTCAAGTGAGCCGCGACCACTGCCATGCATTTGGTAAACACACGGGGGGCTGTAGTGAGACCAAAGGACAGGGCTCTGAACTGGTAGTGATAGGCTCCCAGCCTGAAGCGGAGAAATCTTCTGGAGCGTCTGTTCATCTTGATGTGGTAGTACGCGTCCTGAAGATCTATCGAGCACATCCAATTGTCCTGACCCAAGAAGGGTAGAATGGACTGTAGCGTGACCATCTGGAATTTTGTTTTCCTGACATACTTGTTTAAGTTGCTGAGATCCAGTATGGGTCTCCAGTCCCCTGTTTTCTTTGGTACCAAAAAGAATTTGGAGTAGATTCCGGATCCTTGCTGGTCTGCTGGGACTGATTGGATAGTTCTTTTTGATAGCAGCTTTGAAATTTCTAATGCTGCTTGTTCCCTTAGACTGGGAGGAACGTCTGGAAGGGATCCTTTGGGTTGGGATGGGATGTGAATAAAGGGAATTTTGTAACCCTCGAATATGATCAACTGTACCCATTTGTCTTGAGTAAGGGAAAGCCAGGCTTTTGGGTACAGGGATAAACTTCCCCCGACTGCCTCCGAAGGTGGACAGCCAGGCAGCCCCTCAGGGATGCTGAAAGGGTTTATCAGAGAACGTTTCTCTGCTACCCTGGTTTTGCGGACCTCCTCTGCCTCTAGGGCAGCATCTATTATTATTATTCCCCCCTCTGCCTCTAGAGGGGAATCGACCTTGTGCATCAGATGAGACTACCTGGGATTGTTTACGGAACCACATCTTTCCTCCCCTCTGACCTTTGGGATAGGGTCTAGAAGGGGTAGAAACACAGACTCCTACGGCAGAGAGAGTCTTATCTTCTACCTCACACTTGGTCAATGTATCCTTCACCTGTGGACCAAACAAGGATGATCCATCAAAGGGAGAATTGGTGAAGGATGCCTTGAAAGGGTCCACAAATTTGCACAGCCGCATCCAGGCGTGACGCCGTAAGGCAACACCTGTGCCTGCGGCTCTACTCGCCCCATCCGCAGCATATGAGATAAGCCGCATGGAGGAGTTAACGATGGAATTCCCGCCAACTGGGAGTTCATTCTGTCTTGGAACCCCTCAGCTGTAGGATCTTTTATCACTTCACTCATATCCTTGAGTAAATCGGGGCTGAGCTCACCAGCGCCGAAGCTCTGAGAGGGAGAATGGGGTCGGACAAGGGTCCGATGCCACTCGCCCCCTCGGAGCCGACGAGAGAGACCAGACGCCCGGATCCCTCCAATGAAGGCATCAAGGAGGAAATCGGAGCAGAGCCGAAGGGGGGGTGGTATCGGCTCCGAAGTCACAACAGTCATGGCTCCGAGGAGCTCCGGCTCCGAGCTCTGTAAGAGAGTCGAAGGAGGAATGTTAGGTGGATGTGTAATAGCTACCGTCTGTTGAGACGGGCTATGGAGCATTTGGGCCAATGCCTGAGACTTTAATAGTCTACTCACCACTCTCTCAAGGTCACGGTCGGACAGCCTGGACGACTGAGAAAACCGGCTCCGATGGCTCCGAGAGCAGGGGTGATCTTAGAGCCGAATGTATCGACTCCAACGAAGGGGATCTTGATCTCTTTCTTGAGATAGGTGGAGCCGAAGGAGCCGAGGATACGTCGGCTCCAGCCGGAGCCGACACTGAGTGCCCAGATTTAGCAGTATCGGCGCCGGATGGAGCCGATACTGTAGCTTGTGACATAGAAGGATCGGCTCCGGCCGGAGCCAATCTCGTCACAGAAGGCGAACCAGTAGCCGATGGCTTAGGGCTTAGGGCTTGGAGCCGAAGGCTTAACTGGTTTCGAGGGCTTCCCCGGAGCTGACTTAGTCGGGGAGCTCTCAGGCTTTAATAAGCCCCTCAGTATTAATTTATTTCTGTGCTCCTGCAGGACTCCTGGGCTGAAGGCATGGCAGACAGCACAAGAGTCCTGCAGGTGCAGAGGTCCCAGGCAGTAAACACAAGAAGTGTGACCGTCTGTCAGAGACATCTTCTGACAGCACGAGTCACACTTCTTGAAGCCTGAGACCTTTGTGTCCTTCGACATAACTGTGTCGAGGAAACACTAAGTGACAAAAAACACAGACACACACACAATAAACACCCAATCCAATAAAAATTAAAACAGGGATACAAATACACTCAAACACCACACAGAATCCCTGACAAAAAATTAGGAAAGGGGGAGGCTTAAGGCCTAACTTAGGGGAAGGGATAAATAACTGGAAAAATAGGGAACACTAATGGAAATAGGGTTAAACTAATCGTTAATAGTTTACACAACAACGGTCGTGACTAAAACTAAAGGGGAGAGACTAAAAGTCTGAAATTTGAAAAAAACTTACCAGGAGCCGGTAAAAAAAGCACCTCGCAAGGGAAAGTGGCAAACGAGATCTGGGTAGTCATCGCCTTGCATCATGGGATATAGGGTTGCCTCGAGCTGGTAAAATTAGCTCTCGAGCTTTAGTAAGTGGCCGAGTAGGAGCCAAGGATCGGCTCCGAACCCATCCAGCAAGAATGAAGGCGAGATTGACAACTTAACATGCTGCTGTTAAAAAAGAAATACTTAGTAGAGTATATAAAATATTGTATGATAACTATAAGAATCAATCAGAAGAGGTTAGAAAGGAATGGGAAAAGAGATTGGATAAGCAATTCACAAAAAAACAATGGGATATATGTATGTCTCTCAAATATGCAACATAGTCTAGAAGATTTAGGCTCTTTGCCTGGAAGTGTTTACAGAGGTATTTTCATACCCCAACTAGACTCCAAAGAATGTTTCCTCAGGTAGACAGCAAATGCTGGAGGTGTGATGGGAAGAAAGCGGTAACTGGGAACATATTTTCTGGGAGTGTGATGAGTTGGCAGACTTTAAAAATAGCAAAAATGAAAAAGGACGCAGAAAATGGCTGAAGTAAAAAACTTTAATACAACTATGAACAAATAAGGCAAGCACTTTCGGATAAAACCCTTTCACAAGTCTAAAAGACAAAGAGACTGCATAAATCCTTAAAAATAACACTCTAACCAATCGCGTTGTATATGTAAACAAGTCAAAATCCTACAATAAATCATAATTCATCATCATCTTTCGGCTTTTCCCGTTAGGGGTCGCCACAGCGGATCATCTCTTTCCATTTCTTCCTATCCTCTGCATCTTGCTCTGTCACACCAACCGCCTGCATGTCCTCTCTCACCACGTCCATAAACCTTATCTTAGGCCTTCCTCTTTTCCTCTTACCTGGCAGCTCTATCCTTAGCCTCTTACCTGGCAGCTCCATCCTTAGCATCTTTTTCCCAATATACCCATCGTCCCTCCTCAGCACATGTCCAAACCAACGCAATCTCGTCTCTCTTGCTTTGTCTCCAAACTGTCCAACACGAACTGAAACTCTAATATACTGATTCCTAATCCTAACCATCCTAGTCACACCGAGTGCAAATCTTAACATCTTTAACTCTGCCACATCCAGCTCTGACTCCTGCCTTTTTGTCAATGTCACTGTCTCCAACCCATATAACATAGCTGGTCTCACTACCCTCTTGTAGACCTTCCCCCCCTTTCACTCTTACTGGTACCTGTCACAAATCACTCCTGACACTCTTCTCCACCCATTCCACCCTGCCTGTACTCTCTTCTTCACCTCTCTTCCACATCCCCCATTACTCTGAACTGTTGATCCCAAGTATTTAAACTCGTCCACCTTTACCAACTCTACTCCCTGCATCCTCACCATTCCTCTACCCTCCCTCTCATTTACACACATATATTCTGTCTTAGCCCTGCTGACCTTCATTCCTCTGCTCTCTACAGCATATCTCCACCTCTCCAGAGTCCTCAACCTGATTCCTACTCTCACTACAGATCACAATGTCATCTGCAAACATCATAGTCCACGGGGCCTCCTGTCTGATCCACCTTAAACGGATCAGTCACTCCCACTGCAGTCCTCACCACTGTCACACTACCCTCGTACATATCCTGTACCACTGTTACATACTTCTCTGCCACTCCCGACTTCCTCATACAATACCACAACTCTTCTCTAGGCACCCTGTCATATGCTTTCTCCAAGTCTACAAAGACACAATGCAACTCCTTCTGACCTTCTCTGTATTTCTCCAATAACACTCTCAGAGCAAACATTGCATCTGTAGTGCTCTTGCCTGACATGAAACCATACTGCTGATCACTAATCATCACCTCCCTTCTTAACCTAGCTTCTACTACTCTTTCCCATAACTTCAAGCTGTGACTGATCAATTTTATCCCTCTGTAGTTACTGCAGCTCTGCACATCACCCTTATTCTTAAAGATAGGTACCAAAACACTTTCTCCACTCCTCAGGCATCCTCTGACTTACCAAAATTTCATTAAACAATCTAGTTAAAAATTCCACTGCCATTTCTCCTAAGCACCTCCATGCTTCCATTGGGATGTCATCTGGGCCAACAGCCTTTCCATTCTTCATCCTCTTCATAGCTGTCCTTACTTCCTCCTTGCTAATCTGTTTCACAATAAATCATAATTGGTTAAAGCAAAACATATCATCAAATCATACTTCTCAAAAGTGTTCCCACTATTGGCTAAAGGAACACTCAAACAGCTAAAAAATGAAACAATAAACTCATCCAATCATGATGTGCACCAGCACACTAAGACGGGTCTATATTGCAACATCGAACGCTTAAAACAGTGAACGATGTTACATCGACACATTTTCAGCGAAAGCTGAAAATGTCGAATCCAAAGAACAGCGATTTTGTTCCTTGGGAAAGAAATCGCTGTTCCAACCCCCGCAAAAAAAAAAACACATTACACGCTTCCAAACACATACCCAATCCTAATTATACCCCCCAAAACCAGTAAACAACTAAATACATATATGCACATAACCCAAACATACATTTAACGAAAAAAAAAATGTAAACATTTTAAACCATATGCACTTACCTTAACCCGCACCCTAACTCTAAGGTCAGTAACTCCCACACATTTACATAAACAGCTCCAAACACATACACACTTACCTTACCCCTAATTCTACCCTCCCCAAAACAAAAGTAAACAAATGAAAACACATACACACGTAACTCAACTATACATTTAACACAAAATATAAAACAGTAAGCACTTTCATACATATGCACTTATCTTAACCCGCACCCTAACCCTAAGGTCAGTAACTGTTGCACAATCATGCTCGGGAGCTATACCGGACAAGGGATCACACTACACTTCAGAACACGGCAAAACAACGAAGCGGTCAAGCGACTTCTTTCCCAGGGAAAGAATTCGCTGAACAGCCACTTCGCTGTTTTGCCTGTTCGCTCTGCATGTGTCGACGAAAATGCATTTGACACAATGCGTTTTCGTTGTACTCACAGGAACCCCACTAAAACATACAACTCGTTACCTCAGTCATTGCCTCTAATCATACTCCTCACAAACTCACAACACCATTGGTTGTGTAAAAATGCTTGACAACCAGTGGATATCAGAATAAAATCATCTGATAACACTCATTAATGTCATAGTTGAAATCTAATACCAAAGTGTTGTAGCACTGGATATTCAATTTTAATGATGGAAAAAATGGCTATAGCCAATCTGTATATGTAAAACCATAAAAATAACCTAAAAATATGGGGAACAGGGCACCTATCAAAAAAACACATAGAAAATCAATACAAGTGCCACTAAATGACCATAAAAACCCCACAGAAACAAAAACTGATAGATGCCTGAGTAGTAAAAGAATAAACACATGGAAAATCCATGCTCAGCTGATCTTATACTAACCACTACTTCATTGGTTAATACTAGATGGGTTCAGGTCCAAATACATAAACCAAGGGCCAGGCACCTACAAATGGTGTATAACACAAAAGAAACAATAAAAAAACACCGCTCAGTGCCCATTGTGAAAAACTCCATGAAAAATAAAATATAAAATAAGATCTCAAAATGGCATCAACAACTGAACATTAATCAACATAAGCCAAGGTACAGTGGATATAAAAAGTGTACACACCCCTGTTAAAATACCAGGTTTTTGTGATTAAAAAAAATGAGACCACAATAAATCATTTCAAAACTTTTCCCACCTTTAATGTGACCTATAGCCTGTACCATTCAATTGAAAAACAAATAAATATGTTAGGGGGGAAAATATAAAAAATAAAAAACGTACAAAAAGCTGGTTGCATACGTGTGCACACCCATAAACTAATACTTTGTTGAAGCACCTTTTGATTTAATTACAGCATTCAGTCTTCTTGCGTAGGAGTCCATCAGCATGGTACATCTTGACTTGGCAATATCTGCCCACTCTTCCTTGCAAAAGCACTCCAAATCTGTAAGATTGTGTGGGCATCTCTTGTGCACAGCCCACTTCAGGTCACTCCACATACTTTCTATTGGATTTAGTTCTGGACTCTGGCTGGGCCATTCCAAAAGTTTTAATTTTCTTCTGGTGAAGAGAAATTGAGACTTGATGCGTCTAACCCTCCAGGTATTAATGAACACATTTCCATCTTCAGCATTTTGAAATATAAATCACACTGTATTTGATAAATGTATATACTTTTTATTTGTTAAGTCTTTAAAATAATTTTTACATTTTTAAGATGTAGTATGTATTTGCATAGGTAATCTATTTATTGTTCTGATTGGTTTTAGACATAAGGGGTGTGTTATATACTTGTGTATAAATGAAGTTGTTTTAAATTGTTTTGCCGCTCTGATGATGCCCAAAGAAGCAATTGGGTGAAAGCGCTTAGTGGATATGTGAAGTTGTTTTATACTCAATAAATGGTTAACTGTCGTGGAACTTGCCGTTTTTTTGTTTTACAAGTTCATGGTTAGTAGTTTATGTACGTGTTATCCCCAAAGCATGATACTGCCAACCACCATACTTCACCGTGGGGATGGTATTCTTTTGGTGATGTGAAGTGTTGTTTTTGTGCCAAACGTACCTTTTGGAATTGTGGCCTAAAAGTTCACCCGTAGTCTCATCAGACCGTAACACATTTTCACACATGCTTTTGCGAGAATTAATTTATTGTTTTGTAAATTTAGCCTGGCCTGAAAGTTTGTGTGTGTAAAAAAAGGCTTCCGTCTTGCAACCCTACCCCATAGCCCAGACATATGGAGAACACGCGAGATTGTTGTCGCATGTACTACAGAACCAGTATTTGCCAGAAATTCCTGCATCTCCTTCAGTGTTGCTGTAGATCTCTTGGCAGCCTCCCTGACCAGTTTTTGTCTTGTCTCTTCATCAATTTTGGAGGGGCGTCCAGTTCTTTGCAACATCACTGTTGTCCCATATTTTCTCTATGTTTTGATGACTGTCTTCACTGTGCTCCACAGTATAGCCACTGCTGTGGAAATTTTTTTGTACCCTTCTCCTGACTGACACCTTTCAATAATGAGATCCCTTTGATGCTTTGTATGCTCTCTGCGAACCATGGCTATTGCTGTACCAGGCAAATGAATAAATGTCAGGAAAATCCTACTAGGACAGCTGAACTTTATTTGAGGTTAATCAGAGTCTCTTTAATTGATGGCAGATGTGTACCCAAAAAGACTGAATGCTGTAATTAAATCAAAAGGTGCTTCAACAAAGTATTAGTTTAAGGGTGTGCACACTTGCGCAACCGGCTTACTGCACATTTTATTTTTTATATTTTTTCCTCTAACAGATTTGTTTGTTTTTCAATTGAATTGTACAAGTTATAGGTCACATTACAGGTGGGAAAAGTTTTGAAATCATTTATTGTGGTCTAATTTTTTTTATATCACAAAAACCTGGCATTTTAAAAGAGGTGTGTACACGTTTGATATCCACTGTATGTATCACTGCCACTAGTCTCTAAAGAGAAGAGCAATACAGTCTCTCCTCCTAAACTATCTTGCCTGTTGAAACCAGATCATCTAGAGCTAAACAACTGTAAACATACATAGACCTGTACAAAACTTAAGAGGACAAAAACCTACTCTGTACAAGGGAATAAAGACTCGAGCACAAACAAAAATATAAAGAACAAGACACTTAAAGGGAAAATACATAAAGCACTATAAGAAGACATTGCTTTATGAGCTCACATCCAAATACTTAAACTGGAAATGAGTTGCTATCAAAGACATGCATAATAATCAATAAAAAAAACACTTGAAAATACACCATAAAAATAAAAATAATAACAATAAAACAGTATATTACACGGTGACCAGTACCTACATAAGTTTATGATCGAACACTGAACCCAAAACTGGGCACCTATAACTTATACACATAGCCATATTTGGTGTTATACAAAAACTATTGAGAGTACGAAAAGTTTAATCTATATAGAATGGTATAAATTCCAGCACAAGTCAAAAGAAAACAACTAATCTAAAAAGAAATAACTAGCTAAAAAATGGGAACCAACCACATCACGACTTCAGCCGTGCTCTGCACCCTTTTTCCTCATCTTTGAACCTGTGCTTCTACTGGATGTGAATTTCTTCCACCCAAACTTTGGTTTGTCATTCTATTTATAGACTTTAAAAATTCCCTGCAGACTACTCTATCAGAGGGTGTGCAAACTGGTATGACTAGGGAAATTATTTTTTTGAGCTGTGATGCACAACTGGAACTGTCTGGACATAGTAAGGCCTTGTTGTGGAGTCTAATTATGGTTGCTGCCAAAACAGCAATTATTAGGAAATGGAAATCAAAGTCTAAACCAGCTGTACTAGAAGTAGTGAATATAGTAACAAAGATAAAATAATTGGAAATGGGATGTTTAGAAAAGGGCATAAGCAATTTACACAGGAAAAATGGAAATTGTGATAACAATACATGCAGAAGAGGAATGAGGTTTAAAAGAAGGTAGGATATGAATGACAGTGACTGACTAGATTATAAGTGATATATAATGTTTACAACTAAAATTATCCCAATAGGGTTTGTTTTCACTTATACAAATGTATGACTATTAAATTACGGCTTATGACATAAATAAAGCTGTTTCTTGTTTAATAAAATAAAAAAGTGTGCCTGCAAATAATTGTCAAATTGGACTGGAATTACTAGGCTAAGACCATTTAAGCTGGAAGGTGAATTACATTTAAGAAATGTTCATATAGGGCAAAAAATGATATTTTACCACGCAGATTATGTAATAATTATAAGGGAACTATTGGCAATGGATTAGTTAAGACAGACATGACTATTTCAGAGTATTGGGACACTTTTTATGATCACACATATTGAGTCATTAATTTCTATGTGCCCATACAGAATAACATCCAAACACTACAGAAAATGCAATGAAAGGTGGACAATGAAATTCCAAAATAATAAAGAAACTATGGCAGGTATAGGAATGGTCCTGGCCAAGACAATAAAAATAAGTATCCCGAAGTATGCAATAGTTTTAGGAAACTGGTAAGGAAAACCAATATATATCAATTAGCACCCACTACTGGAGAAATTAAGAAGGCTCTATGTAGAACTTAAGGAATTATAAAACGAATGGCCATATTAACATTAATATTATAAAAGATGATATTTGGATTACCAATAAGAGTCATTTGGTATCTATATTTCCAAAGAAAATTTCAGAACTATCAAATAAGGAAAAAGATTGTCAGTTGTAATGATGAAAGAGATCATTGTCCCAAAATAACAGAGGAAATGGTAAAGGGAAAGCAAAAGAAAATTAAGTCAAACACAACAGCAGGGTTAGATTGGTTAAATGTTGTTCTTGAATAACATTATAAACCTAGTGGCCTCATGTTTACATAGGGTGTTCCAAGAAAGTCTACAAACAGAATTTTTCCCCAAATCTGGAAATCTACTTTGCTAATCCCATTATCTAAAGGGGGCAAATTTGACACCACTGATAACTGCAATCACCCCATTAGTTTGACATGCATCATTGAAAAATGGTTTGACCAAGTAACTTATGAATTAACGATCGAGAAACTAAAACCTGACTTAGCATGGATTCTGTCAAGGAAAGTTATGTCAAATCTAATAAATTTTTATCAAAATATCTGGGAAGCAGTGGATATGCTGCTGTCAATGGATATAATCTACTTGGACCTCACCAAGGCATTTGATTCAGTCTCTCACACTGACGTTGTGAAGATAATGTTTAAAAATAATATAAATGGGTACATTATTAACTGGGTATCTAATTGGCTCACCAAAAGAACATTCAGAGTTAAAACAGAAGATGCAATATCTACAGATACGCCTTTTACTGTGGGTGTACGCCACATGCTGTTTCCAGGACCAATTTTGTTTACGTTATTGATGTCAGAATTTCCAGAAGATATTGGAATATGGATTAGCAAGGTTGCTGATGACACAAAACCATAGGATAATTTTAAGCTCAATAAAGATTAAGCTATTTTGCGAGATGTGTGGACACCTTATACTTGTGGTCATTCAAAAAGAAAATGGATTTTAATGGCATCAAAAGAAAAGTATTGCATTTTGGAAAAATCAATCAGTTAACCACATGCCATAAATAATGTTATACTTGAAAGTGAGAACATAAAGGATCTGGATGCCATAAAAAGGAATTATATTCTTGCCATAATGTTATATCTGTGTTGTTGATCATCATCTATTCTTGACTCCTGGGTAGTTGGTTCTGACCCTTGGAACCGGTTCTGCAGTTATACAGCTTGTGCCAGCCAAAAATCTCTCGAGCTAAGACTCTACCCATATTGCCCCTCTCTATATTACTTCAGACTGAGTTTACAGCCGTACAAACAGCCAGAAGAAACATAACCAAATATGAAGAAGCCATGTCCAACGTGAAAACTAACAAGGAGCCCAGGACAAGTGTTCAATTCTCCAGGAATTGACAGGAGGGAGAAGTAGAGTGGGATGCCAAGAACAGATGAAGACTGACAACACAGATGAAACATTATGGTAAGAACATAACTTCTTTATCTGATGTTGTCAATCTTCATCTACTCTTGGGACAGAGTCCCCAGCTACTTTAGATCCTGGGTGGCCGTATGGAAGGACATTCCCGAGAACCACAGAACCAAAGGAAGCTCTTCTCCTGGAGACTAGATCCATTTGTAATGAATAATAAAGGTATGTGGAGTAGCCCATGTTGCTGCTGCTGCTGCACATATCTCACTCACGGAAGCCTTAAAATAGAAAACCGCTGAAGTGGCCATTGATCTGGTGGAATGCGCTCTCACAGACACAGGTAACTTGAGACTCCCTTTATTATATATGTAAGTAATGCAGTTTCTTAGCCATTTTGACAAGGTAACGTTGGAGACTGATTTCCCTAAAGCCTGGCCAGAAAAGGGTAGATTTTCTAGATTCTTTAGTCCTACTAAGATAGAAACGTAATTGTATGTGAACATCTAGCAAATGTAAGCAATATTCACTTTTGTTAGTAAAATTAGGAAAGGAAACAGGCAAGTCAATGGCTTGATTAATGTTGAACTCTGAGACCATCTTCGGAAGAAAGAATGGATCTGAGTGAAACTCTAACCTCATGGTAAACTACATAAGGGGGTTTTCAGCATAAAGGCTGAATCTCAGAGACTCATCTTGCAGAGGTAATAGCTATGAGAAAAAGCATTTTCCACGAAAGAAATTTTAAGCTGCATGTCGCTGCTGCCTCAAAAGGAGGAAGTACCAGTGACTGAAAAACAATGGTCAGATCCCATGGGGTACAGAGTCTTTAAATGGAGGTTTTAAATGCAGGATTCCTTTGAGGAACACTTTACATAATCTATGTGAAATTAGAAGAAGGTCATTGAAAACATTACTGAAGTTACACATGGCAGCTAATTGGACCTTAATCGTGGAGGCGGAAGCCCCTTGATCAAATGGAATGGCTAGAAATTCTAGAACTCTTTCCACAGGTGTGGGGAAAAGGTTCAGATTATTATCATAAGCCCAGGTTGAAAATCTCTTCCACTTACTGAGTACTCACTGGGGAAGGTAAATCATTATGTCTGGCAACTAGCGAAATTGGAGGAACCAAGCTGTCAGCTTGAGATTTTGAAGGTTGGGATGTGCCAGTCCCTGTGGGCGAGACAGCAGGTCCGAACCAGCTCCAAAATCCATAGACAGTGAACTAGATGAGGCCATAGGAACAAGAACCAAATTTGTCAAGGCCAATAGGGTGCAATGAGGATTACTTTGTTTCTCAACCTGGCTGCTTTCTTGAGAAAGAGAGGAATTGGAGAGAAGGGGGGGGGGGGGAGCAAAGAGGAGACCCGGGGGCCAATCGAGGAGAAGAGCATCTCTCGATGACTCCCCTGGTGGGGGGATTAGGGCAAAGTAACTTCTGCACTTGTTGTTTTGGGATGATGCAAATGGGTCACAGCAAGACAGGCCCCAGCGATGGAAAATCTTCCTTGCTATTCCGGGATTGAGAGACCACTCGTGAGGCAGTAGAATGCAACTGCTCAGTTTGTCCGCTATCACGTTTGAGCTTCCTGGGATGTGTCTTGCTATCAGAAAGCAGTTGAAGCAAATTGCCCATTGCTACACTCTGAGGGTTTCTTGACACAGGGAGTAGGGACTTGGTTCTGCCCCATTTGTTGATGTACCAGACCATGGACATGTTGTCTGGCTGTATTGCAATGGTTTCTACAGGGAGAACAGATTGAAAGGCTTGCAATGCTAACAGCACTGCCCTCAACTCCATAATATTGGCATGCAAGTTGGCCTCTATTGGGAACCATGTGCCTTGGAGTGTTCTTCCCAGATAATGCCCCACACCCCACCTGGGAGGCATCTGTGGTCACTATGGCCTTGGCTTGAGGAGGGTCAAAGGAGCAGCCTAAAAGGATTTTTTCAGATACCATCCACCAGGATAGGTCTTTTTTGCAGCGACTGGTGATAAGAATGGGTAGGTCACTGAATGGGTTACTATAGACCATTGTGATGCGAGAAGCCATTGTAGTAGCTCCATGTGGAATCTTGCTAACGTGACCAGAGTGATGGTTGCCATCATGGGACCCAACGCTTGAAGGATTAGTAGCATTGGGACTTTATTTATTGCAAAGAATAGTGGATTTTATCTTCTGTAATCTGTGCTGAGGAAGGGAGACTACACAAGAGGTGGTGTTCAGATGAGCTTCTATGAATTCTAGACCTTGAGTGGGGCTTAGCTGATTTTGATCTGTTGACTGTGATTCCCAGGCACGCAAACAATTGCAGACTGAAATCTGTTGCTTGAAGCAGTTGATGCCTGGTGAAAGCAGTGATGAGCCAGTCATCTAGATATGGAAACACCCAGACTCCGTGCAGTCTCAACAGAGCTGTTACTACTGCCATACATTTGGAGAACACCCTGCGGGCTGTGGCAAGGTCAAAGGGCAGAACTCTGAACTGAAAATGACTGTCTCCTAGATGAAAGTGGAGAAACCTTCTAGAACTTTTGTCCATCTTTATGTGGTAATACGTGTCTTGAAGGTCTACAGAGCACATCTGATGATTTTCTTCTAGAAGGGGAAATATAAACTGAACCGTGACCATCCAGAATTTGGATTGTTGAACAAATCTGTTTAGAAGGCTGAGATCCAGAACTGGTCTCCAGCCCCCTGTCTTTTTTGGCACTAAAAAGAACCTTGAGTAAAATCTGGATCCTATCTGGCCTGGGGGACTTCTTGAAAGACTCATTTTTTCTAGCAGTTTTTGGATTTCTAAGGCCTCTTGGTTCTTCTGACTAATGAAACACCAGGGAGCCTTGTTAGAGATCTTGGATAAAAAATGAAAGAGATAGCATAATCACTGGTAATAATTCTCTGCACTCAAGCATCTGTGGTTATTTGTCACTAGGCTCTTGAATGCAGAGAAAATCTTCCCCCGACCACTTCCAGAGGTAAGCAATCAGGCCCCCTTTCAGGAGCACTGGTAAGGCTGGCCAAAGAAAGAATCTCTGGATCCCTGATTCCGCGGGCCACCTCTTCCTTGGGGTCAGTTTCTTCCATTAGAGCTCCATCGTCTACCAGAGGGGGGCTTCCACCAAGTGCGTAATGGAAAGACCTGTGGGACTTCCTGAACCACATCTTTCCAATCCTCCGATTCCTAGAGTAAATTCATTGGGAAGCAGAAAAAAGTATGCCTACTGCAGAGAGGGTCTTCCCATCTTTCTCACACCTGGCTAGAGTTTGGGGCTGAACAAAGAGAGCATTGATGAAAAAAGACTTGAATGGCTCTGCAAACTCACACAGGTGCATCCAGGGATGTTGTCTAAGTACAACGACTGAACTGGCTGACCTCTTTGGTCCTTCTGCTGCATGTGCAATGAGCCTCATGGACGAGTTGGAAATAGACTCCAAGGTAGCTAACTGGAAAGCCACCTTTTCTTGGACCTCATCAGATACAGCTTCTGCTAGGGTGTCCGATAACTCCTTGATCAGATCCCTCTGGAGCCTAGTGAAATGTGCCATAAAATTCAAGAACCTTAAGGCGAAGGTCAGTGATGCATAAACCCACTTTCCAAATCTGTCCATCTCCCTAGACTCTCTGTTATGGGGATGAACAGAGGAAATTTACATAGCTAGTTCTTTTATGGTGGTCGCTGCCACCACCATGGCATCTACTGCTAACTCTTTTGCCCTATGCTGTTGGTCCTTAGGAGCAGAAAGCATCTTATCTGGTCTCCGGGAAACTGATTCTATGTAATCAAAAGACTTCCAAGCTCACTGAGCGATCAACTTAATGAAATTGTCAGTGGGAAGGGTTACCCAGGAAGTCGATGGGCAAAAACTGAAGGCTTGCAAATACATACGCTCCTCATGGAGGGCTTCCAGTTACCCCTCTGTTTAAGGATCTCTAGAATGTCACCAAGACATATTCTGGGGGTGACCGGGGGAACCCTCCCAATCATATAAATCTGTGCCCTCAGTGACAGACTCTTCAGGATAGTCCAAGTGTTTCCTCTTACACGTTTTCTTCTGAGGAGGCTCCTCAGTGGGAATGTCTGAGGAGGACTTGGAAGAATTTATTTATTTTACATTTGTTGAACAGGAGTGTTTGGCTGAGCCAAAGCCCTTTTTCAGCAGAGGCCCGGGGAGAAAAGCTCCAGTACATACTTAATAACCATATGGTACAAGTTACAAGTTAAAAAAAACAAGTGGTGAGAAAGCTTCAGTGCATACATAGTAGAATGGTAGATTTTCACAAATATTGTGGAGTTACAGCAGAATTGGTTTAGAATAGTTAAATCAAGTGTGACAATATAGGAATTCAACAAATAATTAAAGGTAAAAAAAGGGATAAAACAATTACATTTGTGAACATTTACAGGAAGATGTCTATTCAGAGAAGAGTTTAATGTGTAGGGATGTGTAGAACGAAAGTCAGAGGAGAAGGAGAGCTTTCAAGGAGGGTTTGAGCATTGGCAGATCCAATTTTGGTAAGATGTTTTAGTGCTAGCTTAAACTTTTTGAGAAAAGCCTGTGTTCGAATCTCAAGAGGTAGCTTGTTCCATTCCACTGAGGGGTGGTAGCTGTATACGTTTTGTCCTTCTTTAGATTTGGGCTTATAGATTTTTAGAAGGGCATGAGAAGAGCTACGGAGATTTCTTCTGGGAGCATAGTGGGAGATGATAGGGTGTAAGACTGGACAAAAGGATGGCTGATTTACGATTGCATGTATAGTCTGGAGCTGAGAGAGAAGGAGGAGTTGAGGCAGTTCAGGCCAGTTTAAGTATGTTAGTGAGAGACAGTGGTGAGATCTGTGGGGTTGTTGGGTTGCAAATCTAGGTATTTTGTGGTATGTAGTCTGACATCTAGCAGTAAGTGTGGAGTTTAAATTAGTAAAAATTTGGGAGCAGTATGTTAAGCAGGGAAGAAGATAGGAATGGGTGAGGGCTATTCGTGATTCCTGAGTAAGGAATTTATTTCTCTAAAGCAGTCCTAACTTCTGGTGGGTTTTCCTAATGCATTTATTTATGTGGAGATTAAATTTGAGGTGGTCATCAATAGTGATGCCTAGCAGTTTTGAGCTTGATTCAGGTATGATCGGGTTATTGAGTGAATCGATGGTAAAGGAGGTCTTAATTTGATTTGCTGATTTAGGTAGGAAGAGTAGGAGTTTGAGAGAAGAGTGACCCTTGCTGGGATCTCTTTCAGCCTTGGAACTCACTGTCCGGACATGGAGGTTGGTTCATAGGTTCATACTAGGCTATCTGCCCAAGGGCATTTATAAGCCTAGCCCATAGTTATGTGGCTTTCGCCACCCCTTTAGTTTGAATAAAACTATGCCTATTATTTTGCTGTGCCTCTGTCAAGCAGTGACACTGAAGTAATCCCTGGGGTATATCTGCGATCTCCCATCCATTGGTCAAGATTCCTCTTGAACAAGGCCAGCGAGGTGCTCTGCCTCACATGTACCGGGATTTTGTTCCACAGCATAGGGAGTCTCTGGGTGATGAATCTGTCCCTCCAGCACGTTCTATTAATAACCGTGTCAAGGTTTAAGTCTCCCGCCTTGTGGTTCTGAGGGATCTAGATTTTTGAGGTGAAGCATATTCATCAAATCTGGGTTTGACATGGCCTTATATGTCAGGCACAGGTCACCTCTGAGCAAGCGGTATGAGACTGAATAGAGCTGGAGTTCTTTCAGTCGGGCAGCATAAGACATATTTTTGAGACCCTTTATCCTTTTGGTGAGGAACTTTTGGGGCCTTTCCAGCTGCTGCAGGTGTCGGGTCAGATACATTCCGAATGGGGCATTGTACTCAATCATAGGTCTAATGAGTGATGAGTACAGGGGGACGATGACCTCCCTTGATCTAGATGTGAATCCCTTCATGATCAGGTGGGCAATGTAGAAGGTTTTCCTAACTACTTTAGCAACATGAGTGTCAAAGCGAAGGCTACTGTCAACCTGGGTCCCCAGATCCCTGATGACTTCTTCTGTGCTCAGTGGATTGCCACCTATATGGTAGCTAGGGGTAACCTTGTTTTTCCCGAAGGGTATGACTATGCATTTCTTGGCGTTTAACTTTAGGCCATGGCTCTGGCACCAGTTATCCGTTTCTGTGAGGCCCTTCTGAAGGATATTTGTGTCAGATGTGTTTTCGACTATGGTGCCCAGTTTGCAGTCATCTGCAAACTTTGTCAGCCATAACCCTCCTGTGTTTGCTTGTACTTCAGAAAAGTAGATGCCGAACAAGAGTGGACCCAGGACTGAGCCCTGTGGGACACCACTTGTGACAGGCTTTGAGTCTGACATGGCTCCAGCAACTCTGACCCTGTGGGTTCTGTCACTTAGCCAGTTTGCAACCCATCTTGTGATGTATGGGTTTACATTCAAGCTGATGAGTTTTTCGATGATACCTGAGTGGGGTATTGTGTCGAAGGCCTTTGCCAGGTCGAGGTAGGCTGTGTGGACTGCCTTTCCCTCATCAGTGGCCTTGGTGACTGTCTCGAAAAAGTCAACCAAGTTTAAAAGGCATGATCTGCATTTGACAAAGCCAAACTGCTTTGGATCCAAAGTCTGCAAGTTCCCTATGTCTTTATTTATGAGTTCCATTATGATCCTCTCCATGGCTTTGCAGATAAGGCTTGTCAAGCTAATGGGACGGTAATTTCCAGGGTCGGTGGAGGCACCGCCCTTGTGAAGTGGGACCACAGTCGCCGTGCGCCACTCCTTGGGTATGTATCCTGAGGTGAGGCTAAGATTAAACAGCTGTCCTAACTGCGGGTTTAATTCCTCATTGAGTTAAATGGAGCACACAGCCGGGGACACCATCCGGTCCCATGGATGCTGTGTTTTTGCCTTGGAGAGAGCAGTTCTCACCTGGGCGTTGGAGATGTTTGGGGCTACAATCCTCTGGTATAGATATCTCTCCTTTTGGGGGAGGGAGAAGTTTGCACTGAACCTGTCAGCCAGTATGTTGGCAATGTGTGTAGGTTCAGTAATCTTCACATCATTTTGAACTAATTCTGAGCATATCTGGGAGTTTCCTCCTAGGTTTCTAACATAGCTAAAGAAGGCCTTATGATTGTCTTTTGAGTCCTTGGCGATTTTTCTCTCAAAATTTGCCTTGGATGATTTTATGAGAGCTCTTAGTTTTTACTTATAATGATCAAAGGCGTCTTACCTTTCAAGGATTTTGCTCTATCTTGTAGTAGCTTCCTCCTTTTGTTGTAGAGCTTGTTTATGGCTGGGGTCCACCAGACTGGACGCTTGCCTTTGGTACAAAGAGTCTTAGTTTTGTTTGGGATTGCCTGATCCATGCAGTCCTGTAGGTGCTGGTAGAAGGCATTTGTAAGTGATTCAGCGGTTTGAGTAATGTTTACCACTGGCTCAGGGGCCTTAAAGGAGACCACACTAGTTTTTAGAAGTGTGAAGTCGGCTTTTGAGAAGTTTTCACTGTGGTCTTTTTATTTCAGGTGGGGCGGGATGAGGACCTCCAGCGAGATTAGTTTATGATCTGATCTCACCAGTGAGGGGTATACTTCCGGTGTTGAACATTGTGATCCCATGTTCGTGATGATAAGATCAAGTATGTTTTCTCCTCTTGTGGGGATGGTGAATAGTTGTTCCATAGCATTTGAGTTTATGAACTCCAGGAACCTTTGGGCTAGAGTGTTTGGGCTTGAGTAGTGTTCCCAGTCTATATTAGGGTAGTTGAAGTCACCTAGTATGATGGTGTTTGGAGATACATTTATCCCCTCCAATGTTTTCAGGAAGGCCATGTGAGGTTCCTGAGTTTGAGAGGGTGGCCTGTAACATGCTACAAATTGCAGAGCAGTCTTGCCTATGGTTAATTGCACCTGGATGGTCTCCGATGCATCGTGCGTTGCCACCAACCTTGAGGTGTGGGTGTCCTTTATGAATATGGACACCCCCCCCTCCTTTCTTGGTGTTGTCCAGATTTTGGGGCGGAGCATGATATGAGGTGAAACCTGATAGTGCTGGGGTGCTCTCAGGAGCCTTGAACCAGGTTTCTGTCACAGCACAGACATCGATGTTCTCCATACTGAGAAGGGCCTTGAGTGCGTGCATCTTGAGATTGAGACTTCTGGCATTGAGCAGCATTACCCTTAGTTTTTTTCTTTTTTGTGTTCTAGGATGGTAGGTTTAGAATTTGAGCCTTGCCTAAAAAAGGCACTATGGGGGTGGCAAGAGCCTTTGCCAATATCCGGAAGCCTAGGGGTGACAGGTGCAAGCCGTCCCTTGCGAAGCAGCGTGGCTTGTCCAGCATGTCATCCCAGGCAGACAGACATTGGATCCCCTTTGAATGACACCAGAATTTAAGCCAATTATTGAAGCTGATCATCTTATCACTGTATTGTGGCATCATTCTAGGTGAAGGTAGGATGCTGCTCAAGGTCAGGGTCATACCTGCCTGGGCTACATAATCAGAGAGCTCCTCAATGTCTCTTTTCATGTAGTCCAAGGAGGTACGTCTCAGGTCGTTGACACCAGCGTGGACAATGACTGAGTCATACTTGTACCTGCTGTTGAGAGACCTGAGTGCTTGCGTTATGTGGCGGATTCTAGCGCCCGACAGGCAGCTTACTGTGACCTTCTCCTTACTCAGTCTGGTGAGCGGGACGTCAGTGTGTCTGACTATGGAGTCACCTATGACAAGTATGCTTGGTGTTGTATTTGGCCTTAAGGGCAGTGACTGCTTTGCACACTGATTTTGTTGTTTATGTGTTGTTTGTGTGGTGTATTGAGTTTGCAGTTGCTTGGGTGTCTGCTTTGGAGGCCTCTGCTGTTTAGGTAAATTTTTACTCAGAGCCTCCGAGTATGTCTTAGTGTGTTTATGTGTTTGATTCAGTGGTGTGGTTGAGTTATGTGAGACTGGTATTGTGGTGTGTGTAGTTGCCTTCTCCTCCTGCCTGGTCTTGCCAGTCCTGAGTTGAGAGAGCTCGGCCTCCAGTCTGGCTAAATAGCTGCATCTCTCACAAGTGTTAGTGTTACGTGGGAGGAGGAAAGGGTTGTCCGTGTACATGAGGCAATTGTAACATTGTCTCAGAATTCCCAGATTCACCAACTGGGCAGGAGAGGATGCCAGCATCTGACCCTTCGACATGCTAGAAAGAATTACGAGTTGGTATGAGACAGAAAAGTAGTGGGCTTAGCAGGGAAGTGGGCACTCCTGGGGGGTTTTGCTAGTGAGAGATTTGTATAATATAGGAGTGCTTGACCTGCAAAGAGAATGCTTATAAGACAAGGGATATGCTTATAAGACAAGTGCTGAGCTTTTTGAGAGGAAAAAGCTATTTGGAACAAGTGCTGCACTTTTTAGTGAAGGTGTAAACTGTTTAGGTTCCTAACAGAGCAGTTCTAAGGGAAAAATTGAAGAACAGACTTTCTGGAGCCAGAAAGAGTTTAACCTTGTTTAACTGGCGCTGCCCGATGCTGCCCTAGTGGCAACTCCGCGCTAAAGCACGTTAAAGTGTGCTTGATAGCAGGGGCTGGAAAGAAGCAGGAATAGACCCAAAACGGACAATAAAACTACAGTTTCAAGTCAGTAACCACCTCTACGGTGGGCAGGGAAGCTGCTCAATGTTATTCACTGCCACTGATTAACACAGAGACCCTCCTTCAGCCCAAGCAAAAATGGCCTCACAGAAACTTTCAAACAGTTCAGGAACAGCAAGCCTGTAACTGAACTTTTTTAACTCTCAGAAAAGTGGGAAAAAAGCAAGATTTTTTTTTTTTGTTTTTGTTTTTTTACAGAGATAGCAGAGGTTCACAAGTAATTTCAAGTTATAACAGTGCAGTAAATGACCCCACACAAGAGTGCTAGGTCAAGGACAGAAAATATGCAAGTTTTAAGAAAAAAACAATTTAAAATTAAGTGCAAACAGGAATTTCAGCAAACAGCTTTTGGTTGTGCTCTAAATACAGCTACTAACACAGAAATCAAGTTTAACAAGCCAGGAAATGCTCAAGCTAGGCAGTTATGCAGAAAAACTTAGCAAATAAACAGAGAAAAAATACTTAACATCTCAAAAGTGGCTCCCTTCTTCTCTCAGTGTTTTTTCCTCTTGGAGGGTGCTTCACCAACAGCCAACAAGCCTGAAAAGACGCCCAAACCACGAGGCAACTAGGTTTTAAGAGAGGAAGATGAAGGAGTTTTGGAAATGACCCCTAGTGGCCAATAAAACTACAGTTTCAAGTCAGTAACCACCTCTATGGGGGCAGGGAAGCTGCTCAATGTTATTCACTGCCACTGATCAACACAGAGACCCTCCTTCAGCCCAAGCAAAAATGTCCTCACATAAACTTTCAAACAGTTCAGGAACAGCAAGCCTGTAACTGAACTTTTTTAACTCTCAGAAAAGTGGGAAAAAAGCAAGATTTTTTTTTTTGTTTTTGTTTTTTACAGAAATAGCAGAGGTTCACAAGTAATATCAAGTTATAACAGTGCAGTAAATGACCCCACACAAGAGTGCTAGGTCAAGGACAGAAAATATGCAAGTTTTAAGAAAAAACAATTTAAAATTAAGTGCAAACAGGAAATTCAGCAAACAGCTTTTGGTTGTGCTCTAAATACAGCTACTAATACAGAAATCAAGTTTAACAAGCCAGAAAATGCTCAAGCTAGGCAGCTATGCAGAAAAACTTAGCAAATAAACAGAGAAAAATACTTAAAATCTCAACAGTGGCTCCCTTCTTCTCTCAGCGTTTTTTCCTCTTGGAGGGTGCTTCACCAACAGCCAACAAGCCTGAAAAGACGCCCAAACCACGAGGCAACTAGGTTTTAAGAGAGGAAGATGAAGGAGTTTTGGAAATGACCCCTAGTGGCCAATAAAACTACAGTTTCAAGTCAGTAACCACCTCTATGGGGGGGGGGGGGGCAGGGAAGCTGCTCAATGTTATTCACTGCCACTGATCAACACAGAGACCCTCCTTCAGCCCAAGCAAAAATGGCCTCACAGAAACTTTCAAACAGTTCAGGAACAGCAAGCCTGTAACTGAACTTTTTTAACTCTCAGAAAAGTGGGAAAAAAGCAAGATTTTTTGGTCTGGGTACGAATGGGTCATAGACGGTCTGGGTACGAATGGGTCATAGAATAAAACTCTGGCACAACAGGACCCACCTGACAGACTGCGGTGGCCAATGCCCTCTCTATTGCTTGGAAGGCAAGCCCCCCCCCCCCAAGAGGGGTGGAAGCCCGAAATTGAGAGACAAACTTGGAACTGAGGTCGCAACCCACTCAGAAAGACCCACCTCCAAAGCAGGAGCCAAGGAAGGATTCCCAATTGCCAGAGATCCAAGAGGCAAGGGTGACTCCAAATAAAAAACAGGAGCCGACTCAAATCTCAAGGACCTGATGGCAAAGCCATGATCTCAGGAATCTGCTGCTATGCTATGGAACTGACAAAGTCCGAGCCAACCCCAGAACCGAAGACAAAAGAGCTGTCATTCCCGGGACAACTGGAGCCTGAGGGGTCAGAGTGAGGAGCTCTAAGGCCTCAGAGGAGGTCAGAGGAGGAAGAACTCCTGGAGTCCTGGCAGAAAACATCCCTGCTCCAGGAGGAGGAGGGGATTGAGAGGAGGAAGAAAGACTCCTAACCACTAGTAGCTGGTCCACCAACCTCACTACGTCTACTTCAGTGAGAGTCCTAGAGGAGCGAACAGACAATCCAGAGGGGGAGTCTGGCCTTTCCACAAAGGGACTAGGAAGCTGACTATAGAAAGGGTCAATGGAAGGGGAGTACCTTTGTCTTGGGTATGTAGAGAGGTCCATTTTTCAGCACCCAAGGAGTGAGTAAGACCTGCTTTGGTGCAGTAGTAGGTGTAGACACCAATCAGGAAGCTAAAGGAGTCAGTGCCAATGCCATTGCCGATACTGCCAAAGAGGCTGGTGCCAAGGAGGAATGCCATTCCAAGAACTTTGAAACCTTAGCTTTCGGTTTCGAGGAGGAATCAATAGAAGAGGGCTTACATTTTTTTGCTATTGGTACCAATGGAGAAGTCGGTACTGACTGACTAGTCTTGGAACCAGAGGCCTTTGGAATTGTATCAGCCTAAAATAAAGCTTCTTCAAAGGGGGTCTTAATAAGCCCTTTAAGAATGTTTGTTTCAACATTCTACCAAGGGCCTAGTACTGAAGGCCTGGCAGATGGAGCACTTCAGGTCTAAATGTGGAGCACCTAAACAATAAGCACAGGTGGAGTGCCCATCAGAGTTTGGCATTTTCTGCCCACAGCCCTCGAACTGCTTAAAACCACTTGTGCCTTTGGAGTTGTCTGCCATGTAGATGACTAAAAAAAAGGGTCAAAGACAAAACTGTAGTCACACCAGTCACACACACACACACACACACACACACACACACACACACACACACGAGATAGAAAGAAAAATTCTACCAACAATGGTAGACAGAACTACCTAAAAATAGGTAAAAAAGGTTAGAAGAAATAAAATATTACCAATAATGGTAAAAGAAAGAAAAGTTGTGTAAAATCTTACAATAACCATATATGCCCTTCTCTTCCATGTTGCAGTATTCTACATGTGGGTTTACTCTTCATCCTTTCACATACGTCCGGCCAGTATCCCAAAGTTTTTCAGTCCCTCAGAGTGTGTTGGGCATCTGACGTGGCAGCAGGAGCATGGGCCATAAAAGTGACGTTTGTATGCACCAGTCCTCAGGACAGAAAGCCCTAGTCGGAGCCAGTCCTAGGAGGGCATAGCCCATCCAGTGTCACCCAGAGAAATAAGTGCAACCTGACAGGAGGGGAAGGAGGGTGGGAAGGAATACTGCAACATTGAAAAGAAGGACATCTATGGTTATGGTAAGATTTTACACAACTTTTCTATGTCCTTCTATTCCAATGTTGCAGTATTCTACATGTGGGTGAGTGGCAAAACTCACTGTGAATGAGGTGGAGGTCTGATAGAAGCTTCTAGAAATATGTGAAGGATGGCCCTGGCAACCCCCCCCCCCCAGAGATGTGGTCCGGCTTGTAATGTTTGGCGAAAGTGTGCACTGAGGACCAAGTGGCAGCTTCCAGTATTGTGTTGCTGTCTAGCCCCTTAAAGAAGGCTCCTGACGAGGCCATAGCTCTGGTGGACTGGGCTTGCTCTGCAAGGTCTTCCTATGGTATGTGTACCAAAAGGAGATGGCCCTGGATATCCAGGCCGAAATGGTCTGTTTGGTCACTGCTTTTCCCAGGGCTCTGGGGTAGAAGGAGACAAACAGTTTGTCAGACTTTCTAATGGACTTGGTTTTATGGAGGTAAAACCTAAGCAATATGTGAACATCTAGGGAATGGAGTGCTCTCTCACTGTCCACCTGTGGGTTAGAGAAAAAGGTTGGTAGGTGAATGGCCTGGTTCAAGTATAGGTCACTGACCACCTTGGGCATGAAGGAGGGGTTAGTTCTGAGAGTAACCCTGTCAAGGTGGATAACTAGGAATGGTGGGTTAACCATCAGAGCTTGCAGTTCTGAGACCATCCTGGCTGAGGTCAGAGCTACCAATAGAATGGTTTTCCATGTTCATATCTTTAGGGGAGCTTTGTCTGCTGGCTCAAAGGGAGCTAGGGTGAATTTCTCCAGGACATAGTTAAGATCCCAGGGAAGAGGGGACGGTTTCCTGGGGGGGGGTCTTAGGTGAAGTACCCCTTTGAAGAACAGTTTCGAAGGTCATCTGGATGCAAGGGGTGGATCCAAAGGGAGGCAGGCAGAAATTACAGACAAGTGTGCTTTTATGGAGGTGTAGACCAAACCTGTCTGCAGTAGTTCACACAGGTAAGACAGGATTAGAGGGATATCACCTGTCAGTGGGTCCAACTGTCTTTCGTGACACCATATGGAAAAACTTTTCCACTTACATAGGTAAGATTTGGTTGTGTTGGGTTTCCTGGCCTCCTGCAGGACATTGAGCATGTCCTCATTGTACAGGTGTCTGAAGGGGATCAGTATCCTATCAGCCACAAGGTGAGGTGTAGAGACTGCCACTGTGGATGTATCTGAGATTCTTTGTGCTGTGTGATCAGGTCCACTGAGGGGGGTAACTTGTTGTGATTGCCCTTGGAAAAAGGGGAACCACTGCTGTCTTGGTCAGTAGGGAGTCACCAGCAATATTTTTGGTTTGTTCTGCTGAATTTTCAGCAGCACCTTTTGAATCAGAGGAAAGGGGGAGAGGTGTACAGAAATTTCCCTTTCCAAGGAATTGAGAAGGCATCTGTTGCCAGTACCTTGGGGTCTGGTGTCCTGGTGCAAAAGCCAGGTAGTTGCCTGTTGGTGGAGGAGGTAAACAAGTCTTTTTGAGGTGTACCCCACCTGTGGACCAGATCCAGGAAGACCTCTCTGAGAAGCATCAATTCCTGGTTGTTTGTGACGGTTCTGCTGAGACAGTCTGCCTGGATGTTGTGGAGGGAGGGGATGTAAACTGCCTGCAAGGTAATCCCCTGTAAGGAGGCTAGCTCCCAAACAATTCGAGCTAGTCTGCAAAGGAGGTAGGATTTGGTCCCTCGCTATTTGTTGAGATACCACAGGACAGTGGTATTGTCCATGAAAATCTTTAGTGGCCCTGGATGGAGGTAAGGTAGGAATGCTTGCAGGGCTAGGAGGATAGCCCTCATCTCTCTGACACTGATGTGCTCTAGTGAGTGTGAGATTGGCCACACCCCTTGCATGTCTGCTGCCCAGTGTGGCTCCCCAACCCAGTTCTGAAGCATCTGTATGCATGATCTGAGTGGGTGGAGGTGGATGGAGAGGAATTCTTGGGTTGATGGTCACTTGTACCAGCCACCATTGAATTTCTTGTTTCAAGCAAGGTAAGAGAGGGATCATGAATTCCAGGAGGTGAGTATGTTTGGTATAGAATGACCGAAGGTATCACTGTTGCTTCCTCATGTGCAGTCTTGCTAGGGGGAGCATGGGAATGGTGGCTGCCATGTAACCCATGAGTCTCAGATACTGTCTGGCTGTCAGTTCTGATGCTTGGAGGATGCAGTGCAGGTGTGGTCTGTGAAGGAAATTACCTTGTTTGGTGGCAGGAAGGCCTTCATGAGGTCTGTGTGAATCCTGCACCCCAGGAAGACAAAGTCCTGAGTGGGCTCCAGGAGAGATTTTTGGAAATTTATATGAAATCCTAGAGACTGCACTAGGATCAGAAGAAAATGACTATGAACAGTTAAGGTCGTCTGATTGTCTGCCTGAATTAGCAGGTCATCCAAGTAGGGGAAAATTTGGATTCCCTGTGTCCTACAATAGGCGACGACTGGAGCCAGACATTTTGTGAAGACCCTGGGTGCAGTGGAAAGCCCAAAGGGCAAGGCAGAAAATTGAAAGTGGGATGAGCCCACTGAAAATCTCAGGTATTTCCTGAATGTGGGCTTTACTGAGATGTGCAAATAAGCATCCTTTATATCTAGGGTTGCCAAGAACCCTTGGGGTAGGAGCAGGGGGAAGAGGTTGGGGAAAGTGAGCATTCTGAAGGTGGGGACCTTTAGGAAAGGGTTGAGAAGGGAGAGATCTAGTATAGGTCTCCACGGTCCTTCTTTCCTTGGTACCAGAAAAATTCTTGAGTAAAAACCTCTTCCTTTTCATTCCAGAAGCACTGGTTCTATGGTGCCTTGAGTCAGCAGTGCTTGCAATACAGGCTGTAGCAGGTGAAGCTGACTGATGGGTGGCTGAGGAATGCCTTTCGCATCGGGGTAGTCATTCTGAATGATGGAAAGGACCCATTTGTCTGAGGTGATGTGGGACCACACAGGAAGACAGTGAAGTGAACAAGGCGGGTAGACAGCAGTAGACAGGTAGCGGGGAGGGGGTGGTAAGACTGGCAGGTAGTCAGACAGTACCTGCGCTATCTTGAAAGGGAGGCCTCTGTCTGGGGCTGGAGAAGCTCTAGCCAGAGGGGGGTTGCTTTCTTGGAGGTCTCCTGTTCCTAGTGGGAGCCATAGGTCGAGACTGTTTTCTTATGAATTGAGTCTTGGCAGGGTAGTTCTTGTAGAACTTAGGAATGGGTGAGACTAGCAGGTGTTTTAGGTCCTGCATTTCCTTGCCTTTTTGTTGTAGGGATTTGAAGAGGTCTGCTACCTTAGAGCCAAATAAGGTGGAATGATCTAAGGGGTCATCAGTCAGTTTAGCCTTGAAATCATCAGGGAGAGGCCGAAGGCATAGCCAAGAATATCTTCTTAAGGCAGAAGCTGATGCAGCTGACTTAGCTGAGGTTTCAGCTGCATCATAGCTACACCTTATGGAGTGTCTGTTCACCTGAGAGGCGAGAGCTAGGAGGGAGGACAGACAGGCTTTGGCTGCACAATCTGGGATGTCAGCCAAGTCCTTGGAAGCTTGTTCCAGCAGGACCAAGGAATATTTCACCATATGAGTTTGGTAGTTGGCAGCCCTGAAAGCGAGAGTGGCAGAAGTGTAAATCATCTTGTCCAGATGCTCCATTGTCTTGCTGTCTTTGTCAGCTGGGAGAATAGTAGTAGTGGATAACAGTTTGGTAGCCCTATCAGTGGAGATGGAGATAGTGGCAGGGTCAGCTGCAGGGACTTTATCAGAAACGTCTCTGTTTCTGGAACTTTGTACAGTCTATCAGCCCTGCGTGGGGCTGGAGGCTGTGAATCAGGGTTGAGGGATGCTGCAGAAACGGCATCCAGCAGACTAGGAGGTACAGATGAAGGGCTGAGAGTATCCATCTGTATGACGTTGTAGAACCTCTTCTGTACTTCAGTCATTTCAGTGGATTAACATTTGAAGTGGTCTCTTTCATTTTACTAACAGTCTCTCCGAAGGTTAAATCCTTTGTGGGGAGTCTGGGTCAATGACTCTTCATCAGGGGAGCCATAGCCCAGTGGAAAGCAGATCTGAGAAGTGTAGAAGAGAGAGTCCTCTGAGTAGGAGTCTGAAAGATCCCCTTCGTCTCTCCTGGTACTGTCTGAGGTCAAGGGCCTAGGGCTCAGGAGTGGAGGAACAATGGTAGAGCTTCTTACCGAAGTCGGGCATAGGGCCATAAAAGCATTGAAGAGACTCTGGCTGAAGGCTTGCCAATCAGGCATGCTTTCAAGTGGTGGAGAAATATGTTTTGTCTTTTGTTTTTTTCTTTAGCAGCCTAGCTGGCATCTGGGTAGGAGAAGGCCTTGGGTCAGAGGGGTGGATGGGATTGGCGGAATCCGATGGGCCAACTGAAAAATCTGGTCCCCCCCAGCGTCTGAAACAGATGCCGGTAGTGCCTCTATGGATGTGCTGTCTGCTCAAGATTGTGCGGCTTCCTCGAAGGTACCCACTTTATCTTGTATGGCAGCAGCTGATTCCTCTGCCAGGCCAATGTCTGTTACGGCTGAGGTACGGTCACTAGAGGCACAGTGGAAGAGGTAGGCCGCATGGATTTGGGTCTCTTCTTCTGCAGTTTTACTGGGGCACCAGAAGCACCTTCCATCCCTAATGCAAGCTGCTTTAACCGCTGGTTCTCAAGATAAAGGTTTAGAGACTGCAATCGGTGACAAAGGGTCTTAGGGATAAATGCCTGACAGAGAGGGCAGGACTCATGGTCGTGTTCTTTGCCCAGACAAAAAAGGCACTGATCGTGAGTGTCCTTGTGGGGAATCTGCTAGCTACACTTACACTTTCCCCTTCCGGATGACATGAACAGACTAGAATTAAAATAAAGAAGGACTGAATAGTTCCCCAATGGGGTACTTATCTAATTTTTTCAAAAACGATGTCCGCTGGTAGCAGAAACATCTGGTGTAAGACTGGTGGCTGAAAAGTTATGAGGGCTGGTGCATACAGACGTCACTTTTATGGCCCATGCTCCTGCTGCAACGTCAGATGCCCAACGCACTCTGAGGGACTGAAAAACTTTGGAATACTGGCCAGACGTACGTGAAAAGATGAAGGGTAAACCCAGATATAGAAAACTGCAACACTGGAATAGAAGGACATCCACCTAAGGATAGGACAGGAAGGGTAGAGAGGGTACTACCAGCAATGGTAGGTGAAAGGATAGTCAGGGGGTATGGAAAAAACTCACTTGCTTGAGAAAAAAGTGGGTAGAGATGAGAATAGCAAGGTTTTTAGTAAAAGAGAAAGGAAAAGTAGAAAAGACTAATACATTTTAGAAGTTTATTCAGCTAGCTGCGAGAGGAGAATCAGCTGACATATCTTGCGACAAGAGTGGTAAACGAGACCTGAGGTAATATAGACAGGGGCACTGTGGGTAGAGTCTTAGCTCAAGAGATTTTTGTCTGGAGTGATCTGTATAATGGCCAAACCGGTTCCGATTCTATCTAAGAGTCAAGAATAGATGAAGACTGACATCAGATATAATATTATACTTGAAATTGATTAAGGATTTGGGTATTACTGTAACTAGAGAATTTCTGTGTGAGGATAATTATGTATAAGTAACAACTAAAAAGTGTCACACATTATAAATTATATCTTACAAAGTACAGCTAGTAAGAAAGAAAATATTCTGCTACCCATCTATAAGGCTGTAGTAAAAACTATAATCGAATATAGTACAGCTGCCTCTGTGTATAATTACTGTCAGCACTAGAAGCTGGAAAGGATCCAAAGATATTTTACAAGGCTAATCACTAGGATGAAGCACCTGCATTGTGAGAACAGGCTAAAAAAGCTGTTATTATATTTGGCTATACACAGATTGGCAAGAGGTGCTTGAATTCTAATCTATAAATGTGTTAAAGATGACACCATGGCAGCAACATTAGAAACATGAATTTAAGACTCTTGGTAAGGGAACCAGAAACAACTGTTTATTTGTATAACTGTACTATAGAGCCAAGATCATGGAATGGTATGCCATTAGATGTTAGAAAAACTGGATGTCTATAAGCATTTAAGGGCACACTTGACCAATGGTTTGACAAAAGTGTATATAACTACTCTAGTATTCTTGGCAAAACTTTTAAAGCCTCCAGGGAGGCTAAGGGTTTGAATTTATAAACAATGAACATTGAATTTATCCACATAATCAAATACATAGAAAAGAAGTCAACAGCAGAACAAAACACCGAAGGGCAGTTAACAAAACACATTTGGCTTTAGGCTACTATTCTTCAAAACAGTTTTTCTTTTTTTTTACAGAAGTGTACAGCTCTGTGGCACGCAATGATGAAGACCTGACTGACAACCAGATGACTTGAAATCAACTAACAACCTGGGTACTAGAGAAGCTATTAGGGGAGGATAGCAATGAGCTGACAACAGGTTCTCCCATCCTAGGAAAGTCTAGTCCATGTGGCATCATTAACTGGTGGACACAGAAGTATATAGAATGCAAAGCATGGGTTGAGGATGTGTGATTGGCTTTGATAAGCCACAGTCACATGGTAGCTTTCATAATGCATTTATGGAAGCAAATATTTTCGCAGAGGAAGGCATATTAGGCTCTCTTACAACTGTGTATATCAGCTGTTAGACAGAAAGCATATATCATATAATTAACAGCTTCCTGACGGCTGCCTAGGAAACAACATTCCCCTAAACGTCACTTTTATCTTGGTAAGTAGGGCAAAAAAACAGGCATGACTGTATGAGGAAGTCTTCATGTCAGAAGGCATAGGGGCATAAAAATGCATTAGCTTCTAAATGCCTAGAGTGCTGATGGCACTTCCATTCTGATTAACATATGCAGTTTTAATTGTGCGGGGTGCCTTATCCCATTCAACCTTACAGCTACCACTTTCTGTCTTCTTTCCTTGCGCTAAAATGTGCAGCACTCCTGACTCAAAACAATGAGAATGAGGACCTCAATTAAACAGCATTCTGCAGCTATTTACATAGCTACTCACATAGCTATTTTCACTTAAAGGTAAGCTACACAATCATGAAAAACGAATGAGAGATAGAAAAGACATGGCTGGGGATAAAAGAAGGCAAACAGAAAACATTATGTTCTTTTTATCTTTAACCCAACCCTCCTACCTGCATCAAAACTGTTACTTCACTGAACAGCAATCTTCAGGTAATCAGAGAATGAACGAATGAATGAATGAATGAATGAATGAATGAATGAATGAATGAATGAATGAATGACTGTGTTCACTTCAAAAGTCTGCAGTAAAGCAGGATATATTGTTGGCAGCAGTATCAAAGAACTGTCATTCATTAATTTGTTTTCTGTGAGTTAATGTTTTCACATGGGGTGAAGTCTGGCAGACTGGAGCTGTTGACAAGATAAACGGAGATAAAGCACACACAGTTGTTGTTCTGTGTGTCTGAATGACTTCTTTATTGAAACTATTGCTACTTGTATACAGGCAGAAAGTACAGTTTTGTACCTACCATAAATGTAGATGTTCAAGTGCACATACTGCTGCAGTCATTACATTTGGGTTATCCTGCCGTCAGGCGGGTCCTCGGTCGGCCGAATTCCAAAGTCTTGGTCCGGCGTCGGTTGTCGTCGCTTCTTCCCTGACGTCAGAGTGGCAGGGGTACAAAAGAGGCAGCCGACGCCATTTTCTTCAGTTTTTCCTGCCCCAGATGTCAGGTGCCCCCAAATAGGCAGGCAATACATGATGTTATGCAAACTTACATAAGTAGATAAAACCAATCAGTAGTTGTCAGCAAATACACCATATAGGAGTACCCCAAGTTGGATGTATGCTAGAGGTGTTTGTCATAAGCCCTGTCCTGAGAGGGGATGGAGGGAGGGAAACCTGGACTGCAGCAGTATGTGCACTCAAACATCTACATTTATGGTAGGTACAAAACTGTACTATGTTCATCGTGCCATACTGCTGCAGTCATTACACTTGGGTGAATCCCAAAGCTATGGAAGGGTGGCTGGTATTAGGCTGAATTAGGAGGGGCTAGAATGCCCTGCAGGACTGCGGTGGCAAAGCCCACTCTAGATTTAGAGTATAGTGGCAGGTGGTAGTGCTTGGTAAAAGTGTGCACTGAACTCCAAGTAGCTGCTTCCAAAATGTCCTTGGTTGGGACCCCCCTGAGATATGCTGCTGAGGTAGCTGTTGCCCTGGTGGAGTGTGATCTGATGTATCCTGGCACTGTTTTCCCATGAAATGAATAGTAAAAGCAGATGCAGTGGGCTATCCATTTTGAAATAGTCTGTTTGGAAATAGCCTTTCCTTGAACACCAGTAGCATAAGACACAAAAAGTTTTTCAGATTTTCTGAATGACTTTGTCCTGTCCAAATAGTATTGAAGTTGTCTGTGAATGCCCAAGGAGTGAAGTAAGTCTCTCCCCTTTATTCTGGGGGTTTGGATAAAAGGTAGGTAAATGGATAGCCTGATTCAAAGCCACACTGGATACTACCGTTGGCATGAAGGTAGGGTTGGTGCGTAAAGAGACTCTGTCCTGATGGAAAATGAGGAAAGGTTGCACTGCCATACGGGCCTGTAGCTCCGAAACCCTGCGTAATGAGGTAATAGCCAAAAGCAGAGCTGTTTTCCATGACAAGTATTGCAGTTCTGCTGAGGAGGCAGGTTCGAAAGGAGGTAATGTCAATTTTTCCAGTGCGAAGTTAAGGTCCCAAGCTGGAGCTGGTGGATTTCGTGGGGGCCTTATATTTTTTGCCCCTCTGAGGAACTGTCTTAGTAAGGGATGTGAGAATAAGGGAGGATCCGTATTGTATTGTGCTGAAATAGCTGAGGCGTGGATTTTGATGGATGAGAAGGAAAGGCCACTGTTTAACATGTCAGCTAGGTACTGTAGAATCTGAAGTATATTTAACATCCAAGGATTTAGGCTTTTTGCTTGGTTCCATGCATAAAATCGCTTCCATTTGCCTGAGTAAGTTTTTCTGGTACTGGCTCTCCTGGCCTCCAAGATGACATTCTGGACCTCCTTTGAGAGGAGTGTAGATTGATAAGTTAAGGTATTTTCCATGCAGCTAGATTTAGTGTCCTGAGCTGATTGTGGAGGATCTTGTAATTTTGCTGAGACAACAGAAGTGGGAATTGAGGTAGGATCCAAGGTGGTGAATGAGATAGGCTCTTTAGAAGTGGGTACCAGTGCTGACGAGGCCAGTCCGAAGCAATGAGAATCATTTGTGGCCTCTCTGCTCTGACTTTTAGTAAAACTTTTGTCAGTAGAGGTAGAGGTGGGAAGGCATAGGTTGTCAATGTTGTCCAACTGAAGGATAGAGCATCCACTTTCCAGGCCTGTGGATGATAGGTCCTTGTGCAGAATTTTTTCAGCTGGTAATTGCTGTGGGAGGCAAATAGATCTATGTCTGGCTGTCCCCATTTCCGTGCTATCATTGAGAATACTTGAGGGTGTAACTCCCACTCGTGAGGATCTGTCATATTTCTGCTTAATTTGTCTGCCAGAATGTTTTCCTTTCCTGGCAGGAATTGCACTTGTAGTTGTACTTGTAAGGCCAATGCTGTGTTCCACAGGGTCATTGTCTGTCTGCACAGGGGGTAGGAATGTGTGCCTCCCTGTTTGTTTATGTACCACATAACTGTGGTGTTGTCTGTTCTTATTAATAGTTGACCTGTATGCAATAGGTCCTTGAAGGCTGTAAGAGCATTTTGTACTGCTAGCATCTCCTTTTGGTTGATGTGAAGGTGCATGTGTTTTTGACACCATCTTCCTTGAATGCACTGACCTGCCATGTGTGCTCCCCGGGCGTATTCTGAAGCATCTGTTGTGATGGCTTGATTTGCTTGAGGTATGCAGAAAGGGAGACCCGTGTTTCTTTGGCATGCTTGAGCCCACCACAAAAATTCCTTTTGAAGGCATGGAATGAGTGGTATAATTGTTTCCAGGCTGTGTTTGTGTTGAGACCATAAGTTTTTCAGGTACCATTGTAGTTTTCTCATATGCAGCTTTGCAAATGGTATTAGTAGAATGCAGGATGCCATGAACCCCAAAGCCTGCAGGATTTTCCTTGCAGTAAGCTGCGTTAAAGTTGTCATTTTTCTGAAGTATTGAGACAGTTGCCTTTGCTTGTCTGGCGTGAGATAAACCATCTGGGCCGTTGTATTTAAGCTGGCACCCAGGAATATTATCTGTTGTGAGGGTATCAGTTTTGATTTCTTTTCGTTTACTGTGTACCCCAGGCAATTTAACATTTTTATTACAAACGCCAAATGCTGTAGTAGAATGTCCTTGCTGTTCGCTTGGATCAGGCAGTCGTCCAGATATGGGTAGATTTGTATTCCTCGTTCTCTGCAAAATGCAATTACTGATGCCAGGCATTTCGTAAATACTCTGGGCGCAGTAGATAAGCCAAAGGGCAATGCATAATTGATAATGCGTTGTACCTGCAAGAAATCTGAGGTATCTTCTGCAATCTTGTCTGATAGGGACATGCAGGTATGCCTCCTTGAGGTCCAACGTTACCAGCCAAGACTCCTTGCCCAACATGGGAAGAAGCTGCTATAATGTGAGCATCTTGCATTTTGGTACCTCTAAGTACGTGTTCAGGATAGATAGGTCTAAGATGGGTCTCCAGTCGTTGTCCTTCCTTGGTACCAGAAATAGTCTTGAATAAAAACCTTGACCTTGTTCTTTTGTGGGTACCTTTTGAATTGCTTTCATATCCATGAGATAGGAAATTTGTTTTTGTGCCTTTGCCCATTGATTTTGTGGCAGGTTTGGCATGCCTTTAATTTTTGGAAGGGTATGAAAGTGGAATCTGTAGCCTCTGTTTATGATGTCCAGAATCCATTGGTCCTGTGTAATAATGTGCCAATTGTCTGAAAATAAGGCCAGTTTTCCACCCAAAGGTGCTGCCATTGAATGTTTGTTTGGCAGGTGTAGGGGGAAGTCATTGAGCTTGCTTCCTGAATGGTTGAGGCCTTTCTTCTCCACCTCTTGGAATTGTTTGCCATTGTCTAGGTCTGTAAGAACCTTGTGGTTGTCCTCTGCCCCTGGGGCATCTGTACCTACCCCTTTGGGGTCTGTCAGTGGTTGGAAAGGACCAGTTTTTTGATGGCCAGTTTCTGCTGAAGCAAGGAGGTTGTACCTGCAAGAAATCTTTAACTGTTTGCATATATTTTGCCTTTTCTTCCATTTTCTTTAAAACCTCCTCTGCTTTGACACAAAATAATACATCCTTTTGCAATGGTGAATCCAATAACTTTGCTTTTACATGATCTGGTAAGGTTTGCTCTTTTAGCCAAGCATGTCTACGTATCACAGAGCCGGTGACAGCTGCTCTACATGAGGCCTCCAATGAATCAAAACCACACTGTAAGGTATGTTTTCCCACTTGTTCTGCTCCATGCAATAAATCCTGCATCTCTTTTAAATATGGTTGATCTGTTTGTGTCATCTTAAGTTTCAATTGGGAGATCAAAAACTGCTGGTATTTTAGCATGTGAAATTGGCAGTTTAATGCCCTCATGGCTAAAGTGGCAGAAGTATACACCTTCTTCCCCCATCTTTCTAATGCTCTGGAATCTCTTTCAGAAGGTAAAGGATTTTTTTGCAGTAGAGGCCTTAATCCCCTTAGGACCCTGTGAAATGGTTTCTGGGTCAGCAGCACGGCTTTTATATAAAAACTGGTGGGAATCAGGGACCCGGTAGTATCTGCCTGGTTTAACTGGGGCAGGAGGCAAGGAGTCTGGATTCAGACTGGCTTCTGCAAAAACATCATCCAAAATATCTAAAACCGGAGGAATAGCAAGGGGCCTATGCTGAGGAAGAAGGAGAAACTCCCGGAGCCTTTTCTTAGAATATGAGTAATCCTGTCCTTCCCAGTGGAAGTGTTCCCTCAAGGTATGCAAGGTTTCCCCGAAAGAATAGTCCTCTGGGGGGGGGGACTGAGGGAACTGATTCCTCTGCATCAGAGTCTTCATAGGGAGAATAGGAGTAATCCTGGTCATCAGAAAAACCTGAGGTAATGGAAGCTTGATCTGAGGAAGGGTAGTCTTCCTCCAACCTGGGTCTTTTTTCTAAGGGGGGCTGAGAACCCCTGATAAGAGTAATTAAATCCTCAGACATCTTGAGCATCTGCTTTTTAGGCATGGGTTGCTGAGAGGGGGTCTGAGGACCCTGTTTCCTAATTTTCATAGGGGCTTTAGATTTTGAGTAAGATTTAATGGTAATAGAAGTAGGCTTGAAAACGCCTTCAGAAACTGAAGGCCTAGCTAAATTTTCTGGTTCCCTGCCAAGAGTGGCGTCTGTGTCCAGAGAGGTAATCGGCTCCAGAGGGCCTGCAACTACAGATTGAGAGGTCGCTGGTAAAATAGATTCAGCGGTAGTCAGGGGCTGCAAAGGCGCCTCACTGAGAACCGGAGATCCGGCGGTAGGCCTAAGCTTGGTCTCGGTATCCATTTTGGGCCTCGGATGTCTATCTTTATCTTTGTGTTTTTTCATTAAGCCTGGTGTCGGAATATCCGACGACATGCTGTAGTTAAATTTTTTGCCAAAATAATGAAGGGCGAACTCCGCCCGACGTTTTATAGTGCGTTTATTGAACCTAGCACAAAAGCGGCAGCCCGAGACATCGTGGTCTGGGCCTAAGCAAGGAATACAGTATGAGCGAAAATCCTTATGCGGTATTTGCTTCCCACAAGAAATGCAATTATTAACTTTGTCTGACATCGGTCTGAGGCAAGAAAAGTTTCCCCAACGGGGTACTTAGTTTTAGAGAAGACTTCGGCTGAAATCCTTTTCAGAAATCTCAGGAGCTGGCCGACCGGCACTTGCGAACTGCTTCTGCTTCGGGCACCGCGCGGCAAGAAAGCCTGAAGAAAATGGCGTCGGCTGCCTCTTTTGTACCCCTGCCGCTCTGACGTCAGGGAAGAAGCGACGACAACCGACGCCGGACCAAGACTTTGTAATTCGGCCGACCGAGGACCTGCCTGACGGCAGGATAACCCAAGTGTAATGACTGCAGCAGTATGGCACGATGAACATCAACATTCAGCAGGACGTACTTTCATAGTTTCATTTCTTACTTCTTTCAGTTGCCATAAACTTCATATCTGAATCAACAGAACCAGGTATGTTTTAAGAAAGAAATACCTTCTCACTGCTAGATATGGCAGACCTAGATATCTATTTTAAGCAGTAAACCAAACAACTATTCTGTCTGGTTAAGATGGTCTTAAACAACATTAGGCAATGCATTCAAAGTTCACATTTATTTGCTTAATAAACTGCTTACCAACAATGCCAAAAGCGGACACAGCTCGAGACAAGCCAGAAGATCCCTTCTGTCCCATTTTAGTTCGGTTTCCTAGATCAAGGCGTCCCAGCAGTTCCCGCACTTCCTGCTGGCTGTATACATGCTTTAAAAAAAAAGAAGCCTGTGCATTAAAGATGTTACAGGTATAATGCCAGAAGTCTGCAGTTTTAATTTAATACGTCTCTAACTGCAACAGGATTACAATCCGTAGACAGGATATCATACCACACTAAAAGACTGTAATGGCTGCATCCATTTCATGAAAGTCACTTTAATCTGAACTGTTCACCACTTTTTATGGATAAGAATGGAAATCAAGACATGATGATATTCCCTTGAGGAAAGTATCACTAATTCCTACGCTTCTGAAAGGCAGGGGAAACAAATAAACAAACTTATCTACAATGACAACAAAGAAAAATATGACCACCAGAAATGTAAACAAAAGAGAACTTCATTCATCCACAAGTTACAAATGCAAAGCTACCATGTGTAAGACCCTGGTAACATGAGCTTAGGAATGAAGATAAGACATAAGAACATCAGTAAGGGATGAACAGCATATAGACAACTTTTAGTCCTCTGCAAAAGAGCATGGGTCAGGTGAGTCCAAGGCCTGAACTCCTAGAGGAAATGCAAGGTTCAGTAAGCCACTAACTTCTGCTTAGGGGACAGAAGGCAAGGGTTGTGGAGAAGGAAATGCAAGTGATCCAGGGTTATCCACAGAGTATCTACATGCTGTATTGCAATCACTACATGACCATTACTCCAAACAAAGGAAAAATAAAATGTGCACCTATCATTAAAAGAACAACAGTTGTCACTCTGCCACCCATACGGAGATATCTGAATCACAATCCATCAGTAATATTCTAAATTTGAAGAGACTACATATGGAAACAGATGTACTTGATGACAGGCAGATGGCCTTAAACACAAACGCAATGCATAGTTCAAAGAAAAACAGCGATACAAACTAAAAGGCAAGCTAGCAAAGCACCAATAACAGTATTCTCAGCTCACACGCCTTTTCATTTTACTGAGTTGTCATGATTAGGACCAGCTGTGATATTTGTTTCAAATACAAAACAACACTCTGTCATATTTAAAGGACTAAGGTGCTAACCTATCAATAATATCCTTATTTAACAGGACGTTTGTAGAGGCTCAAACAAATGGAACAGTTCAGTGACAGATTTTTTTAACTTAATATGGTTTACTTATTTATTTCACTATGTTAATAACTGGGAATATCACACTTGTTGTTGTTTGTCTTTCGGCTTTTCCCAGTTAGGGGTCGCCACAGCGGAACTCCAGTCCGCTAATGATTGGCAGTAGATTTTAACGAACGTCAAGGTGCCAGCTCGACATCCAACCTTCAATGAAGGCACGGAATATCACACTAGTATAAAAATAAAACACGAGGCTGCTTCACTACATTAAGATATTCCAATTAATAGTAGAAAAACATATTAGGTAAAAATATCAGGATAGTAGATGCACAAAATAGAAAAAACCTTGAATCCAGTCATATTAATATTTACCTTGTTAGTCTAAGGAACTAAGACAGAGGTCACCCTCCCCACAACTTACTGTTCTGGCTGCTGTCCCAAAAGCCATGAGGTCCTGATAAACAATGACAGCAACGTGCTACAAATATTTTGTAACACAGTTGAAGAAGAAATTTGTCATTTGGCTTTGCTAAAGAGAAAAATGACTCCTGGGTCTCTCCTTCAACCTTTGGTGCAACAGTAGCATAATTATAAAAAGACAACTCAAGATTATGCCATTAAGATGACTGCATCTGTCATGCCCTGATTTTCCTTGTATATGCTGTGCACAACTAATTTAGAATCAGTAGGATCAAGATTTGCACCTAGCAGTCCACATTTAGGAGACTAACTACTAGCTCCAGCATACACTTTGTGAACAGACCTAGGAAAGAACCATGTATTATACCACACCTTTAGTTTTGTGGATTTTAACAACGTATGGTTGTTGTTCTGAGAGATAACAGACGATTGTCCAATTCAGTATAGTTGTTGTTCTGAGAGATAACAGACGATTGTCCAATTCAGTATAGTTGTTGTTTTGATAGATAACAGATGATTGTCTAATTCAGTATGTGCCTCTAAACCAGCCGTAATCCTTTAACTGAATGTATTCAATTTTATTGGTGCATTCAGTAATAAATTGCACTGTAGTGACCTTCAGACTGAAGGTCAAATTAGCTTCTCTCTTTCCTTAATCCATTCAGATAAAGAACGTATTTACTTTTTAAAATGATACATGAATTCACAGGTAGGTACTAAGCAATCATTCTGCAGATCATTACAAGCCTAACCAAAAAAAAAAAAATAAAGTCCATTCCAGCATCAAGGAAGGCAAGACGAGATTGAAGAGAAGAATATTACTGGTCTCTGAACAATTATCTAGGTTTACCTTGTAAGTGGCAAGGGTGCTACTCTGCTTAACATGTAGTGAAATTTACTTACAGAGATGAGGGATACATTGGGATATGAATCTTATCACATCAACATAACTTATTTATCTGTTGATGAAAATTTAGTTCCTTTAACCGGGTATTTGAGGTACCATTTCATCTGTGAAACAATAGGTCAAAAAGGGTCACCGCAGAGGAATCCACGAAAAGAATCTGACAATCCTGCTGGCTTTCACCAGCCAAGAGAGGGAGAAAGATGTCAGGGGGAGACAGTATAGCAGCTGAATTTGAACTAACTTTTTTGGTCTTTTGGAAGACGGCTGACCCTCGGGACAGGAAGGTTCTACCATCACACCCTGCACCAACAACTTAAGATGCTGGTTCTTCAGGTAGATAGACAAGAAGAAGAGGAGACAACTACAATGGGTCTTAGCGACAAACACTCGACAAATTGAGTGCCTAGTATGGTCGTGACATGCACTGTCACAAAAACGCCACTGCTCATGATGGTCCTTATTGGGAATCTGTCTCCCACACTGACATTTTACCTTTCTGGATGGCATGTAATCGTGTAAACAAAAAGAAAATAAGATAAGAAGAAACCCCTATGGTGCACTTACCTGAAAACACCTTGGGAATCAGCACAAATGAAGGAGCGTTCAGACCGATGACTGAAGAAGGTGATCAGACTTGTGGCAAAGAAGTTCTGAGGTATGCATGTCCATACATCACCTTTATGCCCTACACCATGAGTTGGAAGCATACTTGTGATGTAAAATGTACTTAAAAACCCTAAGGCTTTGGTATATTGGCTGGTCATTGGACTACCCTAGGCAGGGAATCCCTTTAGTAAAGAATACTGCAACAATGGAATGACATCTGCTGTGTAATGCTCTTCTTGTTTAAGACATTCAGTGATCAAAACTCTAAAATAGTGTCATACAGACCAGTAACAAGTCAACTTAAAAAAAATCAAATCAGTTTGTCTTCAAAAGATGTGAACACAGCCAAGATTAACTTGGATGAAGCCTTGCAGCCACTACTCCTACTCCACTCCACGCAAGTTTGTATCTATTTCTTGGACTCCTGCTCAGAAAACCCTCTGCTGTCTCCTTCAGAAGTTCTCACCCTTACCATCTTAAAGTAATGTTTAGATTTGCATCTCGTCTTCTGCTCAGACTCTGCATCAACAACTTTCACACTCAAACAGGGTGCATCACAACTTACCTTCTTACATGTAACACTCTAATGGAATGGGCCTTAACAGGAAAGGGTAAGGATCTGATAAGATGGGAATAACAAAAGGAAACGGACTTTGAAATCCAGCTGGCAACTGTTTGCTTGGATTCAGGATTGACCAACTTGCATTCCTGGAAATAAACAGACAGGTGGTCTGCCTAATCCAAGTTGCCTCTGCACATTAAGGAAGTGCATACGTTTCTCCCTTCTTTTGAGGGTTTAGAAAAAAGTTGGCAGATTAATAACCTGGTTGAGAGACAACTCAGAAAACTTTAGGCATAAAGAAAGGATTGATCATAAGAGATATCCTGTCCTTATGCAAAATAAGGAAGGGAGTAGAGGCCATTACAGCTTGGAGTTCTGAGACCTCTCTGGCAGAAGTAAGATGTCAAAACCACTAGTTTGAAAGATGGCTACGTAAGTTTTTTCCAAGAGAAAGTTAAGTTCCCAAGGATAGACCCCCCCCTAAGTGGATTAAAATGAAGGATGACATTGTGAAACCATTTCATCTCATTTCTAGAGAGCGGGGAAGGATCAAGAGGCATACATGCAGAAATGTCACATAAGTGTGCCTTAATAGAGGAATAGCCTAGACCAGCTCTTAAGAGCTAACAAATGTAGAGTGGGAATTCCAGTATGAATGGGATTCTCTCATTTTTTTCAGCACCAGGTCAAAAATCTTTTCCATTTGGATATATACAAGATCTTCTAGTGTAGGCTTCCTCACCTCCTGAGGAACATGGAGCAAGTCCTCAGAAAACTACTGTCTGAAAGTGATAAAACTCTATCATCCACAATGTCAGGTTGAGGACTAACAAGTTGGGTTGGAACAAAGAACCCATTTTCTGACTGAACAAGTCCACTCTGTAGGGTAACTTGTGGTGATGATGATCCCTGAGCAGAAAATAAAGAAAGGGAGAACAAATGCTGTCTGGGCCAAAGGGAAGTCACCAACAAGATTTTTGTTTTGTTGTTTTGGATCTTTAACAGAACCTTCAGGAGTAGTGGTAGTGGAGGGTGAGATGGCATAAAGGAACTTACCCTCCCATAAAAAGACATGGCTTACAGCCTTCAGACATGGGGGCAAGGGATTCTGGAGCAAAACAAGCCTGAGCTGTGTGTTGTGAACCCAGGCAAACAGATCTGAGGAATATCCTACTTGTGGACTACATTCAGGAAGACCTCTCTGTTTAGCATCCATTCGTGAGGGGCTTGCAAGGACCTGCTTACTGAATCTGCCATAACATTGTTCTGGGATGGGATATAAATTACTTGTAGGGGCAGGTTTTCTTTTATAACAGAGCCAGTTTGCATAGTTGGTAAGACTCTCCCATATACACCACATGACTGCTGTGTTGTCTGTGTAAATATTGAGAGGACCTGGCTTCCATGAGTGTGAAAACACTTCTAGAGTCTGAGTGATTGCCCTAATTTCTTTCACACTGTGTTCCTTCATTTCTTTGTGTGTCCAGTGACCCTGAACTGTTAAGGACCCTGTCCATGCATCCCAAACTAGATCTGATGCATCTGTATTTATTTCCTATGTGAGAACAATTCCTTTAAATGATAGTCCTGGATTTAGCTGTAGCTGAGATATTCACCAGTTTAATCCTCTTTTCAGAAAAAGGTATCATTGTTTGTTTGTTTGTGTCTTTCGGCTTTTCCCGGTTAGGGGTCACCACAGAGGAACTCCGGTCCGCTAATGATTGGCAGTAGAGTTTTACGTGCTGGCTTGCCGGGCCTAACGCACAACCTTCAACGAAGGAACACCTGTTCACGCATGTCGCCACACAGAAGACGCTCTAACTGAGAATCTTACGGGCAACGTCTAACCATGAGGCGACAACACTACCGCAGCACCACCACCGCAGTAGAAAAAGGTATCATAGTATATAGTGAAGTTCAGACGCTTTTACAGGTCTTCCTGAGAAGTTGCCTGTATAAGAAGGTCATTGAAGTATGGTAATATTTGAATTCCGTGTCCTGCAAAAGGCAATAGCTGGGGCTAGGCACTTTGCGAAAACTCTGGAAGCTGTACATAACCCAACGGGTAAACTAGAGAACTGAAAGTGTGACAAACAAGCCAAGAACCTGAGGAACTTCCTATAAGAAGGGTAACTGGGAATGTGAAGATAAGCATCCTTTACATCCATGGATACCAGAAATGTTTAGGGTAAGATGAAGGGTTTGAAGGAAAAGCATTTTGAAAGAATGTGCCTTCAGAAAGTTATTGAGATGAAACAAGTCCAGAATGGGTCCCCAGTCTCCTTCTTTTCTAGGCACCAGGAAAAGCCTGAAATGGAAGACTTTTCCTCAATGGAGTGGTGGCACAGGTTGTATGCTACCCTGGTAGCAAAGACCCTGTAAAATATGAAGGAGAAGGTGCAACTGATTTGGAGCAGGAGGAGAATTAGCTCTGAAGGCTGGAATTTCCTTCAAAGTCATTTTGCAGCCTTGTTGAATACCAGAAATAATCTATCTATCTGAAATGATGGACAGGATAAAAGGGAAGAGGTTAGCCTTTTTGATAGGGGATGGGATAGACCAAGGGAGGAAGGACATGGCAGAAGGTAGTCAGGCCAATTTGTCTGATAAGAGTTTTTTTCCAGACCTGATGTCTCATATATATGTCCTGAAAACTTCTTGGCATTTCCTGCCTTTCTGTGCAGATTTTGTCTTTACAAGCAAAGGAAGTGGGTTTATCTGGATAGTTCCTTTGATAACCTGGAATGAAAGTGAGAACAATTTACTTGAAATCTTGCATTATCTGAACAGGTCTGCTGCAGCAGGGCAAAACAGTAGGTCCCTGTTAAGGGGGGTAGTCTATTAGCTTTGCTTTGATATCCTCAGGAAGGGACAAGGAACGAAGCCATACAAATCTTCAAATGACAGATCCAGTGGCAGCTGCCCTAGAAGAAGCTTCTATTGCATCATAACTACATCTGTTAGTAGGTCTGGACACTACAGTAGCCTCATCCACCACAGAAATAACCTTCTGTTTAGTTTCAGGAACCTCAAGGTTAGTCAAAGTCTTGTTCAATTCACCAAGAATAGGCAACAGATATTTTGTCATTCGGGTTTGATAACTGAAAGTCTTGAAGGCCAGAGTGGCAGAAGTGTACACTTTCTTTCTATATCTGTCCACAGTCATACTGTCTCTGTCTAAGACTAAAGCATAAGCAGCAGATAAGAGTTTGGACGGCATTCTGTGGAGAAAGAAACAGAAGGGTCTGTAGAAGAGAAGGATTTTTATATAGGAATTCTCAGATTCTCTGTCACTTTGTAAAATCTATCAGGCTTCTTAAGGGCCAGTGGTTGGCAGCCAGGAGAAGAAATGGATGCAAAGGTATCAGGAAAAGCCTTTGCAACTGAAAGAACAGGTGCTGGCAAATGAGCTCCTCCTTTTAAGAAATTGTAATACTACTTCTGCACATCAGAAACATGCCTTGGTTCCCATTCAAAATGCAGCATCATTTTTGTGATGGTTTTCCCAAAGGAGATTTCCTCAACAGGAAAGTCAGGGGATAATGTGTCTTCTTCTTCTTCTGAAGCCAAATGGCCTGGAGAATGAATATGAGAAGAATTAGCTACAGTATTCATCAGAATCTGATTCTTCCTCCTTATCAGAAGAGGATTCATGTTGTCTCTTCTACGCGAGGGGAAGAAGAGATGAAGTAAAAGAAAGGAAGGAGGTTTGAGAGACAAAGTGGCCTTGTATAGGTTCTGTGAAAATTCCAGCCACTCCTTTTCTTGATATGTCTGAGATGAAGAAACATTCTTACTCTTTTGTTTCTTCTTCTTAAGGGTGATGATGCTTTCTGGCCATCATCTTAATCAGAGATCCAAGCAATTCTTCCCTAATCAGGATACAGGTATGCATTCTGGTCTCTGAGAAATAATTAGCCTTGGTTCCCTCTTCACAACCACACTGGTATTATTAATCATACTGGATGTGTGAGAGTCAGACGATATACTGGTCTCTGGTGAGGTTGTGGTAGCAGAAGCCTGAGAAGTGATCAGGCATAATGTGGGTTCCTACAACACCTCAATGAGTACATCCAAGCCAGAATGGGCAGACAATGTTTGAGTTCTAGGTCTTCTGAATTTCATTTTAGAAGCAGGTGGAACATTGGGTGCTGAGGTTTCTGTTATTTTAGCTTGGGCAAGGTGATTTAAGTGCTGGGACTCTAAATAGGAATTAAGCAAGGAAAGGTGAACAAGTAAGGTTTTTGGGAGAAATAACTGAAAAAATCGGACAATTCTTAAAGTTGTGTTCAGCCCAAAGACAAAACAAGCACTGAAAGTGGAGGTCCTTGTAAGAGACTTGCCTACCACAATCAAAATTCCCTCTTTTAGCCTGCAACTAACAGATTTAAACACCGAACTTCAAGAAAAAAAGGAAGGTTTCCACAATGGGCCACTTATCTGAATAAGCAAAGGCAGAGAGAACACCAACAACGATGTGAATAAACAGACCGAGAGGTGTAAGACCTATGTATAGACTGGAGGTGAAATAGTCTGGGGATCTTATGCTCATACATCCACTTATGTTACCTTATGTCCATGGGTTCAGGTCACATGTCAAATGTATGTAAGTTTTTTTTTTGGTTTTAGTTCACTGGCTGGATGTCTGGTTGCCTCAGTGAGATGATCCCAAAAGTACTGGAATACTGCAACAGTGATCCAAGGAAGGATATCTATAGCCTATTAAACCTAAGGCCTTGAAACACATTTAAACACTTAAATTGCTCACACACACACACACACACACACACACACACACACACACACACACACACACACACACACACACACACACAAAGCTATATACACTTTAAGCACTTAGGATGGACAGTACAGGGTTCTGTTTAACTGCCACACACAAAATTGTAGTACACACACACACACAAACACACACATAAAACTATTAACTATAAATGTACCCATAAATCCTGTCAACACTAAATAAACTAGTTATTGACCACAGTACTTCAGGTTGTATATTTCTTCCTAAGGCATTTGTTAGTGGGTTATTTACTCAGAGAAGTAACTGCTATAAACAACTTGGCCACAGTCTCTCAGCCCTTCTCAGATGCAGAGGAAGGGAGATATTAGCAGCAATGTGACTAATTCATCTGGTACACACTGCCTGGGATCTGTTCAATTTGTAATGTGGCATGTTTGTCAAAATTTTAACCCCATCAAAGAGATTTCTTGCTAATGTTATGTCAGATAAGTTTGGGGGAAGTTGTTGGCGGTAGATGTCTGCACACTTTCAAGGACCAGTCCTCCTTCTCAATCTTTTTAGGGGAGTGAGGTGTATGTGCATATGTGCATGTGGAATATGGTTTCCATGTCTAAGCCTGAGTCTTTGAAACAGGCTTTATTTAAGACTGACACATCCGGCAGCTTCTATGGTAAGAAGGAAAAGCACTGATTCTGTGGCGTTAAGACTAACTGAACTTGACTGTCATTTGATTATCAAAGTTGCAAAGTACTTCAAGACCGTATACAGGCCGGTCTTACAACATAGATGTCTATCTAACTGTACAACTTTTCTTTTGTTTGCAACACAGTGAAAAGCCAAAACAAGGTAAACATTACTTCTTGCCAGGGGAAAAACATTGTTCCTCTCTTACGATATCTACAATATGCTTTCTGTACATGAAGTTAGGAAATGAAAAATGATTTCCCTTGAATGGGACCTTACAGTTTACGGTACTGTAAGCCATTTTGGTTATGTATTTCAAAGAATCAAGCTTCCGAGCTCGTGAAGAAGGATGTACTCTAAAAAAATTAATCATATTCCCTCCTACAACATCTTTAAATCCCACTAAGCACAGGTAAGTACTTCTCAGGTAGTTCTTCAGCTTCCTTACTTCCTAATATGAGATGCTTGGGCCATCTGCAAATTTATTAACCAACTGCTTTTATGTTTTATGTGTCAGCCAATAAATGAGAAGGATACATGACTTGGTTACCAGCTGGTATGACCTGCAATGGGATTAGTCATCACCCATTTTTGATCAATTAAATGGAAATGTAAATGGTTTACTTATGAGTATCATGATGTCCTGTTCTAACCAAATCAATGAACTTACAAGCTTGATCAAATATATATCCCAACTACACAGATGCACAACACTGGAGGAAAAAGGAGAAAATCCCTGAAAAGCATGCCACAAGCTCAGACAATACAACACATTATGGTGAAAGCAACCACTTGATATAAAGCCACTTGCTCACCAATGCTTCAATGTCTTGCAACTGAGCCAAGCAAACAGCGAGATAAAGTAGCCATGGGGAAAAGGAAATTTTCCCTTACCTCCAAGGTTACATGATCTTGAATACATTTACAGTGTGTGAGTGCTAGATTTTTTATAATTGTATTAAAGTCAACATTACACATGGATGACTAACCTTTCTTTATGTGCAGATCACTGTAATTCCATTCACAGAATTAAAGTAGACTCTACAGTGACTCCCAGTTTGCTGACTTGTTGATATACCTTTAGACAAATTCCACTATAAGGATCACAGTCAGACACTGCAGGTATACAGAAGACTGAAGATTCTGAGTCAGACCAGCCATGATACTAAGATCATTAAAGCTAACAGTATTACTGTAAGGTAATAGCACCAGAGGGAATAACCTTGGTTCACTGAAATTTTGCTAGGAAGAAAATTATTTAAGATTTGCATGCACAGCAAGAAGACGATGAGCCCTACTTACAGCACTGGGGATAAAGCACAACTTCATGATTTCACAGCTACCACAAAATTAAACAGACATCATCCTTAGTTTCCTAAGATCACTAACATACACTCTGCAAAAGATTCAGATGAAAGACATAAAAACAAACTCACATTAGTTAATGTCCGGATCTTAGGAGGGGGTGTAATTTTAGATAAAAGACTACATACTTTCTGCACGACACTGCTAGGTGTCATCATCACATATCACTTCAAACACTATGAAAAGCAAATAGTGTCTTATGCCTTACCAAATTAAATAATCACAGTGACAAAATAGTGCTATGGACTAGCATTCTTACTTTGTCTCCCCTCTTAACGTTGAGACACTGAACTTGCCTCAAGATTTTATCAGTCAGATCTTACTTCCTGTAATAAAAATGATAGTTTTCTTATTGGAAAATAAATACACAGAAAGTACAGTTGTATACACTTACCATAAATGTAGATGATCGACTGTATTCACTGTTGCAGTCATTACATTTGGGTTATCTGCTTGCAGGTTGCCCCTCAGTCGGCCTGATTAACAAAGTCTTGGGTCCTGCGTTGGTTGCTGTCCCTTCTTCCATGACGCCAGGACATCAGGGGAATAAAACATGCAGCCGACGCCATTACATGAGTTTTTCTTGCCCCAGATGTCAGGTGCCCCCCCCAGTGGGAAGCAATTAAACATAAAAGCACAAAGATATACCTCCAACAAAAAAGCAAATACACCAAAAAGGCTTTTAAGCATAGTAAAGGAAAGTAGAGGTATAGCCAAAAGAAGTTAGGGCGCTGGAGGGAAGGTAACCAGGACTGCAACAGTGAATACACTCGAACATCTACATTTATGGTAAGTGTACACAACTGTACTATGTTCTTCGTGTTTCACTGTTGCAGTCATTACATTTGGGTAGATTCCCAAAGCTATGGTTGGGAGGAGGAATTTAGATAGCATTAGGGCCAGCTATAAGGCCCTGCAAGACTGCAGTGGCAAATCCAGCTCTGGATTTAGAGAAAATTGGCAAATGATAATGCTTGGTGAAAGTATGTACAGAACTCCAGGTAGCAGCTTCTAGGATGTCCCTGGTAGGGACGCCTCTGAGAAAGGCTGTAGAGGTAGATGCAGCCCTGGTGGAGTGAGGTCTGATCCCCTGAGGGACAGGATTTCCACGGTGCTTACAGCAGAAATGAATGCAATGGCTTATCTATTTAGAAATGGTTTGCTTTGAAATAGCCTTCCCCTCTGCCCCTGCAGCAAATGCCACCAGCAATTGTTCAGATTTCCTTTGAGGTTTAGTCCTGTCCAGATTTCCTTTGAGGTTTAGTCCTGTCCAAGTAGAATCTAAGTTGTCCGTTCACATCTTAGGAATGCAGTATTCGTTCCCCTTTATTCTGCGGATTGGGAAAGAAGGTTGGCAAATGAATGGACTGATTAAGAGCCACACTGGATACCACCTTGGGCATGAAGGATGGATTGGTTCTGAGGGACACCCTGTCCGCATGAAAGATGATGAAAGGCTCCACTGCCATAAGGGGCTGTAATTCAGATACCATTCTAGCTGAAGTGATTGGTAAAAGGAAAGCTGTTTTCCAAGAAAGAAATTTTAAGTCTGCAGTAGCAGCTGGCTCGAAAGGAGGTAGAGTGAGTTTCTCCAAAACAAAGTTAAGGTCCCAGGCTGGGGTTGGAGCTCTCCTGGGTGGTTTCAAATTTTTGGCCCCTCTGAGGAAATGCTTGAGCAGTAGATGAGAGAAGAGGGGAGGGTTCTGTGTTATAATGAGCTGAAATGGCTGAGGCGTGGATTTTAATGGAGGAAAAAGACAGGCCCTTGTGAAGCATCTCAGTTAAGCATTGTAAAATCTGAGGTAAATTGGGCACTGCTGTGCTCATCCCTTGAGATTGGTTCCAGGCACAGAATATTTTCCATTTTTCAGCATAAGTATTTCTAGTGCTAGGCCTCCTTGCCTCTAAAATGATATTCATCACAGGTTTGCTGAGGGATGGTAAAGGAGAGATTAAGTAATTAGCCAGGCTGCAAGGTTCAGTGTTGGAAACTGAGGGTGCAGAATCTGGTTCTCCTGCTGAAACAGCAGGGAAGGAGTCTGAGGCAGGTGCCATGGAGATAACTGTGACACACTGCGCAGGAGGGAGTACCAGTGTTGGCATGGCCAGTCTGGAGCAATCAAAATCATCCGTGGTTTGTCCTGTTTGATTTTTAGTAGTACTTTGGAGAGCAGAGGCAGAGGGGGGAAGGCATAGACTGATAGGTTTTTCCAGCTGAAGGACAGAGAATCCACTTTCCAGGCTTGTTTGTGGGGAGTCATTGTGCAACATTTGTCCAATTGGTAGTTCTGGGGAGAGGAAAACAGGTCAATATCTGGGCTCCCCCATTTGCTTGTCAACATGTTGAAAATCCATGGTTCCAGTTTCCACTCATGTGGGTCCATGAGGTTTCTACTTAGTCCGTATGCCAGTGTATTTCATTTTCCTGGCAGGAATTGAGCTTGTAGGTGCACTTGGTAGCTCAAGGCTGTGTTCCACAATGCCATGGCTAGTCTGCAGAGGGGGTAAGAATGTGTACCCCCCTGCTTGTTTCTAGGTCTTGAGAATGCTGACACCACAGGCTTTTTAGATACCACTGCAGTTTCCTCATATGCAGTCTTGCATATGGAATTAGAAGAATGCAGGAGGCCATGAACCCCAAGGCTTGCAGTATTTGTCTTGTAGATAGCAGGGTTTTTCTGGCCACTTGTTTGAAGTAGGTTGTCAAATGAATTTGCTTTTCTGGCGTGAGGCAAGTCATCTGGAAAGTTGTATTCAAGCTTGCTCCCAGGAATATAATTTGTTGACAGGGTACCAGGTGTGATTTCTTTTCATTTATGGTGTACCCCAGACAAGTTAGAACCCTTTTTACAAAGGCCAGATGATTCAAAAGTATGTCCTGGCTTTCTGCCTGAATTAGACAATCGTCCAGGTATGGGTATATTTTAATATTCCTTTGCCTGCAAAATGCAATAACTGGAGCTAGGCACTTTGTGAATACCCTGGGCACAGTAGATAAGCCAAAGGGCAATGCAGAGAACTGATAGTGCGTGTAGCCTGCTTTGATGTGTAGGTATCTTCTGCAAGATTCCCTGACTGGGATGTGCAGGTATGCTTCTTTTAAATCTAGTGTTGCCAACCAGGCATCTTTGCCTAGCATAGGAAGTAATTGGTGAAGAGTCAGCATCTTGAATTTTGGAATCTCCAAAAAGGTGTTTAGAGTAAGCAGGTCCAGGATAGGACGCCATGAATTGTCTTTTCTGGGTACCAGGAAAACTCTCAAGTAGAAACCTTGTCCCTTTTCCTCTTCTGGTACCAGCTGAATAGCCCCCATGCTTAAGGGAGAAAGTACTTGTTTTTGGGCCTCTGCCCACTGATTTGGGGGTAGGACCCATCACCCACGTGGTGCTGGCAACGTGTGGAAGTGAAATCTGTATCCCTGGGACACTATATTTAAAACTCATTTGTCCTGGGTAATGAATTCCCAATTCTTTGCATGAACAGCAATCTTTCCCCCCAAAGGGGCAGTCAGTTGATAAGTGCTTGGAAATTTTAAAAGGAAGTCATTGAGACAGTTTACTATAGGGGGAGTCTTATTATTCCCAGACTTAGAAGTGGAGGCCACCCACTGCTTAGTTCTGTGAGTCCCCTGAAACTGAAAAGTACACTTGTGTACACTTACCATAAATGTAGATGTTCGAGTCTATTCACTGTTGCAGTCATTACATTTGGGTAATCTGCTGGCAGGTTGCCCTCAGTTGGCCTGATTAACAAGTCTTGGGTCCTGCATCAGATGCTGTCCCTTCTTCCATGACGTCAGGTCGTCAGGGGAATAAAACATGCAGCTGACGCCATTACATCAGATTTTCTTGCTCCAGATGTCAGGTGCCCCCCAAATGGTGAGCAAAATATATAAATAATTTGAAACACAACATACCTCCACAAACAGAAGCAAATACACCAAAAAGGCTTTTAAGTGTAGTAAAATAAAGGAGAGGCATAGTAAGAGAAAAAAAAAGAAGTTATGTCCTTACCATAACGTTCCATGTGAGTTGTTCATCTCACCTTTTTGTTCTTACACGTGGGTCGGAGACTATCCCTCGGCTCCGAATCGGCAGCTTTCAAGCTCAAACTCTCAGAGAAGCACGAGACCTAGTGTATATCCCATGATGCTCTACTGTGAATCCCTAGATCTAGTATGCTGCAACCAAGACAGCCTACAGTAAAAAATTAAACTATAGTGTCTACCTATGAGGGTAGCTAAAAGATTGTAGATAGGAAAAACAGAATATGCAATACAGACTGACAACTCGACCAATCTACCAAGGCAACCATCCTGCTCGACTGGAGGGGGGAAGGTGGGCGGGAATGTAAGAACAAAAAGGCGAGATGAACAACTCGCATGGAACGTTATGGTAAGGACATAACTTTTTTTGTTCTTACACGTGGGTAGTGTCCCAAGCTCCCTGATCCTGGGTGGCTCACGGGAGAACATTCCTGATCACAGTGGAACCAAAGGTAGCCTCTGTCCGTGGAGGTCCTATCCACTTTGTAATGAGTGATAAACGTGTGAGGTTTTGACCACGAGGCAGCTGCACAGATGGTATCTAAGGGTAAACGAGCTGCACGAGCTAATGACGTAGAAACAGCTCGTGTCAAGTGGGCCTTGACGTTAGATTCTAATGGCTGACTAGTGGAGGCATAAATGGATTTGATGCAGTCAGAGAGCCACTTAGACAATGTGATTTTTGATACTGCGAAACCTTTCTTATTTTCTGCATAAGAGATGAAAAGTTGATCCGATTGTCTGAAATCTTTCGTTCTATCTAGATAGAACCTCAGTTGTCTGTGTACATCAAGTTTGTGTAACATATATTCCAGTCTGTTGGTATTGTGCCTGAAGAAGGTTGGAAGCTCAATGGACTGATTTAAGTTAGCTTCTGAACAGACCTTGGGAAGAAAGGTAGGATTAGTCCTAAGGGAGACTCTATCGAGGTGAAAAATCAAATATGGGGGCTTGGAGGACAAGGCTTGAAGTTCGGAGACCCTACGTGCAGATGTAATGGCTACCAGGAATATAGTTTTCCAAGACAAGAACTGTAAGTGACAGGATGAAGTGGGTTTGAAGGGGGCGAGCATCAATTGGGATAAAACCAGATTCAAATTCCAGGGAGAGACAGGATGTCTGATAGGTGGTCTGAGATGGTGGGTTCCTTTTAAGAATGCTTTACATAGTCTATGTGACATGATGTTATACCCATTAAACCCCACATGGAAATTGGGAATAGCTGCTAATTGGACTCTAATGGTGGCAGCTGCTGTGCCATTATGGAACAAGGAAAATAAGTACTCTAAGTTGATATGAACAGGTGCCACATAAGGATTAATGTCATGTTGAGAAGCCCAGTGAACAAACCGTTTCATTTGTTATTGTATAGTTTCCTGGTAGATAGTTTATGAGAGGAAACTATAATATGCTGGACCACAGAAGACAAATCTTGAGACCTGGCTAATGTGGGAATTGAAGCAGCCAAGTTGTCAGTTTTAGGGAGGTGAGGGAGGGATGAAGAACTCCCAACAAATGAGTCAGAAGATCTGGCAATACGTCCAGGATCCATGGTTCTTCCACTTGATACTTCCGCAGGAAGGGGAACTAAATATGTCAAGGCCAAGATGGGGCTATCAAGATCACAGTCCTTCCCAGACTTTTGGCTTTCTGCATGAATTTGGGAATTAGGGGTATTGGCGGAAAGGCATATAAGAGGCCCTGGGGCCAATCGTAATGAAAAGGCCCTCAGTTTGTTCCCCGGTGGGGGATAAAGGGCAAAGTAGCTGCTGCATTTGGCATTCATTGGAGATGCAAATAGGTTGCAGCAAGGATGGCCCCATTTGCGGAAGATCTCTTCCACCACCTTCTGTTTGAGAGACCACTTGTGAGGCAACAGCATGGCTCTGCTTAGTTTGTCCGCTATCACGTTGGATGACTCCGGGATGTGCGTTGCTATCAGAAAGCATCTGGTGGATACAGCCCACTGCCAAATTCTTAGGGCCTCCTGGCATAAGGGATACGATCTGGTTCCCCCTTGGTTGTTGATATACCAGACGACTGACATGTTATCTGTCTGGATAGCAATTGTACCTAGAGGAAGAGAATCGTGAAAGTGTTGCAACGCTAGGAACACCGCTCTCAGCTCTAGGACATTTATATGCAAATGTGTTTCCATGATTGACCAAGTGCCTTGGACAGTCTTTCCCTGAAATAGCCCCCCACCCTATCAGGGAAGCATCCGTGGTCACTGTAGCTGTGGGTTGGGGAAGAACAAAGGGACGTCCGATAATCACTTGGTTACTGTTCAACCACCTATTGAGATCCTTCTTGCAAAGATTCGTTAGTCGGATCTCGTGTGACATGGGCAGACGTTGGTAGGACCATTGCGCGAAGAGTAGCCACTGGAGTATTCGCAAGTGCATTTGACCTAACGGAACTGCTATCAGTGTGGCTGCCATTGTGCCTAAAAGCTGCAGTATTTGGGACACAGGAGCTTTGTTCCGGACCAACAGGCTGGATAGTTGATTTTTTAGAGATACGATTCTTGACTGGGGCAATGTGATCCTTGCATTGATGGTGTCCAGTTCTGCCCCTATAAATGTAATATGCTGTGAGGGCGATAACGCAGATTTTTCGAAGTTTAGGGTTATACCCAACTGGGAACAAAGGTTTATGGTGTAGCCTCTTGCTTGTATTAGTTGATGCCTGGAGGTGGCGGTGAGGAGCCAGTCGTCCAGATATGGAAACACCCGGAATCCCAATCGTTTCAGGTGAGCCGTGACCACTGCCATACATTTGGTGAACACCCTGGGAGCTGTGGTGAGACCAAAGGGCATGGTTCTAAATAGGTAATGACTGGCCCCCAGCCGGAAACGCATGTGATCTCTGGATGATCTGTCCATTTTGATGTGGTAGTAAGCATCCTTAAGATCTATAGAGCACATCCAATTGCCCGTTGCTAAGACTGGGAGAATTGATTGCAGCGTGACCATCTGGAACTTCTCCTTCTTGACGAAGGTGTTGAGCTTGCTGAGGTCTAGTATGGGTCTCCAGTTCCCTGTTTTCTTTGGAACTAAAAAGAACCTTGAGTAAGTTCTGGGTCCTATTTGGTCTGCCGGGACTGTCTGGATGACTCTTTTGTCTAGCAGATTTTGGATTTCTATGGCTGCTAGTTCTCTCAGACTGGGTGGAAAGTCTGGGATCCTTGTACCCATGGGGGGGGGGGTGGTTTTGTAAAGGGAATGTAGTAACCTCTGGCAATGATGCTTTTTACCCAAGAATCTGTTGTAATGCTTAGCCAGGCCTTTGGGTATAAAGCCAAGTGACCCCCGACTGCCTCCAGAGTAGGACAGCCGGGCTTCCTTTCAGGAACGCTGATAGGGCATCCCAGAAAACTGTTCCCTGTCGCCCTGGTTTTGCGGACCGTCTCTGCTGTTTGGGCAGCATCTTCCGTTTTTGCCCCCTCCTCTGCCCCTAGAGGGGGTATCAGTAGGTGTGTTTTGGAAAGCTCCTTGGGGTTTCCGGAACCACATTTTCCCACTTCGTTGCCCTTTGGGGTACGGTCTAGTTGGAGTGGAAAAACGGACTCCAACGGCAGACAAAGCCTTTCCTTCTTGTTCACACCTAGTAAGTGTCTCCTTAACTTTGGGTCCGAACAAGGCGGATCCATCGAATGGGGTATTGACGAAGGAAGACTTAAAGGCTTCCGCAAAGGAGCAAAGGCGCATCTAGGACTGTCTCCGAAGAGCTATCGCTGAGCCTGCCGCCCTACTCGATCCATCGGCAGCATAAGTAATGAGTCGCATGGATGAGTTTACTATGGAATTGAGGGTGTTGAGTTGTGCAGTCACCTTTTCAGAAACCGCATCAGCTGTGTTACCCTGGAGAATATCTCCCAGCTCTTTGAGGAGATATTGTGGAAGACGGGTGAAATGTGTCAGGTAGCTGAGCGATCTCATGGAAAATGCCGCAGAACTAAATATACGTTTCCCATATCTGTCCATAGTCCTAGAATCTCTATTAGGAGGATGGACAGCAGAAGAGGTTTCCGACATCTCTTTCTTGGTGGCCGTCGCCACCACCATGGCATCAACCAGGATTCCCTTTGTTAGAAAGGCCTTATCAGTAGGGGAAGTAGTAAACTTGATGGGCCTCCGAGGGACCGGTTCCACTGAATCAGGGGACTCCCACGCCCTTCGAGCAACCAGCTCCATCAGTTCATCGAAGGGCGGAGTAACCCAGGAGGTGGATGGTTGAGATCCAAAGGCCTTCAGGAGGACCGACTCGTCCTCAGTAGAGGCAAGGGACTGCCAATCACCCCTCTGCCTTAAGATTTCCAATATGTCTGCAAATGAGACATCCTCTGAGGGGAATCATGGGGACCCTTGTGATTCCTCCAAGTCAGTATCCGACAGCAGGGATTCCTGTGGGGAATCCAAGTGCCTCCTCTTGCACAATCTCTTCCTAAGTACTTCATCAGTGGGAGTGCTCGGTGAAGTCAATAGAGAGGAGGGGCCACCCAATGGGGATACCTGAGGCCCTGGATCTCGATGCTTGGTGGGGATCTGTGGGGAAGAGGTAGAACGTGGCCCCTTAGGGGGAGGGGAAGACAGATCTGAGGAGGTAGTGGTCTTAGCAGACATGACCTTCCTCATGGCATCAAAGGCAACAGAATCTCGTCCGAGAAGTCCGTCGGCTCCGAAGAGGCCGGCAGCTCTCCCCGAGCCGAGACCCCCTGCTCCAATCCAGAGGACGGAGCAGAGGCCACCTGCGCCGAAGCCCCGAGTGGAAGGGTCGGAACCAAGGTATCAGTTTGACTCTCCACCCCGAAGCCAGCGAGGGACTGTTGGCCCCGAGATTCCCTGGTCGGAACAGAGGAGATCAAGGTCTATGGAGCTGAGGGAAGTGGATCGAACCTCGGCTCCGAGGGCTCTACCAACATCGGTTCCGCCTGCCCCGGCTCCGAACACTCGACTGGCTTTGGAGGAGGAGGTGGAGAAGTTATGGCTGGGGTTTCAGGCTTCGAAGCCGAGTGGCTCAAAGCAGACAGCATTTTGGCCAGGTTCTCTAAGAGCCTCTTAACCACTCGGTCCAGATCCACATTGGAAAGCCTCGAAGAATGCATCGAGGGATGGGTCGAAGGAGCCGAAGATGGAACTGATTAAAGAATTGGAGACTGAGGACTCTCCAATATCGGTTTCACAACTGGGCTCCGAGGTAGAGGGTCGATACACGGCTCCAAGGCCTGTGGAGCCGATGCACGAACCATACCAGAGGAACTCGGAGTCGATGACTTGGGCTCCGAGGATCCCTTGGAAGACTTCGACCCCTTCGAAGCCTTGGAAGAGAGGTCAGCCTCTTCTAAGGTAGCCTGAAAATCAGGCTTCAGGAGTCCTCTATCTATCAGATTCCTCCACCTTTCCAAGAGAACCCTGGCGCTAAAGGAGTGGCAGATAGAGCACACCTCTTGTAGGTGTACAGAACCCAAACAGAAAATGCCAGGGAGTGGTTGTCTGTAACAGACATCTTTTGACCGCACTCACACCTTTTGAACCCTGACTTTTGTATCTCTGACATTTTAAATAATCGGGTCCCTGAATTTTTACTTGTCTAAGAAAATTAGCTACTTTTAACTATAAATATGTATATATATATATATATATATATATATATATATATATATATATATATATATATATATATATTTATAAACACACTAAATATCTAATATTAACTACCACACTAGACATATGATTATATAAGAAGACTAAACACACACACACTCACAATAGCTGACAGAGCCCTGTCATGCCCAAGAAAAAGAAGCCTAAAGCCCTGAAGAAAAACTTTTTAGAAAATCTTAAACAAGTTATACTAACAGGCAAAAAACCTTAATACTATAATAAAGGTTGAAATCTAAGTAAGTGTAATACTAATTTACAGACAAAAAATCCTATTAATACAGAAAATTTTAAATCACTGGTCCGAGCTTCCTCCGATGAGCTGTTGATCCGTTGCAGCCGCAAACTAGATCATACAGCATCATGGGATATATACTAGGTCTCAAGCTTCTCTGAGAGTTTGAGCTTGAAAGCAGCCGATTCGGAGCTGAGGGATCGGCTCCGACCCATGTGTAAGAACAAAACGGCGAGATAGAACAACTTCACATCAGGGGGCTGGAGGGAAGGTAACCAGGACTGCAACAGGGAACACACTCGAACATCTACATTTATGGTAAGTGTACACAACTGTACAATGTTCTTCGTGTTTCACTCTTGCAGTCATTACATTTGGGTAGATTCCCAAAGCTGTGGTTGGGAGGATGGATTTATACAGCATTAGGACCGGCTATAAGGCCCTGCAAAACAGCAGTGGCAAAGCCAGCTCTGGATTTAGAGAAACTTGGTAAATGATAGTGGTTGGTGAAAGTATGAACTGAACTCCAAGTAGCAGCTTCTAGAATATCCCTGGTAGGAACACCTCTGAGAACGGCTGTAGAAGCAGATGCAGCCCTGCTGGAATGGGATCTGATACCCTGGGGGATAGGTTTTCCATGGTGCTTACAGCAGAAATGAATACAATGGCTTATCCATTAGGAAATGGTTTGCTTTGAAATAGCCTTTCCCTCTGCCCCTGCAGCAAATGCTACCAGCAGTTGTTCAAATTTTCTTTGAGATTTAGTCCTGTCCAAGTAAAATCTAAGTCGTCTGTGTACATCCAATGAATGCAGAATCTGCCCACATTTGTTCTGTGGATTGGGAAAGAATGTTGGCAAATGAATGGACTGATTAAGAGCCACACTGGATACCACCTTGGGCATGAAGAATGGGTTGGTCCTAACTGACACCCTGTCTGCATATGAAAGATGATGAAAGGCTCCACTGCCATAAGGGCCTGTAATTCAGAAATCCTTCTAGCCAAAGTGATTGCTAAAAGGAAGGCTGTTTTCCATGAAATAAATGTTAAGTCTGCAGTAGCAGCTGGCTTGAAAGGAGGTAGAATGAGTTTCTCCAATACAACGTTACGGTCCCAGGCAGGGGTTGGAGCTCTCCTGGGTGGCCTCAAGTTTTTGGCCCCTCTGAGATACTGCTTTAGCAGAGGATGAGAGAGAGGGGGGGGGGGTCTTGTGTTGTAATGAGCTGAAATGGCTGAGGCATGGATTTTTGTGGAAGAAAATGACAGGCCCTTCTGAATCATCTCAGTTAAGTATTGCAAAATCTGAGGTAAATTGGGCACTGCTGTGCTCATCCATAGAGAATGATTCCAGGCACAGAATCTTTTCCATTTGTCAGCATAAGATTTTCTAATACTAGGTCTTCTTACCTCCAAAATGACATCCATCACAGGTTTGCTGTGGGATGCTAAGGGGGAATTTAAGTGATTAGCCAAGCTGCAAGATTCAAAGTTTAGAGCAGAGGGTGCAGAATTTGGTTGTTCTGCTGAGACAGTAAGGAAGGTGTCTGAGGCAGGTGCCATGGAGAAATTAGTGACAGACTGTGTAGGAGTGGGTACCAGTGTTGGCGAGGCCAGTCTGGCGCAAACATAATAATTTTTGGTTTGTCCTGTTTGACTTTTAGTAGAACTTTGGGGAGCAGAGGCAATGGGGGAAAGGCATAGACTGTTAGGTTTTTCCAGCTGAAGGACAGTGCATCCACTTTCCAAGCTTTTTTGTGAGGAGTTCTTGTGCAAAATTTGTCCAATTGGTAGTTCTGGGGTGAGGAAAAAAGATCTATGTCTGGGCTCCCCCATTTGCATATCAACATGTTGAAAATCCGTGGTTCTAGTTTCCATTCGTGTGGGTCCATGAGATTCCTGCTTAGTTTGTCTGCCAAAATATTCAGCTTTCCTGGCAGGAATTGAGTTTGTAGTTGTACTTGATAGCGCAAGGCCGCGTTCCACAATGCAATGGCTAGTCTGCAGAGGGAGTATGAATGTGTACCCCCTACTTGTTTATGTACCACATAACTGTGGTGTTGTCCATCTTTACCAATAGTTGTCCTGGATGAAGGTAGTCCTTGAAGGCTGTCAGTGCATTCTGTACAGCTAGCATTTCTTTTTGATTTATAAGAAGGTGCATTTGATTTGGGCTCCATTTGCCCTGAATGCACTTCCCTGCCAGATGAGCCCCCCATGCATAGTCTGATGCGTCTGTAGTCAGGGTTTGGGTGGTGTGAATGGCAGTCCCTTGTTTTGGTGGCAGGCCTCTGCCCACCATAGGAACTCTAGTTGCAGGCAAGGTATGATAGGAATCAGTTTCCAGGCTTTGACAATGCTGACTCCATAAACTTTTTAAGTACCACTGAAGTTTCCTCATATGCAGTCTTGCATATGGAATGAACCCCAAGGCTTGCAGCATTTGTCTTGCAGATAGCAGGGTTTTTGTGGCCACCTGTTTGAAGTAAGTCACCAAATGAATTTGCTTTTCTGGCATAAGGAAAGCCATCTGGGCAGTTGTATTCAAGACTGCACCTAGGAATGTAATTTTTTGAGAGGGTACCAGTTGTGATTTATTTTTGTTTATGGTGTACCCTAGACAAGTTAGAACTCTTTTTACAAATGCCAGATATTTTAGAAGAATGGCCTTGTTTTCTGCCTGAATTAGACAATCGTCCAGGTATGGATATATTTGAATATTTCTTTACCTGCAAAATGCAATTACTGGAGCCAGGCACTTTGTAAATGCCCTGGGCGCAGCAGATGAGCCAAAGGGCAGTGCAGAGAATTGACAATGCAAGCAGCCTGCTTTGAAGCGGAAGTATCTTCTGCAACATTCCCTGATTGAGATATGCAGGTAAGCCTCTTTTAAATCTAGAGTTGCCAACCAGGCATCTTTGCCTAGCATAGGAAGTAACTGGTGAAGAGTCAGCTTGAATTTTGGAATGTCCAGAAAGGTGTTTAGAGTAGACAGGTCCAGAATTGGATGCCATGATTTGTCTTTTCTGGGTACCAGGAAAAGTCTGGAATAGAAACCTTGTCCCTTTTCCTCTTCTGGTACTAGTTGGATTGCCCCCATGTTTAAGAGGGAAAGTACTTATTTCTGAGCCTCTGCCGAAATATTTGGGGGCAGGTCTGGCCATCCGTTAGGAGTTGGCAATGTGTCGAAGTGAAATCTGTATCCCTGGGGCACTATATTTAAAACCCATTTGTCCTGGGTTATAAGTTGCCAGTTTTTTGCATGAAGAGCCAGTTTTCCCCCCAAAGGGGCGGCTAAGAGGTAAGTGCTTGGTAATTTTAAAGGAAAGTCATTGAGACTGTTTACTTTAGGGAGGTGTCTTGTTGTTTCCAGATTTGGAAGTGGAGGCACCCCATTGCTTAGTTCTGAAAGTCCCTTGGGACTGAAACCTGGTGCTTTTAGAATGTCTGGGTTTGGCTTGAGTGGCTCTGGAAGGAACTGGAAAGGACCAATTCTTAGTAGGCCAGTGCCTACTAAATCTTGGAGGTTGCACCTGTAAGAAATATTTCACAATTTGCATAGATTTAGCTTTATCTTCCATCTTTTTTAGAACTTCTTCAGCCTTACTGCCAAACAGACGGTCCTGCTGCAAAGGAGCATCCAACAATTTTGCTTTAACATGATCAGGCAAAGATTGCTCCTTAAGACAAGCATGCCTTCTAAGCACAGACCCGGTAACAGCAGCCCTGTAAGAGGCCTCCAAAGAATCAAAACCACATTGCAAATTTTGTTTTCCAACTTGTTCAGCTGAATGCAATAAATCCTGTAAATCCTTATTTTCCACAGTCAGAAATCAACATCATTTTCTGTTTAAGCAGTCCCATGATATGCTGTTGATATTTTAGCATATGGAATTGACAGTTTAAAGTCCTGATTGCCAAGGTTGCAGAAGTATAAACCTTTTTACTCCATCTAGCCAGCGCCCTGGAGTCTCTTATCAGAAGGGGTAGGATTTTTAGCAGTTGAAGCCTTAATGCCCTTGGGCCCCTGAGAAACGGTTTCAGGATCTGCAACAGGATTTTTGAAAAGGAATTTGTGGGGGTCAGGAACCCTGTAGTATCTGTCTGGCTTACAAGGGGCTGGAGGCAGGGATCAGGGGCCATACTGGATTCTGAAAACACATCATCAACAATGTGTAGTACAGGAGGTATAGCCAAAGGCCTATGCTGAGGAAGAAGAAGGAAATCCCGAAGCCTCTTTTTGGATTCAGAAAAATCCTGACTTTCCCAAATGAAATGCTCCCTTAAGGTATGTAAAGTTTCCCCAAAAGAAAAATCCTCAGGGGGAGAAGCAGAAGGAATGGAAACCTCTGCATCAGAGTCCTCATAAGTAGGCATGGACAAATCCTGTTCATTAGAAGAGTCAGAAGAAACAGAGTCCTGTTCAGAAGATTCATAGTCAAGTTCAGCCCTAAGCCTCATAGAGGGGGGGGGGGGGGGGGTCTTCAGCCATTTTGATCATTTGTTTTTTAGGCATAGCGGCCTGAACATGTGACCTGGGCATCAGTTTTTTAGACATAGATCGAGATTTTTGCCTTAATATTGAAGGTGGTGTTGGTTTAATATACACATCTGCAGGCCTGAATACACCATCAAAAGCCGGTGCCTGCAAAGCGGCTCCAGACCCATCCAAGGTAGAGAAATCTGCAGGTTCCATAGGTGAACATCTCGCGGCATACTGGACTCCGAATGGGTCTCAGTAGAGGCCTGTGAATCAGAAGTAGCGGGTATTAGGGGCTGCGAAAGCGCCTCACTGAGTACCGGCGAACTGGCGACTGGCTTAGGAGAAGTATCGTCGGAAGTTTAGGACCTCAACGGCCTGTCTCTGTCTTTTTCTTTACGTTTTTTTAGTATTCCGGTAGTCGGATGGCTAACCAATGTCATTTCTGGATAATTAAACCTAGAACCGAAATATTTAGGAGCAAAAATGTACCGACGACGGATAGTGTGCTGATTAAATAAAGCACAAAACTGACAGCAAGGTACGTCGTGGTCAGGGCCTAGGCAAGGAACACAGTACAAATGGAAATCCTTATGAGGTATTTGCTTCCCACAAGTAATGCAATTATTAACTTTTACTGACATTGGTAAGAAGCAAGAAAAAGTTTCCCCAACGGGGTACTTAGCTTTTTAGTTGAAGACTACGGTTCTGAAACTTGAAAATGAAAATTTCAGGAGTCGGCCGACAGGCACTTGCGAACTGCTTCTGGCACCGCACAGCAAGAAAGACTGATGTAATAGCGTAGGCTGCAATTTTTATACCCCTGATGACCTGACATCATGGTTGAAGGGACAGCATCTGACGCAGGACCCAAGAGTTTGTTAATCAGGCCGACTGAGGGCAACCTGCCAGCAGATTACCCAAATGTAATGACTGTAACAGTGAAATACGAAGAACATCCTGGGGTTTTTGCTGTGTCTGGGTTTGTCTTGAGAAGACGTGGAAGGGGCTGGAAAGGACCTTTTCCTTACAGGGCCAGTGCCTACTAAATCTAGGAGGCTGAACTTGTAAAAAATCTTGAACAGTTTGCATAGATTTAGCTTTATCTTCCATCTTTTTAAGAACTTCCTCAGCCTTGTTGCCAAACAGGCGGTCCTGATTTAAAGGAGCATCCAACAATTTAGCTTTAACATGATCAGGCAAAGATTGATCCTTAAGCCAAGCATGCCTTCTGAGCACAGACCCAGTAACAGCAGCCCTGCAAGAGGCCTCTAATGAATCAAAACCACATTGCAAAGTAGGTTTTCCAACTTGTTCGGCAGAATGCATTAAATCCTGTAATTCTTTATTTTCCACACAGTCAGGAATCAACATCATTTTCTGTTTAAGCAGACCAATAACATGTGGCTGATATTTTAACATATGAAACTGGCAGTTTAAAGCCCTAATGGCCAAGGTTGCAGAAGTGTAAACTTTCTTACCCCATCTATCCAGCTCCCTGGAGTCTCTATCAGAAGGGATAGGATTTTTAGCAGTAGAAGCCTTAATGCCCTTGGGCCCCTGTGAAATAGTCTCTGGATCTGCAATAGGATTTTTGAAAAGGAACTTGTGAGACTCAGGGACCCTGCAGTATCTGTCAGGTTTTCGGGGAGCAGGAGGCAGGGAATCAGGGGCCAAACTAGATTCCGAGAAAGCATCATCAACAATGTCTAGTACAGGAGGAATAGCTAAAGGCATATGCTGAGGTAGGAGAAGGAAATCCCTAATCCTCTTTTTTGAATTAGAAAATCCTGGCTTTCCCAGTGGAAATGCTCCCTTAGAGTATGTAAGGTTTCCCCAAAAGAAAAATCCTTAGGAGGGGAAGCAGAGGGAACAGAGTCCTCTGCATCAGAATCTTCATAAGTAGGTAAGGGCAAATTCAGATCATCAGAAGAGTCAGAAAAAACAGAATTCTGATCAGAAGATTCATAATCAACCTCAGTCCTAGGCCTCTTAGAAGGGGGGGGGGGGGGTGGCTACCCCTGATGAGAGTTATTAGATCTTTAGCCATTCTTATCATTTGTTTTTTAGGCATGGAGGCTTGAGCATGTGGCATGGGTGTCGGTTTTTTAGACATGGATCGAGATTTAGGCCTAAGTAATGAAGGAGGCATCGATTTAATATGCAAGTCCGTAGGCCTGAATACACCCTCAGAAGCTGGTGCCTGCACAGCGGCTCCAGACGCATCCAACATAGAGACATCTGTGGGTTCCTTAGTTGAAGCATCTCGCGGCATACCGGACTCCGAATGGGTCTCAGTAGAGGCCTGCAAATCAGAAGTAGCGGGTATCAGGGGCTGCAAAAGCGCCTCACTGAGTTCCGGCGAACTGGCGACTGGCATAGGAGAAGCGTCATCGACAGTTTTGGACCTCGGTGGCCTGTCTCTGTCTTTATCTTTCTGTTTTTTCAGAATCCCGGTAGTCGGATGGCTAACCGATGACATTTATGGATAATTAAACCGAGAACAGAAATATTTAGAGGTGAAAATATACCGACGATGGATAGTGCGCTGATTAAATAAAGAACAAAACTGACAGCAAGGTACGTCGTGGTCAGGGCCTAGGCAAGGAATACAGTATGAATAAAAATCTTTATGAGGTATTTGCTTTCCACAAGTAATGCAATTGTTAACTTTTACTGACATCGGTAAGGAGCAAGAAAAAGTTTCCCCAACGGGGTACTTGAAGACTTTAGTTCTGAAACTCGAAAATGAAAATTTCAGGAGTCTGCCGACTGGCACTTTCGAACTGCTTGTGCTACGGGCACCGCACGCAAGATAGACTGATGTAATAGCATTGGCTGCATGTTTTATACCCCTGACGTCCTGATGTCATGGAAGATATTAATCAGGCCGATTGAGGGCAACCTGCAAGCAGATAACTCAAATGTAATGACTGCAGCAGTGAAACACGAAGAACATCTATTTTTCTTATTTTAAAGGTGCACACACTGCTCAATTTGTATGATGTTAAAGCTTTAAGCAGCAACGTGACCTGTGTACTTGCAAAATGAACTCAGTGCACAGAAGCCTTACTGCAGGTGACACAAAACAGTATGTACATTGTATAATTAAGCTTTCTGTAGTTAAAATGGCATCGACAAACGTGATTCCATAATAAAGTGGGTGTTTCTCTTCTGCTACAAATTAACTACAGATGCATTACTGTAATCAAAGTCAGGTAGGCAGGTACATACACAATCAGCAGGAAATTATATTTAGCTTGTAAAATGACTGCTACCAAATCCATTAATATGTTTTTAAAATAAGCTTTGTGCTCTGACAAAAAAGGCATTTTAGGATTATGAAGTTGCCCACAGAAGTTATTATAAAATATTCCGTAAATATACCAATTAAATGAACAGTACAATTATGGGAGAGTACTCACCATAACAAAAGGTCTTTGATGAACATATTCCAGTAGCAGTAATTATACTATACAAGTCTCAGTGCACCACCCTCCTTTGTAATGTATTCATATTTTCCAGCAGTTGAACACCTTCCTAAGGAAGTTAATATCATTCATTTATTTTATTTTATTTTTTTACTTAAAGGGGTAGCAGGCTGATCTGAAGACAGTTTTTGCCCAACAATCCATATGCAACAGCAGACATACATAAAGCTGCATTTAATATATCCAGTCTGAAATAAAATGTTGCAGAATAACAAGTTTTAAAGTAATAATTTGAAAATACAATGAATTTAGTACATTTAAGTTGACAAAAATGATGCAGAATGAACACATTTACAGCACTAATTTAACACAGAGTGATAAAGAACAGAGAATCAGTATAGTTTTATAGTACAATTAATCAAAAGACCTTTCTAATTCTCTTTAAGTGAGCACATATCTACAAACAAATTACTCAAATTGTGCAAAAGGCTGAATATAGACAGAAAGCATCTTTTACCCCTGAAACAATAGCAGCAATACTGCTGTGTGGAGTAATTCAAGATGTTTTGTCTAATTCTGAGCAATCTGCTTCCCTTCTCAGATCAGTGGTGATGGTTTCAGTTTGATGGAGTAAGTTTACTTAAATATTTCCTTTCAACTGATGAGTACTGTAATTGTATCAATGGATGCTGTAAAGGGAGGATCTAAATTTTAATTTGTGTCTGAAGAAGCGACAAATGTATTAGCGTGAAGGTTTAAGTATGCCGCTCCAGTATTGATTAACCTACAAGATGCGCAACCCAACCTCCTTGAGCAACGGTATAACAAAATCGCAAAATTTGCACCAACTTACCTTACAAAGCACAACACTACCTTGAGCTAAAGAACTTCATGGCTAAAACTATCCCACTATTAATCCTTTTCACGGTTACTAACCACACACAAACCCATCTACAGACCTTACTAATACCCAGTCCTAATCAACATTCTTCAACATTACTGCCCAAAAGGCAACTCTACACTGTTAATAAAATGCTTCTGCATATAACCCTTTGTAATAATTTGGCTGACTACTCTATGTACTTCTCCTGTGTGACTAGACCATGGAACTCTCGCCCGTACTACTTACATAAAATAAACTTTTCAAACAAACTCAAACAACACTTGCTGGATATGTGGTTCTGCTCCTCTTCCACACTAGGCTAACCCTACACTGCCTTCACCTTTCTAGGCAGGTTTTCTTCCCTTGTCTCTCCTCACTCACAACATTTATTTTTAATAAAATTACTGCATTTAACTTACAGCAGGCTTTCCTCCATTCTACTTCTCTTTTTTCCTTATTTTCTACTCTTACTGATACTACACACTCATAATGCTTTCTGCCTACTTTACTCTACTCCTCTTCCATCCTATCCAGCACAATTATCTTGCTGTCCCTTCTTTCAATAATCTTTCCCACTCTATTCTCCCTCCTTTCTTTTTCCCAAATCTACTTACTCTACCTCCTCCAGACCCAGATGCTTTATTCTAATCTACTCTCTATACAATCTACTGGGCTATTACTTGAGAATTCTTCTCTACTAGCACTATTGAAACTCTGCACTGCATTACAACTACTATCCCTATTGTGTTTTGATACTGCTATGTAACTGTATATCAATATGACAGAGTTTTAAAACTGATCTACAGTGAATCTGCTTGTGAAGGCTGCCAGCCTAGCCAGATAGAATTTTATAGATAATTCTGTCATTTTTAAATATAAATGTTGAAATACAGGCTTGTTTTATTAAATGAAAGAATATGCTGTGAAATGCTGAACTTGAAAAAAATTTAACAACATTGTCCTCTGCTGTAAAGAAAGCCAAGGAAAGCATTTCATGTCTGTCCTTTGAAGCTGAAATTACTTCATATCTGTCCTTTGAAGTTAAAGATTCAGAGCCATTCCGTCTGGGCTAGCACATTCTTTGTATTGTTTTAACCAATAGTTAGATTGCTAGATTTTAAACATGCAAATGTATTTTTATTGCTCTGGTTACTGCCTAGGTGTAAAAGAATGTATATGCAGTTTCTGTTGGCCTGGGAATCCCAGGAAGTTGTGAAGAATGAGGCAATGTTGATCAGAACTGCAATTTCAATTTAAACAGAAAACCAGAGATTATTAAGCATTTTTGTCTTGACTATCCAACTCACAGCACTGTCTTGCTCACATGTAAGTTATCTTAGACTTGTGTTTTCTTTTAGACATAGCTAGAAACTAGAAAGATTAGACTAAGTGTTTTTCTGTGATGTTAGCACTGTACTACTAAATTATTTTAAGTATTTCTGTGTGATCTCTGAACTCTTGACTAGCACTGTGTAGTAGAAAGTATTGTCTTGTGGTCTTAATTATTTATTATTAAACATTTTAAAACCTTTTAACTTTGGCTGGTTTGTGTAGAGATAAGTTGAGCTCTAAGAGTACATTGCATGTATACAAGGATCCTGTACCAAGTCACTCTAATAAGCCTCGACTGTTTAGTTATACTACCAATTGGATAATAATATTGTACAGGGCCTTTGAGAAGCTGATAAATATTAGCTGAGTGGTGGCAGGTGGTACTACCGTATAGTTTGGGTAATAGGGGCACAGCTGGAGAACCTGTGCCAGCCTTTCCCAGGAGTGTCTGTGTGGTTGTATAAACTCTTATTTCAAAGTGTGTGTGTGTCAGCTACTTGGGAAGGGACACAAAGCACTGGTTGGACAGAGAAGGTGCTGGAGGTTTTAGCTTGCCCAGCTAGGCTGAGATCTGGACCCTATAGTTGTGCCAGTGGGGAGTCTGACCGGGACCTGGAGAGCAATGGAGTGACCAGCCTAGGACTGAGTGTGATCTCTGTGTGTTCTTAAGGGAAATGGCACTTTACTGTGTGTATTTGTCATCCTTTCCTCATATATGAGATGCCTTCTCTGGTGTTAGTGGTGAGGACTAAGGCTCCTTGATTGCTGGGCCAGGGCATGGGCGTCATGTGTGTGGTGGCAGTGGTTGGGATACCCTCACATTTGTGTCTGGCAGTGGTGGGATATCCACATCACATATTAATTAGTTGGCAAATACTAATGGACTTGTGGTGTGCATAGAGTGAATCTTGTAGCTTGTCTACAGTGAGCTCTGAAGGTGTTTTGTACTCTAAAACAGCCACGCAGTGAATACTCAAAATTCAGATCACAATTGTTTTATTTCTTTTGTTAGCTTAGTTAGTCAGGGTGAGCAGGCAGCATGTCAGCAGAAGAGTATGGAAAGCTGACAAGGAGACAGCTGGCGGAGATGTGCCAGGCTAGGTGACTGGTGCATGGAAACCTGACTAAGGCAGACCTGACTGCAGCCTTGGTTACAGCTGCATCAGAAAACAGCAACGAGGAGGACAAACAGACTGGCAGTGGAGATATAATACACTCAGTGAATGGACAACTCAACCTTTCTGCAGTGGACTTAAAAATCCAGCTGGAGCTAAAGAGGCTTGAGTTGGAGGTCAGGCGTGTGGAATTAGAAGCAGTTGAGAGACTGAGGCATCTAGAGAGTGAGGAGAATGAGAAACTGCTACGCCTAAAAGCTGAGGAAAAAGAGAGGCAGAGGCAGCATGAGAAGGAGATGATGACTCTTCACCAGAGTCATGGAGGTAATGGGGAAGGGACTGGACCCCAGAAGCACAAAAGGTCAGTAAATTTCTTCCGCAATTTAAAGAGAGGGATAATTTTGATTGTTTCATTCATATGTTTGAGAGCGTACTTAAACAGTATGAAGTTGAGCAAGGGCCCTGGATATGGTTCCTGACCCCCTTACTTCATGGTAAAGCTGTAACCGTATTATCTAAAATGTCTGAGGTTGCTTGTTTTGATTATACTGCTGTATAAAACCAGCATCAGCAGTTCCTACTCCCCCACAGGTTGCAGTTGTACCTCCTACAGTGGCTCAGGCAGCCCCAACTCCTGCAGCCTCTGCACCACCTGAGCCAACAGGCAGGATTTTCATCAGTCCCCTTGCAAAGAAACTTGCATCAGAAAAGGGCATTGACCTTAGACAAGTAAAAGGTACTGGACCTGAAGGACGGATTACAAAGAAGGACATAGAATCATTTGTACCTGCTCCTGTGGCAGAAGCTGGAATTCCACCCCCAGTGGCTGTTCCTACTGGAACCTTTACAGATATTCCCATCAGCAACATTCGCAGGATAATTGCTCAGCGCCTTGTACAGTCAAAGCAAACAATTCCTCACTACTGCTTAACCATTGACATCCACATGGGGGCAGTATTGCAAATGAGGGAGGAGCTAAACAAGGTTCTGAAGTCTGAAAATATCAAATTGTCCGTTAATGACTTCATTATTAAAGCGTCAGCTCTAGCTTGTCTGAAGGTGCCAGAAGCGAATTCCTCCTGGATGGATACAGCCATCAGGCAGCACCATGTAGTTGATGTCAGTGTTGCAGTGAGTACTGATGCAGGCCTCATCACTCCAATTGTATTCAATGCCCATGTTAAGGGACTTGCTACAATTAGCAAGGATGTGTTTGCACTAGCAACAAAAGCAAGAGATGGTAAACTTCAGCCACAGGAATACCAGGGTGGCACATTCACAATATCTAATCTGGGGATGTATGGCATAAAGAACTTCTCTGCTATAATTAACCCACCACAAGCCTGTATCTTGGCTGTTGGTTCTTCAGAAGAGAGACTCATCCCTGCAGATAATGAAAAAGGATTTGATGTTGCCAGTATAATGCAAGTTACACTGAGCAGTGATCACCGGGTTGTGGATGGAGCAGTAGGCGCCCAGTGGCTATCTGAGTTCAGAAAGCTGCTTGAAAGACCAAACACTATGTTACTTTAAGTGGACAAAGCATCCCTTTTTGACATGGGACAAAAGTATTGCCATTGGGGCCTACTCAAGTGTATTGCCTGTAAGTGGCTTACTTCAGGACTGTCCTGGCTTTCTCTTCTAAAGGATCAGTGGCAGCCTTCACTGTAGCTGGATTGAACTTGGAACTGTAAAGCTAATTGGCTTAAACTTTGAATACTGAAGTTTAAATGGAATTTAGAATTTAAAAAAAAACAAAAAAAAAACTCATCACTCATCAAACCAATGATTGAGTACAATGCCCCATTCGGAATGTATCTGACCCGACACTTGCAGCAGCTGGAGAGGCCACAAAAGTTCCTCACCAAAAGGATAAAGGGTCTCAAACATCTGTCCTATGCTGCCCGACTGAAAGAACTCCAGCTCTATTCAGTCGCCACGCTTGCTCAGAGGTGACCTTTGCCTAACATACAAGGCCATGTCAAACCCAGACTTGATGAATATGCTTCACCTCAAAAAATCTAGATCCGTCAGAGCCACAAGGGCGGGAGACTTAAACCTCGACACGGCTATTAATAGGACGTGCTGGAGGGATAGTTTCATCACCCAAAGACTCCCTATGCTGTGGAATAAAATCCCGGTATATGTGAGGCAGAGCACCTCGCTGGCCTTGTTCAAGAGAAATCTTGACCAATGGATGGGAGATCACAGATATACCCCAGGGATTACCTCAGTGTCACTGCTCGACAGAGGCACAGCAAAATAATGGGTATAGTTCCCCATACTAAAGGGGTGGCGTAAGCCACAAAACTATGGGCTAGGCTTGTAAATGCCCTCGGGCAGATAGCCTTGTATGAACCTATGAACCTATGTAAAAAAATGTCTATTAGAGTATTTTAAGCTAACACCTGAAACATACAGGAAAAAGTTTTGTGAGCATAGATGCAAGGCAGATGAAAGTGTGTGTGAATATGTTGCTGAATTGAGCGCTTATTTCCATATGTGGGTGAGTGGATTTTAAGTCACTACTTTTCAAGGGCTGGCAGACCTTTTGGAGAGGAAACAAGCCCTTAGCACTTTGCCTGAGGACATGAGGATCTGGTTGGCTGATAGACAAAGTGCTACTTCAGATGAGTTGGGGAAGAAGGGAGACCTATACCTGGCAAGCAGGGCAGCCCTGCACAGGAAGGGGACCCCCAATACTGCTCATGGGTCTAAAGGAACCCATTGTGGGCAGCACAGACTGCCACAACAGAATCTGCCAGTAGCAGGGGAAGCCATTAGTCCAAGTACACGTCCAGGAGCTACAGTTAAATGTTTTGAGTGCAAACAGTGGGGCCATGTGGCATTCAGGTGTTCACAGAGGCAAGGTGGGGAACCAAAGGTGAGGGAAACAGTAAGTGGGAAAGACAAAATGCCAATAGTAGGTTGTCTTGAGACAACAGGGGTACTAAACTACCATCCTGCAGATGTCCTGAAAGGGAATGATTTGGATGAGGCAGTACCATGTGGTTATGCAGTTACACTCGGTCAGGCTAGGAGACAAGCATGTGGGTCTGGTAGACTGGGGGAGACCCAGACAGACTGCATACTTGCAGCCAGGCGGGGTGAGGTGGTTACTTCAGGGAGGGAGCTACTCTGTAGCAATGAGACTGAATGTGAGCCACAGCTGCTTGTGGGTACTGGTGGTCCCTTGGACAGAGTGACTGCATAGGTAGTAGTACCCAGGCTGACAGTGAGGCATCACTATCACAGGACGCTAGACTTCCTGTGGAAGTGGAGCTGGGAAGGGTTACAAGGAGAGAGTTGAGACAGGCTCAGCTCTTAGACTCTACATTGCAAGGCCTGAGGCAGGTAGCTAGGAAGGCACCTGATTCTCAAGGAAAGGGGAAATCTGTATACTGGGACTAAGGGTTACTATACAGAGAGTGGACCCCTGATGGAGGGCTAGAAGGTGACAGAGTACAGCAGTTGGTAGTGCCTAGACCCTACTGTCTGGTGCTTCTAGCCATAGCTCATGATATTCCCTTTGCAGGTCATATGGGCATAAAACGTACAAAGAGGCGTATTATGCAGAACTTCTACTGGCCTGGAATTTCCAGAGATGTAACAGAGTACTGCAGGACCTATGAGCAGTGCCAAAAGGTAGGCAAGGCAAGAGACAAGCTGAGAGCTCCTTTGATGCCTCTGCCTGTGATTAAGGAGCCATTTCAGAGGGTAGCTATGGATAGTGTGGGTCCTCTGAGTACCCCACGTTCCACAGGGGAAAAAGTATATTCTAGTGGTAGTGGATTATGCTACACTATACCCTGAGGCAGTGGCTTTGTCCTCCATTGAGGAAGAGAAGGTGGCAAATGCTTTGTTAGAGATTTTCAGCAGGGTAGGTTTCCCAAAAGAAAGACTGACTGACAGAGGTGCCAATTTCATGTCAGACCTGTTGGCTTGTCTATGGAAGTCCTGTGGGGTTGAAGCACATGAAGACCACCCCTACCATCCCCAGACTAATGGTTTTGTTGAGAGGTTAAACTCTACAATCAACTCCATGCTACAGGCATTTGCAGATCAGTTTAAGAGGGAGTGGGACAAATATTTGCCCCATCTGTTGCTTGCTTACAGAGAAGCTCCCCAGGAATCCACAGGTTTTTCACCCTTTGAGTTGCTGTATGGGCACAGGATGAGGGGACCTCTAGATTTAATTTGAGATGAGTGGGAAGGTGAGTGCGAGTCTCACAAGAAGTCTGTTGTGGCATACGTCCTAAACCTCAAGACAAGGCTCAGGGAACTCATGGGCTTGGCCCAGGAGAACCTGGCAGAAGCCCAACAACAGGAAAAAGGTGTGGTATGACAGAAATGCTCGAGCTAGAGAGTATGCTGTGGGGCAGCAGGTAATGGTTCTCATTCCTGTCAGACACAACAAGCTGCAAGCAGCTTGGGAGGGTCACTAGAAGGTGGTAAGAAAGGTAAGTGATGTTAACTACATGGTGGAACTGCTAGGCAGAAGGCAGGGGCACAAATTGTACCATGTTAACATGATGAAACCTTACTATAATAGGGAGGTCGTTGTGCTGAGCATTTGCAGTGGATTGCAGGAGGAGTCGGAGGGAGATCTGGGGACTGATCTCCTCAGTGAGGCTTGGGTTGACACCTCAGCAGAAGGGGTAGCAATGTCCCAGCAGCTATTGCCTACCCAGGTATGAGAAATCAGAGCAGTGTTGCATGAATTTGGGGACATGTTCACTGGGAAACCAGGGTGCACCCACCTGATGCAGCACCACATGGATACAGGACCCCAAAGGCCTATTAGGCAGGCCCCTTATAGAGTGCCCAAGAGAGTCAGACTCTGAGGTAGGAGGTACAGTTAATGTTGGCACTAGGAGTGATTCAAGAGTCCAACAGTCCCTGGGCTTCCGCAGTGGTGCTGGTGTCAAAGAAGGATGGCAGCACCAAGTTGTGTGTGGACTACAGGAAATTAAATAGTCACACAGAGTTGGATACTTACCCCATGCCTAGGACAGATGAGCCCCTAGTGCAGCTGGGTGGGGCTAAGTATCTTACAACCATTGATCTAACAAAGGGTTACTGGCAGGTGCCCTTGACTCCCAGTGCTACAGAGAAGTCAGACTTTGTGATGCCTTTTGGCTTGTATGAGTTCACAAAGATGCCCTTTGGGATGAAGAATGTCCCAGCGACTTTCCAGAGGCTGGTAGATAATATCATAGCAGGAGGGTTTGCCCTTGCTTACCTAGATGATATTGTCATCTACAGCCATTCCTGGCCAGAGCACCTTCAGCATGTCAAGGAGGTGCTGGACAGATTACAGAGGGCAGGGTTGACTATTAATCTGAGCAAATGTCAGGTGGGCATGGCGGAGGTCTCCTACCTAGGACATAGAGTGGAGAGTGGCAAGGTAAGGCCAGAACCTGCCAAAGTGGAAGCCATTCAGGCATGGCCTGCACCTGTTACTAAAAAGCAGGTGAGGGCATTTTTAGGGACAGCAGGGTACTACAGAAAGTCCGTCCTCAGTTATAGTACTAGCTGCTCCCCTCACAGACCTGACAAGGAAGAACAGGCCAGATAAGGTAGTGTGCACTCCAGCATGTGAGCAGGCATTCCAGAAGCTTAAAGAAGCTTAGGGAGGACCCCCTGTGTTAGCCAGTCCAGATTACAGCAAATAATTTGTTGTGCAGGTGGATGCTTCAAACCATGGGGTGGGGACTGTACTTAGCCAGATTTCTTCAGAGGGGGAAGAGCACGCAGTGGTTTATCCCGGTTGCCAGCTCCAACCCAGGGAGGAATGCTATGCAGCTGTAGAAAAGGAATGTCTAGCCATAGTGTGGGCATTGTAGAAACTTCAGCCTTATCTGTATGGAAGGAAATTCACTTATGACAGATCACAACCCTCTAACATGGTTAAACAGAGCAAGCCATCAAAATGCCAAGTTGCTAAGATAGAGCCTAGGGTTGCAAGCATATGATATGTCAGTGCAGCACAGCAGTGGGAGTAGCAATGCCAATGCAGATGGGCTCTCAATGGGAATGGGGTAAGGTACACTCAAAAAGGCCTAACCCTCTCAAGCAGCGTTTCTCAAGGGTCACTTGAAAAACTAGCTTGAGTTCTCCGGGGGTGGGGGTGAAGGCTGCCAGCCTAGCCAGATACAATTTTATAGATAATTCTGTCATTTGTAAATATAAATGTTGAAATATAAGCTTGTTTTCTTAAATGAAAAAAATATGCTGTGAAATGTTGAACATCAAAAAAATGTAACAACATTGCCCTCTGCTGTAAAGAAAGCTAAGACAAGCATTTCATGTCTGTCCTTTTGAAGTTGAAATTACTTCACGTCTGTCCTTTGAAGTTAAATATTCAGAGTCATTCAGTCTGGGCTAGCACATTCTTTCTATTGTTTTAACCAAGAGATTGCTAGATTTAAACATGCAAATGTATTTTTATTGCTCTGGTTTCTGCCTAGGTGTAAAAGAATGTAGATGCAGTTTTTATTGGCCGCGGAACCCCAAGAAGTTGTGAAGAATGATGTAATGTTTATCAGAACTGCAATTTCAATTTAAATAGAGAGAACCAGAGATTATTAAGCATTTTTGTCTTGACTTTCCAAACTCACAGCTCTGTCTTGCTCACATGTAAGTTATCTTAGACTTGTGTTTTCTTTTAGAAATAGCTAGAAACTAGAAAAATAAGACTAAGTGTTTTTCTGTGATGTCAGAACTGTACTACTGAATTATTTTAAGTATTTCTGTGTGATCTCTGAACTCTTGACTAGCACTGTGTAGTAGAAAGTATTGTCTTGTTGTCTTAATTATTTATTATTAAATATTTTAAAACATTTTAACTGTGGCTGGTTTGTGCAGAGATAAGTTAAGCTCTAAGAGTACATTGCATGTTTATAACAATCCTGTACCAAGTCACTCTAATAAGCCTTGACTGCTTAGTTATACAACCAATTGGATAATAACATTGCACAGTAATAACTGGACACCCTTTTAAGGGCCTTTGAGTAGCGGATAAATGGTGGCAGGTGGTAATACCGTATAGTCTGGGTAATAGGGGTACAGCTGGGGAGCACAGCTGGAGAACCTGTGCCAGCCTTTCCCAAGAGTGTCTGTATGGTTGTATAAACTCTCATATGTGTGTGTGTGTGTGTGTGTGTGTGTGTGTGTGTCAGCTACTTGGGCAGGGACATGAAGCACTGGCTGGACCAGAGAGGGTGCTGGAGGTTTTAGCTTTCCCAGCTAGACTGAGATCTGGACCCTACAGCTGTGCCAGTAGGGAGTCTTATTGGGGACCTGGAGAGCAAAGAAGCGACCAGCCTCAGACTGACTGTGATCTCTATGTGCTCTTAAGGGAAATTGCACTTTACTGTGTGTACTGGTTATCCTTTCCTCATATATGAGATGCCCTCTCTAGTGTTAGTGGTGAGGACACTGCTATATATGTGTAATTGTGAAAAATTACAAACAATTATATATTTGTAAGATTAACTCCTATCTTTGCTACTGTTTCTTCATAAGCTTACTCTATATTATGTTATCCTACTAGGGAAAAAAGAAGTTATGTATTCACCATAACATTCCATCTGAGTTGTTCATCTCACCTTCATTATTACTGATGGTTTCGGAGCCGATCCTCATCTCCAACTCGGCCAAATGCAAAAGCTCGAGGTCTTCATCCAGCTCGTGACCTACTCCCTATCCCATGATGCACTGGTGCTTCCCTCAGATCTTGATTGGTGCCAGCTAAACTGACTAAATAAGTCTCACCCCCCAAAAAAAAAAAAATAATATCCAAGGATACACTAGATAAGGACTAAAGACAACCCAGACTTGTTTCAACTTCTCAGTCCACAAGAAACTGGTAGGTGGTTGGAGGGTGGGACGTAAGAATGAAGGCGAGATGAACAGCTCACATGGAACATTATGGTGAGTACATAACTTTATGTGAAGTTGTTTTATCTCATCGTCCATTCTTACTAATGGGTAGTGTCCCAGGAACCATCTTTCTCGGGTGGCTCACGGGAGTATGTTCTTCAGGACAGTGGAACCAAAGGAAGCACTGTCCCTGGAAGCCTTGTCTACTTTATAATGAGTGATGAAGGTATGAGGCCTTGACCAAGTAGCTGCTGCACAAATAGTACCTAATGGTAACTTAGCCATAAAGGCTGATGAAGTAGATACAGCTCTAGTAGAGTAGGCTTTTATCTTCTGTTGTAATGATGTATTCAATGAATTGTAAGTGAAGGATACACAATCTGATAACCATTTTGATAAAGTGGTTTTCGCCACTGGAGCACCTTTTTTAGACTATGAAAAGGAGACAAAGAGCTGTTCTGTTTTCTTGAAATGTTTGATCCTGTCTAAATAGAACTGAAGTTGTGAACATCAAGCTTTTGCAGCATATGTTGCATCTTAGTGCATTTAGGGAAAAAAACGGGCAAGTCAATAGATTAGCTGAGATTTGTCTCTGCAAACTTTAGGTAAAAATGGTGGATTCGTTCTGAGCGAGACTCTGTTATTATGAAAAATCAAATAAGGGGGTTTACTGGACAAGGCCTGTAACTCCAAAACTCTCTGAGCAGAAGTAATAGCTATTAAAAATATGATTTTCCATGATAGATATTTCAAGTCACAAGATGAGGCTGGTTGCAAAGGGGGTAGGTTTATTTGGGAAAGAACAAAATTTAGATTCCATGGCACAGCTGGAGCTTTGATGGGTGGTCTCATATGAACAGTACCCTTGAGGAAGGCTTTAGAGAGTCTATGTGACATGATATTAGAACCCTGGTCACCAAGATGAAAGTTGGAAATTGCTGCCAACTGAACTCTAATGATTACCGCAGCTGCCCCTTCAATGAAAAGTTTAGTCAAAAACTCCAAAATGGATGAAACTGAACCCGGGTATGGGTCAATATTGTTCTGAAACGCCTATACAGAAAACCTTTTCCATTTACTAAGATATAACCTCCTGGTAGACTATTTATGAGAGAATGTTAAAATATGCTGAGCCGCAGCTGAGAGGTAGTGAATCCTAGCTATATTTGGAATTGGAGAAGCCAAGATGTCAGTTTGAGGGACTGAAGAGAAGGATGAAGACCCCCTAATGAAGGAGTCAGAAGATCTGGAACTGGGTCCAGAATCCAAGGTTCTTCCAACAGATGAGGCTGGAGGAAGGGGAACCAAATTTGACGAGGCCAGTAAGGGGCTATTAAAATTATGGTCCTTCCCAGAGCCTTGGCTTTCTTTAAAACTATGGTTATCAGTGGGAAAGGAGGGAAGGCATAAAGGAGACCCAGGGGTCAATTGTGTATAAGTGCATCCCTTGGGGAATCCCCTGGAGGGGGGATTAGGGCAAAGTAGCTGCTGCATTTCATGTTTGTTGGAGTTGCAAAGAGACTGCAGCAAGGCTGGCCCCATCTGCAGAATATCCTTTCTGCTACTTCTTCCTTTAGGGACCACTTGTAAGGCAACAGAATTACCCTGCTCAGTTTGTCTGCTATCACACTGGATCTCCCCGGGATGTGCCTTGCTATCAGAAAGAGCTGGGTGGAAGTTGCCCACTGCCAAACACTCAAGGCCTCTCGACATAGAGGATAAGATCTGGTTCCTCCCTTTTGTTTATGTACCAGACCACTGACATATTTTCTGTCTGAACTGCAATAGTACCCACAGGGAGAGAGTCTTGAAAGGACTGCAATGATAGAAGTACCGCTCTCATCATCAGGACATTGATATGCAGATGAGCCTCATGTTTCCTCCATGTGCCTTGGGCTGTTCATCCCTGATAATGCCCTTCCCACCCTATCAGGGAGGCGTCCATGGTCACCCTGGCTACAGGAGTGGGTAGATCAAAGGGGCGACCCAGAGTTACTTGGTGAGATGTCAGCAACCAATGAAGGTCCTTCTTGCATGAATTTATCATGATTTTGCGTGACATTGGAAGTTCTTGAAAAGACCATTGCGTGAACAGCAGCCATTGCAGTACATGCATATGCATCCGACCTAAAGTAATCGCAAAGATTGCTGCTGCCATTGTTCCTAACAATTTCAGTACCATTGAAACCGGGTCTTTTTCTCTCGGGAGCTGGTCCAGAACCTGTTTTTGTAGAACACAAACTCTTTCTGGTAGAAGGTTTAACGTCATGGTAATGGTATTTAGCTCTGCTCCCATAAAAACGGTATGTTGCGATGGCAACAAGGCAGATTTTTCTGAATTTATGGTAATCCCCGACTGACTGTAGAGATTCAAAGTTGTGTCCCTTGCTTGTATGAGTTGATGCCTGGTGGTAGCAGTGAGGAGCCAGTTGTCTAGGTATGGAAATACCTGGAATCCGAAACATCTCAGGTGAGCCGTGACTACTGCCATGCATTTGGTGAACACTTTGGGGGCTGTAGTGAGACCAAAGGGCATAGCGCAAAACTGATAATGACTGGCTCCCAGCCAGAAGTGCAGATGAACCCTGGATGGCCTGTCCATTTTTATATGGTAGTACGCATCCTGAAGCGCTATCTAGCACATCCAATTGTCTTTCCCTAAAAAGGGAAGTATTGACTGTAGCGTGACAATCCAGAAATTTGTCTTTTTTACTGACTTGTTTAGTCTGCTGAGATCCAAAATGGGCCTCCAGTCTCTTGTTTACTTTGGAACTAAAAAGAACCTTGAGTAAGTTCCGGCTCCTCTCTGGTCTGCTGGGACTGGTTGGAGGACTCTTTTCCAGCAACCTTTATTTATTTATTTATTTACATTTGTTGACCGGGAGTGTCTGACTGGATATAGGTCCATTTTCAGTGGAGGCCCGGGGAGAAAAGCTCCACAGTAAAAATAAACAGACAGTAGTTACATTGGATTACATAGCGATTAACAATATAACATAGCAATTACTTACAACATATTTACAGATGAAGAACACAGTACATCAGTAGACAACTAGAATCTATATGTGAAGTACATAACAGACAAACAAATGTTACAATAAGAAGTTCCTGCTGTATAATAAGTACTAGGCTTATGAGCATCTCAGCTTGCTATAATCAAGGTAGTTAGTGGAGTGGAAAGAAAGGTAGTGGTTGGATGGGGTGGGTGATTTTAGAGTGGGAGTTGCAAGGGCATAGCCAGCATGTTTTAGGTGCGCTTTTAGTAAAGTTTTGAAGTGGGTGCATGATGGTACAGAGGTAATTGTGGGTGGGCGGGAGTTCCATAATTTGGCTATGGTGCAAGAGAATAGTGCTTCACCAGCAGAGTTATTGGCTTTAGTGATCTGCAAGTGATTTTTGTTGCTGGATCTCAGTGGTCTGGCGGTGTGATAGGGTTGGAGTAGATTCTGGAGGGATGGGACATTTAGTGGATGGTTTACTAGTTTGTGGGCGAGTGAGAGTTGATACCATTGAAGGAGGTGAGGGAGTTCAAGCCAGCCCAGTTCAGCAAGTGAGAGACAGTGGTGACTACGGTAGGATGCCCCTGTGGCGAATTTGGCAATTTTGTTGTAGCAGGTCTCTAGCTTGTTTAGATTGCATTGCCTTAAGTTGGTACATATTGGAGAGGCATAAAGTAGGGTGGAGATAAGGTGGGAATTTGCTACTGAAATCTTTTCTGCTTTGGTGAGAAGTTGCTTATTTCTGTATAACGCTCCTAGTTTTTTGTGGACTTTTTTTATGGTCATGGATATGTGAATGTCAAATTTTAGTTTATTGTCTATTTCCACTCCTAGCAATTTGGTGTGTTCAGTTGGTTATATAGTGGTGTTGTCTTTTGCTGTGATGTTAAAGTGAGAGTTGTTTCAAGTATGTTTGGTGGGTTGGAAGATGAGTATAGTTTAGTTTTGTTTGGCTTGAGTATTAATTGGGCATCGGATAACCAAGTTTCAACAGAGGAAAAGGCTTCCTGTGTGAATTTTTGCAGTATGGGTAGGGACTGGGCTGAGCAGATGATGGTTGAGTCATCTGCGTATTGTATGAGTGTGCCATGTTTGGTGGCAGAGGCTAGATTATTGGTGAAAACAGAGAAGAGTAGGGGTCCAAGGATGGATCCTTGGGAAACCCCTATGGAGACAGGTAGTTGGGGAGATATGTCATTCTGCCATACAACGGATTGTTGGCGGTCAGACAGGTAACTCTGAAATCAGTTGGTGACTGATTGAGAGAAGGACAGGTTATTGAGGACAGAGATAAGTTGTTTGTGTGGGACCATGTCAAATGCTTTAGATAGGTCTAGGAAAGTAGCAGAGGAGAGATCGCCACTGTTTTTATGTTGAAGGATAGTGTTAGTAAAGGAGGGTAAGGCAGTGGTGGTGCTATGGTTTGGTCGGAAACTATGCTGAGTATTGGAAAGGAGGTTGTTAGTAAGGAGGTAGTCTGAGACCTGAGAGTGCATGCATCTCTCTAGTATTTTGGAGAGTGGAAAGAGAATAGCTATGGGGCGGTAACGGGTTAGTTCTGTGGAGGGTCCGCCTTTGTGGAGGGGAATTATATGTGATACTTTCCACAGTGTGGGAATGTAACTTTCTGAGAGAGATCGGTTAATCAAGATGGATACTGGGAAGGCCAGAGCATCAGCTGCGATTTGTAGGTATTCACTTGGGAGGTTGTCTGCTGCTAATTTGGTGGGCTTAAGTTTAGTTAAAAGTTTATGTTGGAGATAGGTACAGGAGAAAAAGAGAAGGCAGTGGGGAGATTACTAGTTGAAGGTGTGGGTTGGAGGGGAGGGGGGTTGTGTTGTTTAGCTAGTGATAGTACGGTTTGTGTGAAGTGTGTGTTGAATGAGGTAGCAATATTTTCTGAGGAGTGAGGGATGTTAGGAGGAGGGGTACTGACTTTACCTGGGTGGAAGATGGAGTTTATGGAGGACCAGAATTGTTTGGGGCTGTGTCGGGAGGAGTCTAGGGCAGACTGGTAGCATTGGAATTTGTCCTGTTTTATTAGCTTTTTGACTATATTGCCTAGTTCTAGGAATTTCTGTCTAGTTGAGGGGGTTTTGGTTTTGCGCCAGTGCTCCCAAGCTTTATCCCTGTTTTAATTTCTGACTTAGTGGTTTTCTGTAGTCATGGGGAGGGTTGCGCTTTGGTTCTGGAAAGTCTTATAGGGGCATGGTAATTAAGGATGCTCAGGAAGGTAGTATTAAAAAATTCAACTGCGTCATCAAGACTGAGGTACTTTAGAGGATGTCAGTTACATTCTTTGAGGGATGAGATGAATGTCAGTGGGTTAAAGTTTAGTTTTTTACGTATTTGACGGTAGATGACAGGTTTAGCTTGGTATAGGTATTTTTTGAGTAGGAACGTTGGGGAGTGATCACTGAGGCTATCTGATAAGCAGCCTGTTATATATGACTGGAGGCTCTTACTGACTAGTATCCAATCCAGGGTAGTGTGCTTGCTGGAGTTTTTATTTATCCTGGCTGGCAACTGGACTAGTTGGGTGAAGCCATGAAGGTTTACATGATAGGTTGGATGGTTGCCAAAACAGGATTGCCAGTAAATACTGAAATCACCTAAAATGATAGTTTCTTGGGGGAGATGGTGGGTAGACCAGCTGAGGAGGTTTTCCAGTGGAGGGATGTTCTGGCCAGGTGGGAAGTAACATCCAATACTGTTGATGGTTTTGTTTTGGTTTATTTTGAGGTTGGTATATATTATTTCTTCATTGCCTATTTGTGGAGCTGATGATTTTAAGATCTGGATGTTTAGATGTTGTTTAAATATTATAGCTATACCACCTCCTTTCTTGTTTAGCCGGTCTACTCTTAGTATGCCATAACCTGTAGGGAGTATTTGCTCACTGATAATGTGAGGTTTTAGCCAGGTTTCTGTCAGGATGACTATATCTGGGGAGTACAAGTCTATGGTGGCATGGAGTTCATGGACTTTGTTGGATATACTTTTAATATTTAGGCTTAGTAGAAGGAAGTCACTTGGCTTTCTATTGGCTGTAATATGGGAGAAGTTGTGGTTTCTAGTCTGATTATGAGGATTGGGGTTGGAGATGGTAGGGCCAGGGTTGGGGTGGATGTCTCCACTTAGGGCTAGTTTTGATATGCATGAGGTTATTAGTTTTCTCAGTTTTTGAATGTGTTTGTTTATAAGGGAAATTTTATGATTGTGCTCTGTGGGTAATAGGTATGGTGGGAGGTTTACTATGTCAAGTTGTAGGGATGCTTTATGTTTGAGTAATATAGTTGGTAGAATATGTGGGGGGTACATAGGGATGGTTCTTGAGTTTGTGGGAGGGGAGCTGAGTGACGGTGAGACAAGAGTGGTGGTGTGAGTAGTAGTACAGTGGTAGTGGTTGAGTGGGGGAATGACGGAGCTTTGGTAGGATGTAAGATATGCAAGGAGAGTGCATGCAGTGAGCACAGGTAAGGTATGCTTGTACATGTTAGTTGAGGAGGTGTGATAGTAGTGGAATGATGGAGGAGGTAGTGTTGGGTTATCACTGTGGTTGGCTATTGGAAAGATGGGAGGGGTTTGTGAGTGTAATAAAGGTGGACCACTGGGGTCGGCAGGGAATAGGGGGCAGGGTGGGGAGCGAAGTGGGTAGAGACCCTGTTAGTCCTCTTATGAGGGGGTTGGAAACAATCAGGTAACAGGGTTAACTGATAAATGAACATATGATAGTGACAAGGGTGGTTGTAGTTTTAAAAATGGTGCCTGCCATAGGTAATATTTATTAACTTTGGGATTGTCTTAAGGTAATAAACAGGGAAGAGGGAGGGGAGAATAAGGGTGTGAGCAGGAAGTTCTTTGTACTGCTGCTAATGAGCCAAAGCAAAGACAAGTTTGTGTTTAAGAAACAATCACAACTGACTAAGGATTGCTCTGAAATTGTAAGTCATTTCTTAACTTTCTCAGGTGGAAAAACAGGATAACCTTGTATCAGTAGGCTACTGTGGTCTCAGTTTAAATTAACAAACACACAGTATTGTTCAGTTATGGATACTATTTGCTAACAGAAGAAAATGAGAGAAAGTGGAAGATGTGTGTGTGTGTGTGTGTGTGTGTGTGTGTGTGTGTGTGTGTGTGTGTGTGCGCGCACGCGTGCGTGTGGGGGTTGCTTACAAGCCAAAGCAGAGTGCTCTCCAGGGGAAAATGAACCTTTGAATGTCTGTGGCTGCTTGTTCCCTGTGACTGGGTGGAACATTCAGGATATTTCTTATGGGGGGGGGGTGACACAGAGAATTGAGTATCCTCTGGATATGATGCTTTGTACCTGCTATCTTTTATTATTTTTAGCCAGGCGTCTGGGTACAAAGAAAAGTGTCCCCCGACTGCCTCCAGAGATGGACAGGTTGGCCTCCTCTCAGGAGCGCTGATAGGGTTTCCCAAAGAACTGATCTCTGTCACCCTGATTCTTGCGGACCCCCCTCTGCCATATGGGAAGCATCTTTCAATATTACCCCCCTCTACCTCTGGGGGGGGGGGTTTACCACGAGTGTCCTGGAAAGCTCCTTGAGTTTTACGGAACCACATCTTCCCTCCCCCTTCTGACCTTTGGGGTAAGGTCTGGTAGGGGAGGAAAAACAGACTCCGTTGGCAGACAGAGTCTTTCCGTCATGCTCACTCCTAGTAAGCATTTCCTTCACTTTGGGTCCAAAAAGGGATGAGCCATTGAAAGGGGTGTTAATAAAGGATGACATAAAGGGTTCCGCAAAGGAACTTAAGAGCATCCAGGAATGTCTCCTAAGAGCAATTCCTGTACCCGCTGCCCTACTCATTCCATCAGCTGCGTACGAGATCAGACACATGGAAGTTTACAAGAGAATTAGAGGTGGGAAGTTACCTTCTCTGTGACCCCTGCAGCTACAGAACCCTGTAGAGTATCTCCTAGTTCTTTCAAGAGATCTCTCTGCAACCTAGTAAAGTGCGTTAGTTCAGTGATCGGAGAGCAAAAGTCACTGAACTAAACATACACTTACCATATCTGTCCATGATCCTAGAAACCTTATTAGGAGGATGGACAGACATAGATGTTTCCGACAGTTCCTTCTTGGTGGCTGCCGTCACCACCATAGCATCAACAGGCACTCCTTTGATCAGGAAGGTCTTGTCCTGGGGGGAAGCTATACATTTATTAGACCTCCTAGAGACAGGCTCCAGGGCATCCGGGGACTCCCATGCCCTGCGAGAGTTTAGCTCAATTAGGTCATCAAAGGGTGGAGACACCCAAGTGGTGGAGGGCTGAGACCCAAAAGTCTTCAGGAGGCCTGACTCTTCATCAGTAGTGTTAATGGACTTCCAGCCACCCCTCTGCTTAAGAATTTCCAGGATATCTGTGAAGGAGATATACTCCTAGGGGGACCATAGGGACCCTTCTGACTCATCTCAGTCAGTGTCTGAAGTGAGGGATTAAATCAGGAAGTCTCACTAGTGAGATCTGACCACAAACTAATCACCCTGGATATACATATCCCACCTCCACCCCTGGATATACATATCCCACCTCCACCCCCAACACAAAAGACTACAGTGAAAAACTTCTCAAAAGTCGACTTTACACTTCTTAAAACTGAGATGGTATCCTTTAAGCCCACTGGGCCAGTGGAAACCACATCCCACAATGCAGAATTCTTCACAAATGCTTTCTACGGACATCTCCAAGAATGCATGGATCATGCAATCCCAAATAAAACCAAGACCCTCTCCACCAAGGGCAGGCGTCCTGTCTGGTGGACCCCAGCCATAAACAAATTGTATAACAAAAGAAGGAAGCTACTGCACGACAGAGCAAAATCCCATAAAGAGAAGGTATCTCTGACCAGCACTAGTAGAAAGCTACGTTCTCTCATAAAAACATCCAAGGCCAACTTTGAGAGAAAAATCGCTATGGACACTAAAGATAACCCACAAGGCCTTCTTCTGCTATGTTAGAAACCTGGGCAGAAACCCTCAGATATGTTTAGAGTTAGTTCACAATGACAAAAAATACACCGAACCCACAGATATTGCCAACATTCTGGCAGACAGGTTCAGTGCAAATTTCTCCCCTCCCTCACCCCCAAAAGAAGAAATACTTATCCCAGCTGAATGTAACCTCCCTGTCATCTCAGATATCCAGGTGAGAACCGCCCTCAGCAAAGCTAAAAACACAGCATCAATGGGACCTGACGGTATCCCGGCCTGCGTGCTACGTGAACTCCAAGAGGAGCTAAACCCGCACATAAAAATGCTATTTAACCTTAGCCTTACTACAGGATATGTACCTGAACACTGGTGTACAGCAACAGTAGTCCCACTCCACAAAGGAGGCACCGCTACAGACCCTGGTAACTACCGCCCCATACGTTTAACCAGCCTGGTCTGCAAAGCTATGGAAAGAATCATTATGGAACTCATAAACAGAGACATTGGGGACTTACAGACACTTGATCCTACCCAGTTCGGCTTTGTAAAGGGCAGATCCTGCCTTTTGAACCTGGTTGACTTTTTCGAAACAGTCACTAGAGCCATTGACGAGGGCAAGGCAGTCCATACAGCCTACCTGGACTTGGCTAAAGCTTTCGACACAATACCCCACTCTGGCATCATAGACAAGCTCAACAGCTTAAATGTAAATCCATATGTCACAAGATGGGTTGCAAACTGGCTAAAGGATAGAACCCATAAAGTCAAAATCGCTGGAGCCATGTCAGACTCAAAGCCAGTCACAAGTGGTGTCCCACAGGGCTCTGTCCTGGGACCCCTCTTGTTCGGCATGTATTTCTCAGATGTGAAAGCAAACATGGGAGGGTTGTGGCTGACAAAGTTTGCAGATGACTGCAAACTAGGCGCCATAGTCGATACACCAGCTGACACATACATCCTACAGAAAGGCCTCACTGAAACGGACAACTGGTGCCGGAGTCATGGCCTTAAACTAAATGCCAAAAAATGTATAGTCATCCCCTTTGGGAAAAACAAAGTACCCACAAATTATCACATAGACAGTAACCCACTGAGTACGGAAAAAGTAATCAGAGACTTGGGGACCCAAGTCGATAGTGACCTCTCATTTGACACCCACGTTGCCAAAGTGGTTAGAAAGACTTTCTACCTTGCCCACCTTATCATGAAGGGATTCACATCCAGATCAAAGGAGGTCATTGTACCCTTATACTCCTCCCTTATCAGGCCCATGATTGAGTACAATGCCCCATTTGGTATGTACCTCACCCGGCACTTGCAACAGCTAGACAGACCCCAAAAGTACCTCACCAAGAGGATCAAGGGTCTCCAACATATGTCATATGCTGCCAGACTAAAGAAACTCCAGCTCTATTCAGTAGCATACCGCCTACTCAGAGGTGATCTGTGCCTGACGTACAAGGCCATGTCCAATCAGGAATTGATGGACATGCTCCACCTCAAAAAATCCAAATCCATCAGAACCACAAGAGCTAAAGATTTAAACCTCAGCACAAATATGAATAGGACATGCTGGAGGGGCAGATTCATAACTCAGAGGCTTCCCATACTCTGGAACAGAATCCCAGTTCATGTTAGGCAGAGCCCCTCACTGACTCTCTTCAAGAGAAATCTTGACGAGTGGATGGGAGATCGTAGGTTTACCCCAGGGGTCATCTCTGTGTCACTACTAGACAGAGGCACAGTAAACTAATTCTGTTATGTAAGGGAGTCTTCACTGTGTCACTACTAGACAGAGGCACAGTATTCTAAATCTATTCTGTACACTTTTGTACCATTACATGGGGTGGCGAAAGCCACATCACTATGGCTAGGCTTATAAATGCCCCAGGCAGATAGCCTAGTACTAAACTATGAAACTATGGATTCCTGTGGGAAGTCCAGATGCTTTCTCTTGCAAAGTCTCTTCCTGGAAGCCTCTTTAGTGGGAGCTTATGTTGAGGTCTCGGAAGAGTAGGGTTCACCCAAAGGGGCTTCCTGAGGCTCAGGGTCTCTACGCTTTACATGGATGCGTGATGTAGAGGTAGACACTAGTGCTTTAGGGGAAGGAGCTGCTGGTTCTGATGGTGTGGTTGTTGGAGTTGACAACACCCTCCTCATGGCATCAAATGCCCCTCAGTTCTGATGTGAAGAAACCTTTGGATCTGAAGATATAGGAGATTCTGTCGGCGCCAGAACCGCAGGCTCCAAGCCCAAGGTAGGAGCCAAGCTCAACTGAGCCGAGGCCCCGACAGGCAAAGTCGGAACCAAAAAATTGGTTTGACTATCCTCCCCGGACCCGATCAGTGAGTGTCGGCCCCTAGACCCTCCGGTGAGCACCAAAGATGTCAGGGCAGTCCAAACTGATAGACCTGAAGCAGGCATTGGTTCCGATGTCCATGATCATCAGCTCCGAAGCCTCGAGTTGGATTGGAGGAGGAACAGAAGAAGATGGATGAGTTTTTGTCAGTTCCGAAGTACCAAGGATCAGTCCTGATAGAAGTTTGGCCAGCGCAAGTGTCTGAAGAAGCCTCTGCACCACACAATCCACATCCATGTCTGACAGCCTGCTAGAAGACCAAGAAGACGGAATGGATAAAGCCACTGACTGCAATACTGGTGACTTTAAAGTAGGAGACACTGGCTCCAATACTGGGGACCGGCTCCTAACTAATAACAGTTGGCTCCAAAGACAGTGGAGCTGATGTTGAAGACTTATCCATTCTGGATTTGCTGGTCGACGGACTCTTACTCGGCTCCGATGAAGCAGAAGATTTAGAAAGTTTAACATGGTTGTCCTCGTCCAGTTCTTGTTGAAGAGAGAATTTTAAAAGATCTCTATCAATCAATTTCCTTTTACACTCATGCAACACTCTAGCACTAAACGAGTAGCATAGAGTGCAGTCCTCTTGGAGATGAACCTCCCCACTAAACATTAAACACAAGTAGAATGTCCATCTATAATGGACATTTGTTGCCCACATTTTGGGCACTTCTTGAACCGACACTTGGATTGCTTAACCTCTTTTTGTTGTTGAGACATGACAGCAAAAAAAAAACACACACACAAACTTACATTATTTAAGCCTTGTATAAAGAAATGTGCTTGTAAAGCACTCCAAAGAACTATTAAACAACTACCTAACTACTAGGCCTTAAAACTTGGGCTTGGAAACACAACAGCAATGAACCCTCTAATTTAAATGGGTTCCTCATCACACACTAAAAGACATGAACACCAAACAAGCCTTGAAATATAATAGGCTTTGAATAAAGTACAGTTGTGTACACTTACCATAAATGTAGATGTTCGAGTGTATTCACTGCTGCAGTCATTACACTTGGGTTATCCTGCTGGCAGGCTACCCTCAGTCGGCCTGAATTCCCAAGTCTAAGTCCGGCATCGGTTGCTGTCGCCTCTTCCCTGACGTCAGTGCGCTAGGGGTATAAAAGATGCAGCCGACACCATTTTCTTCAGTTTTTCCTGCCCCAGATGTCAGGTGCCCCCAAAAAGGAAGGCTAAAATATGTCAATCAAACATGCATGCACCAAAATATATTATACCTTCATCTACAAGCAAATACACCACATAGGTTGTATAGATTAGAGAAGTGCAGCTAAGTTCCAGCAAAAAGAGATGGGGGATGGTGGGTGGGTAACCTGGACTGCAAAAGTGAATACACTCGAACATCTACATTTATGGTAAGTGTACACAACTGTACTATGTTCTTCGTGTTTCACTGTTGCAGTCATTACACTTGGGTTGAATCCCAAAGCTATGGTTGGGAGGCTGGAGCTAAATAGCATTAGAAGCAGCTATGAGGCCCTGCAGAACTGCAATGGCAAAGCCTGCCCTGGATTCAGAGTGGAGTTGTAAATGATAGTGCTTTGTAAAGGTGTGCACTGAACTCCAGGTAGCAGCCTCTAAAATGACTTTGGTTGGTACTCTCCTGAGGAAGGAAGGCTGCTGAAGTGGCTGCTGCTCTGGTTGAATGTGGCCTAATGCCCTTAGGCACTGGCTTGCCATGTTGTGAATAGCAGAAACGAATGCGGTGGCCTATCCACTTTGAAATAGTCTGCTTTGAGATAGCCTTTCCTTGTGATCCTGCAGCATATGCAACTAGTAGTTGCTCAGTCTTTCTGAAAGCTTTGGTTCTGTTCAAGTAGAAGTGTAGCTGTCTGTGTATGTCCACAGCCATGAGTGCCTGTAGCTCTGAGACTCGTCTTGCAGGTTATTGTTAGGAGCAGAGCTGTTTTCCAAGATAAAAACTTTATATCAGCTGTAGCGGCTGGCTCAAAAGGGGGCAGAGTGTGTTTTTCCAAAACATAATTGAGGTCCCAAGCAGATATTTGTGATCTCCTTGGAGGCCTTAAGTTTTTGGCTCCTCTGAGGTATTGCCTTAACAAAGGATGAAAGAAAATTGGTGGCTCTGTATTGTAATGAGCCGAAATGGCAGAGGCATGAATTTTAATTGATGAAAAGGATAGGCCTTTGTCCAGTATCTCAGTTAGGTATTGCAAAATCTGAGGAATATTTGGTACTGCTGTGTCTATTCCTTGTGCCTGGTTCCAGGCACAGAATCTCTTCCATTTTCCAGCATAAGATTTTCTAGTACTAGCCCTCCTGGCCTCCAAAAGGACATCCATCACAGCTTTAGTGAGAGGTGTGTTTTGTATGACTACATTATCCGCCATGCTGTCAGATTTAAAGTTTTGAGTTGGCTGTGCAGGATCTGATTGTTTTGTTGGGACAGTAGGTGAGGTATTTGAGGTAAGGTCCAGACTGGGCATTGAGACAAGTTCCTTAGGATTGGATACCAATACTGGCGGGGCCAGTCTGGGGCAATCAGTATCACCTTTGGCTTCTCTTGTCTGACCTTTAGGAGTACCTTGGGGAGGAGAGGCAGTGGAGGAAAGGCATATACTGTTAAGTTTTTCCAACTGAAAGATGGGCCATCCACTTTCCATGCTTGTCTGTGATAAGTCCTTGTGCAGAATCTCTTTAGTTGGCAGTTGTGAGGAGAGGCAAATAGGTCTATGTCCGGGCATCCCCATTTCCTTGTTATCATGTTGAAGACTTGTGGATCCAATTTCCACTTGTGGGGATCCATGAGGTTTCTGCTTAGTTTGTCTGCCAGAGTATTTCTCTTTCCTGGGAGGAACTGTGCCTGCAGATGTACTTGGTAAGTCAATGCTGTGTCCCACAAAGTCATGGCTAGTCTGCACAGGGGGTAAGAATGAGTGTCTCCCTGCTTGTTTATATACCATATGACCATGGTATTGTCTGTCTTTATCAGTAGTTGTCCTGGGTGAAGTAGGTCCTTGAGGGCTGTCAGGGCATTCTGAACAGCTAGCATCTCTTTTTGATTGATATGTAGATGCATTTGGTTGGTGGACCATGTGCCTTGAATACATCTTCCTGCCATGTGTGCCCCCCAGGCATAATCTGATGCATCTGTTGTCAATGTCTGCCTGGCTGGGGGTAAGGTGAATGGCTGTCCCTTGTTCTGGTGACAGGCCTTCGCCCACCATCGAAACTCCTGTTGCAGGCAGGGAATGAGAGTAATTATTGTTTCCAGGCTGTGGCAATGCTGGGTCCAAACACTTTTTAGGTACCAATGAAGTTTCTTCATATGCAGTCTTGCATATGGAATTAGTAGAGTGCAGGATGCCATGAAGCCCAAAGCCTGCAGAATTTTTCTTGCAGATAACTGGGCCTTTGTTGCCAACAATTTGAAATAGGTAGTCAGTTGCCTTTGTTTGTCTGGCGTGAGATAAGCCATCTGGGCAGTTGTATTTAAGCTTGCACCCAGGAATATTATCTGTTGACAGGGTACTAGTTTTGATTTCTTCTGTTCACTGACTGTGTACCCTAGGCATCGTAGTAATCTTTTTACAAACCCAGATGCTGTAGTAGAATGTCCTTGTTCTCCGCTTGCATGCGGCAGTAGTCCAAGTAAGGATACATTTGTATTCCTCTTTGTCTGCAGAATGCAATTACTGGTGCCAGGCACTTTGTGAAGACCCTGGGCGCAGTAGATAAGCCAAAGGGCAGTGCAGAGAATTGGTAGTGCATTGAGCCAGCTTTGAATCTGAGGTATCTTCTGCATGTTTGTCTGATTGGGACATGCAGGTATGCCTCTTTTAGGTCTAAAGTCACAAGCCAAGACTTCTTGCCCAGCGTGGGCAGAAGCTGCTGTAGGGTCAACATTTTGAATTTTGGTATATCCAGATATGTGTTTAGAATAGATAGGTCCAGTATTGGTCTCCAGGCTTTGTCCTTTCTGGGTACCAAGAACAGTCTTGAATAAAATCCTTGTCCCTGCTCTTGTTCTGGTGCTTGTTGAATGGCCCTCATGTCCATGAGGGATGAGACTTGTTTTTGTGCCACTGCCCATTGGTTTTTTGGTAGGTCTGGCCAACCATTCGCCCTTGGCAGGGTATGAAAGTGAAACTTGTAGCCCTGTGACACTGTCTAAGACCCATTTGTCCTGGGTTATTATGTGCCAATTTTGAGAAAAAAGTGCTAGTTTTCCCGCTAAAGGTGCTGCCAGAAGATAAGTGCTTGGCGCAGGCAGAGGGAAGTCATTGGGACTGTTTCCTGTAAGGCTGTGATTTGTCTTCTCCACTTTTGGAGGTAGAAGCACCCCATTGTTTAGGCCTGTATGAACCTTGGGGCTGGGATCTGCCTCTTGGACGTCTGTATCTGCCCCTTTGTAGTCTGTCTGACACTGGAAAGGACCAATTCTTTGTAGGCCAGTGTCTGCTAAATCTTGGAGGTTGTACCTATAAGAAATCTTTGACTGTTTGCATAGATTTAGCTTTGTCCTCCATTTTCTTTAACACCTCTTCTGCTTTAACACCAAACAAAGTATCATGCTGTAGTGGAGCATCTAATAATTTTACTTTAACATGATCTGGTAAATTTTGTTCCTTTAACCAAGCATGCCTCCTAACAACAGAACCCATGACAGCGGCCCTGCAGGAAGCCTCCAAAGAATCAAAACCGCATTGCAAAGTATGCTTTCCAACTTTCTCAGCTGCATACAATAAATCATGCATTTCTTTGTTTTCTGCACCTTCAGAATTTATCAACATTTTCTGTTTAAGCAGTGACATAATATATTGCTGATATTTGAGCATATGAATCTGACAATTTAAAGCCCTTATAACCAAGGTAGCAGAGGTGTAAATCTTCTTTCCCCATCTGTCTAATGCCCTAGAATGCCTGTCAGAGGGGGTAGGGTTTTTGCAGTGGTTGCCTTGACCCCTTTGGGACCCTGAGAAATAGTTTCTGGGTCAGCAGCAGGGTTTTTGAAAAGTAATTTATGAGAGTCAGGTACCCTGTAATACCTGTCCGGCTTAAAAGGAGCTGGAGGCAATGAGTCAGGGGTCAGACTGGACTCTGAAAATACATCATATACAATGTCTAACACAGGCGGAATAGCTAGGGGCCTGTGTTATGAGAGTAAAAGGAAGTCCCTGAGCCTTTTTTTAGATTCAGAATAATCTTGGCTCTCCCAGTGGAAATGTTCCCTCATGGTATGCAAGGTTTCCCCAAAAGAGTATTCCTCAGGAGGAGAGCCTGAAGGGATAGATTCTTCAGCATCAGAGTCCTCATAGGGAGGAAGAGAGTATTCCTGATCAGAAGAGGAATCTGAAGAAATGGAAACCTGATCTGAAGATTCATATTCTGTCTCTTGCCTAGGCCTCTTATCAGGAGGGGGATGGGAACCCCTGATCAAAGTAATTAAGTCTTCGGCCATTTTGAGCATCTGTTTTTTGGGCATGGAGGCCTGACCATGAGGCTGTTGTACTTGTTTCTTTGTCTTTAAAGATGCTTTAGTCTTTGCCTTTGTAGCTGGAGTCGCTTTAATGTACAATTGAGTAGGTCTGAAAACACCCTCAGAAGCCGATGCCTGCTCAGCAGCTCCGGACCCATCTGAGGGAATAGTTTCCGAAGGTCCAATACCTTGAGCTTCCAGCGGCCTAGGCGACTCCACTTGGGAATCTATAGCGGCCTGCGGGTCCAAAGTAGCGAGCGTCAGGGGCTGCGAAAGCACCGCACTGAGAGCCGGCAAACCGGCGACTGGCTTAGAAGAAGCCTCGTCGGTTTTAGACCTCGGATGCCTGTCCTTTTCTTTTTCTTTGCGTTTCTTGTAAATTGTGGTAGTCAGTTGGCTACCCGACGGCATCGTGTAATTAAATCTTCTGCCAAAATAGTGAAATGCAAAACTGTACCGGCGCTTTATAGTGCGCTGGTTAAATCTAGCACAAACTGACAACAAGCAACGTCGTGGTCAGGGCCTAGGCAAGGAATACCGTAAGAATGAGGTATTTGCTTCCCACAAGAAATACAATTATTAACTTTTTCTGACATCGCTCTTTAGCAAGAAAAAAGTTTTCCCCAACGGCATACTTAGCTTTTAATGAAGACTTCGGATCTGAAATTCGAACACGAAAATCTCAGGAGTCGGCCGACTGGCACTTGCGAACTGCTTCTGCTTCGGGCATCGCGCAGCAAGAAAGACTGAAGAAAATGGCGTCGGCTGCATCTTTTATACTCCTGGCGCACTGACGTCAGGGAAGAGGCAACAGCAACTGACGCCGGACCTAGACTTTGGAATTCAGGCCGACTGAGGGTAGCCTGCCAGCAGGATAACCCAAGTGTAATGACTGCAACAGTGAAACATGAAGAACATCACTAGATAATTTAAACGACTAGGGTAGGGAGATACTAAAGGCCTAAAAACACGGCCAGAAACAGACTACTAGCATATACTCACTTAGACTAATTTACTAACTAGCTATAAGATAAGATAAAAAAAATATTCACTACAACACCTACCTACTGTAAGACAAAATTTTAAATAAATATTGAGAAAATATCAAATATAAAAGTTTGACTGGCCAGAGCTTAGCAAAGCACTCCCAATCTGTTGAAGCGGAAAACGAGATCTGAGGAAAGCACCAGTGCATCATGAGATAGGGAGTAGGCCACGATCTGGTTGAAGACCTCGAGCTTTTGCATTTGGCCGAGTCAGAGCTGAGGATCGGCTCCAAACCCATCAATAAGAATGGATGGCGAGATAGAACAACTTCACATTAATTCTTTTTTTTTTCTCTTTTGTGTACTTCATCTTTCTCATGTTGACTTATGGAGCTTTTCTCTCTTTGCCTATGCTAAAAATGTCTTACTTTTGCTGACACAGTCAGACTATCCCAGGAAATAATTGTAAATAAATAAATAAATAAAATGGCTAAATAAATAAAGGAAGTAGTGTGTCTTGAGCCAAAACTAGAAGCTTCTTTTCTTTTTATGAAATTACAGTGTTTTTTGTTCTAAGGGGAAAATACATGAATCTACATGTGTTATAAACAGAAGATTGAATTACATGAGCATTATGGGGTTAATTTAATGCAACAACAGGAAGCACAATCTTGAATCCTTGAATAAGTGCATTAATGTCTAGGGTTCACCTAGCTTGTCAGTTGAGGTAGTTGGCAAAGTTGTAGGAGCCCCGTAGTTAAGTATTATACCTCGTCTGTTAGTATTTCTGAATGGCATGTGAAGGCAAGATTAGGATCCAAAGTAAAGCTGAATTAATTATTCTGTGAGACAAGTATGTCAATGTCAGGTAAGACAATCATCTCCATAAAAAAGTCTTTAATTCTTCTAGGGAAAAAAATCTTAGTGAAAAAGAGTAAACTAAATAATAAATAAAACATGCTATATACAACTGATAAACACATTACAACAATTCACTACATCCTTAGAGTAATAAAATTCCTTATCCACACAATACACAGATAGCAGTCGGGTACTCAAAGTGTTACAGCAATCTCTCCCCCAATAAACTACTGTTAATGTCAGTACCATTACAAAGTTTTACTATCTTTCTATGAGGAGGACTCCTGCATCTGTACACACAAAAATCTGTTCAGAATTCCTAGCAGCAATAAGTTGAATGCAGAAAAGTGGACAACACTGCTTCAAAGCCTATTCAGTCTCATAGGCTGGAATCTAGCATGTCATATTTTTGTGAACATGTGAAAATCAGTTCCAGAGCTACTTGCAGAATGCCCTGAGCTGTGGTATTTTTCAAATAAGGAATTAAAGGTGGTAACAGCCCTTGCTGGAATCTGTTGATTTGTTGTATTTGTCATAAAAATTAATAACATGAAGCACCCATTAAGGCAAGGTGTGTAAGTTGACACAAATCTCATCTGTACTTCATGAAATAAGTAGAGACAATTTATCTGATGCCCTTTGTCCTTTCCAAGTAGTACATCAGTTGTCTAAAATCCCAATCCTAAGTGGACCACCATCTCAACCCTTAGTATTTTGGGATGCCACAGAAAAATCAGGCATAACCATGGTGACAGCAAGTACAGTTGTGGAAGTAAACTTACTTTAACAGTTGATGTCTGAATGATTATGACTGCAGCAGCCTTAGCTATATGGGTTATATCCTGGTAAGGACATAACAGCCAGCTTCCAAAGCTTCAGGGCACCTTCCATGTGCCCAAATTGACATTCAGTTTGAGTTAAGCTAACTAAAAAGACAGATTTGGGTGCCAAGCCCTTCAGACTTTTCATGCTAACAATCAGAGGGTGGCTGAGTCCTGAAAGGTCAATGTTGGGAACAATCAAAAATTAGTATTCACACCTTGGAATAAACACAACAAGAAACAAGGGGGTGGAGTGGGGGAGCAGCTACTGCAGCAGTAATTATTCAAACATCTACTGTTACTGTAAGTTTACTTGCACAGCTGTATTATGTTCATCAAATTGATCACTGTTGCAGTAGCTTCGGCCATGTGGCTGGAATACAATAGCTTACTACATATAGGAGGTGGAAGGGAAAGGTCCAGGAAACACTGGAGAATGGTCTTAGCAAATCCTGATCTAGACCTAGAGAAGGAATCAAGCGTGTAATGCCTTGCAAACATATGTATAGGCGACAAATATGTTGCTGCTGCTAGAATACTTCTAGAATCTAACACCTTCCAAAAAGCCATAGATGAAGCCAAGGCCCTGGTACAGTGGGCCTTGATTCTGCCTGCAATAGTTTTGTGGCAGTGAGTATAACAAAAGGTACTAGCCTTAGATGACCATATGGAAAAGGTCTGTTTTGACAAAGGTTATCTCTACTTAGGTTCATAGGTTTATAGGTGTTTATTAGCCTAACCTCTACAAGGGCCTTTTTAAGCCTAGCCATGCATCCCAAATCTCTGACAAGTTCTGGTACTCAACAAGTGTAAGCAGGGGCTTGTGAGATGAACCATTTACAAGCAGGGGCCAGGGAGATGAAGCATTTATAGACTGACTGTGTCCATTAGAGACATGGATGTCAAACCAGGGATGAATTTCTTGTTCCCCATCCAATTGTTCAAGTTACACTTGAAGTGGATGAGGGAGGAGCTCTGCTTCACATGGATGGGGAGTCTGTTCCAGAGACGGGGTGGTCTTTGGGATACATACCTGTCTCTCCAGCAGGTCCTATTTATATCACAGGCAAAGTTTAAGTCTTTAGAATGGGTAATTCTGGTGCTGTTTGTTTTGCACATATGCAGGAGGTCCATCAGAGTGTGGTCTGACAATGTCTTGCATGCCAGGCATAGATCTCCCCTTAACAGCCTGTAGGAGACAGAACATAGGGATATGGCTGAGGCGGTTTGCATAGGACATGTTATTTACACCCTGTATTCTTTTAGTGAGAAACCTCAGTGGACGTTCCAATGGTTGGATAGTCCTGGTTAGGTACATACCAAAGGGGGTACTGTACTCAATGACAGGACTGATGAATGCTGAATATAGTGGAACAATAACTTCTTTGGACCTAAATGCCATACCTCTGTTTATAAGTTGCTCAACATAGAAGGATTTTGTCAATACTGTACACACGTGATGGTCAAAGGCTAGATTATTGTCTATGTGTGTCCCCAAGTCCCTGACTAGTGGGTCAGCTCTTAGGGATGTGCTGTCAATATGACAGTTACCAGGGGAGGATTACTTCCTGAAGGATACTATTATGCATTTCCTGTCATTTAGTTTTAGTCCAGGGCTCTTGGCTATAACATGAATTGTTTGTGTCAGTCCTTCCTGGAGAACATTCGTGTCAATGTGAGATTCGATGACATCTGCTAATGTGCAATCATCTCCAAATTTAGTCAGCAAGAGGCCACTGATACTGAACTTGACTTCAGAAAAGTAAATGCGAAAAAGAAGCAGTCCAAGGAATGATCCCTGAGAGACTGCTTATGAATGGCCTTTTTGTAGAGGTTTACTCTCCAATTCTAACTTCCTGGGTCCTGTCTGTGAGCCAGTTGGCTATCCACTATGTGACAAAGGTTTGTACCTAACTTCTTAAGTTTGTCAACAATGCTCGAGTGCGGTATTGTATCAAATGCCTTGGCCAGGTCAAGGTAAGCAATGTGAACCACTTTTCCCTCACCCATTTCTTTGGTGACCTTTACAAAGACGTCCACCGGGGCTGAGTAGGTATGACCTTCCCTTGACAAAACCAAATTGGGTTGGGTTCAGTGTCTGGAGATTTGCTATGTCATTATTTCCATGATATTTTTTTCCATGGCTTTGCATATGAGACCAGTGAGACTCATGGGTCTGTAGTTTCTAGTGTCTATAGATGGTCCAATTTTTTGTAGCGGGATGACTGTTGCTGTTCTCCAATCATGAGGCATGAAACCTGTTTGGAGGCTACAGTTAAATAGCAATTTAAGAGGCCCTGATATGTCATGTTTCACACTATTTAGAAGGCATCCTGAGATACTGTCTGGGCCCATTGATATAGCATTCTTGGCCTTAGAGAGAGCATTAAGGACCTGTTCCCTAGTAATAGCAGGGGGGTTAAATATTTGATGATATTTCTTGAGGGAAGGTTCAGGGGAAGAAAGGGGTAAAGTTGGAGCTAAATGTGTCGTCCTTCAGGTTAGCTATATCTTCTAGATAAGTATAGTTGGCTCCATTTACAATGAGCTTTGCACACAACTGTGTACTGCCTTTGAGGTTGCAGACATAGCTAAAGAATGCCTTGTGGTTGTCCTTGGCCTGGGAAGCCAAATTTATGTAAAATTTGGCTTTGGCAGACTTTATTTGTCCTCTGTGTTGTTTGTTTAGTTTGATGAGAGTGCTTTTATCCTGCTAGGTGCCGCACCTCCTAATTTTTGCCATGATTTTCTTCCTTCAGTTGTACAGTCTATTGATTTTGTGATTCCTCCAGGGTGGCTTGCTTTTTTTGTAAGTTCATTCTGTACTTCTACTTGGAGGGTACAGCTGCCTCTATCCAGCTATTAACATGCTTCTTTGAACAGTTCTGGATTAGCTGCAGTGCTCTCAGGGTTTACAGGGCTTAAAATTCTACCAAGTTATCACTTAATAGCAGGAAGTTAGCCTTAGAGTAGTTCCTGAATATTCTAAGATTTACTGAGGTTCCAGTTTTTTTTTTTTTTTTTTGCTTCAAAGGATCAAAGGAGACCATTTTGTGGTCTGACCTTACCAGAGAAGACATTACACTAGGGGGTGTGCAGAACTTTCCCATATTAGTGAGGACCAGATCCAGAATGTTTGCACCTCTAATCAGTGTATTGACAATCTGGTCCAGAGAGTCTGTTTACAAAATCCAGGAATCTCTGCGCTTGTACATTTGGTGTTGTACAGGGTTCCCAAATAGAGGGTAAAAAGAAGTTATGTCTTTCCATAACGTTCCATCTGTGTTGCTCATCTTCTTTCATTCATCACTGATGGGTCTCGGAACAGAGTCGACCTTTTTGCCAAGCTCGCGCCAGCCAAAAAACTCTCGAGCTAAGTTTCTACCCAGAATGCCCTTCTCTCCGTTACCTTACATCGAGTTTGCTAGAGAAAGAGAAGTAAAGCCGAGGCCACTTCTGCGCAAATACCCTAGTACACCACTTGGACCCAAAGCATCCCCCAGGAGCCTTTGGAGTGGGAAGGAGGGTGGAAGTGATGAATGAAAGAAGATGAACAACACAGATGGAACATTATAGTAAGACATAACTTCTTTATCTGATGTTGTTCATCTTCTTTCCATTCATCACTGATGGGACAGAATCCCAAGCTACCTTGAGGTCCATGGACGGCCCTTATGAAAGAACATTCCTGAGTACCACTGAGCTGAAGGCAGCTCTCCCTCTGGAGACCAAGTCCAATTTGTAATGATTGATAAAGGTATTAGGCTTAGCCCAAGTAGCTGCTGTGCAAATGTCATCCATGGAAGCCCTGGAATGGAAAGTTACGGATGTTGCCATAGATCTAGTGGACTGAGCTTTAATTTTTGGCATAGGTTCGTTACTGAGGGAATAGATGAAACATATGCAGTCCCTTAGCCATTTCGATAATGTAACATTGGAAACAGCATCTCCCATTCTGGGCCCAGAAAAGGGGATGAAAAGCTGTTCACACTTATGGATAGGGTTGGTCCTGTCTAGGTAAAATCTCAGTTGCAGTACTCTCCTCTATTGCAAAAATTCAGAAAGAACACTGGTAAGTCAATGGTCTGGTTAATGGAGAATTCAACTTTGGGAAGGAAGAATGGATTCGTCCAAAGTGATACTCTGTCTTTATGGAAGATCAGATAGGGCCTCTTGACACACAATGCCTGCAGCTTTGAGACCCTTCTGGCAGACATGATGGCTACCAAGAACAAAGATTTCCAAGACAAAACCTTTAGGTCACACTTCGCAGCAGGTTCAAAGGGTATTTGAGTTAAAGACTGAAGGACTAAAGTGACGTTCGATGGTTCCACAGGCGGCCTGACATGAGAGGTTCCTTTGAGGAAAGCCTTGTATAGACGTAAAGAGATAAGAGGGGTGCCATCTATACTACTGTGGAAATTAGAAACTGCCACTAGGTGTACTCATACGGTAGAGGCAGGGGCTCCATTATCAAAAAACATAGACAAGTATTGAAGTACCGCAGTTACTGGAGCCGAATATGGGTCTAGCATGTATCCTTAGACCAGATGGAGAACCTTTTCCATTTATCCTGATATAGTCTTCTGGTGGATGGCTTATGAGAGGCCAGAATGATGTCTCGAACAGGCGAGGAAAGATTAGCTTGTCTGGCAACTAATTGAAGTGGAGAAACCAAGTTGTCAGCTTGAGACTGGATAGATTTGGGTGGCTCAACCCTTGGAGGTGAGTAATCAGATATGGAAGAGGGTCCAGAATCCATGTTGGGTATACTAGGTGAGACTGAAGGGAGGGGAACCAAACTTGTTGAGGCCAGAACAGAGCTATGAGGATCATCTTGCATCTCAACTGAAGAGCTTTCTTTAGAAATTGTGGAATCAGTGGAATGGGAGGATAGGTGTAAAGAAGTCCCGTGGGCTAATCGAGGATTAGAGCGTCTCTTGGGGGCTCCCACTCCAGTGTAAGAAGGGCAAAATAGCTGCTGCACTTGTTGTTTACAGGGGAGGCGAAAAGGCTGACCCCAGTGGCTGAAGATTTCTGTCGCCACCTCAGGATTGAGGGACCACTAGTGAAGCAGGAAGATGCATCTGCTCAGTTTGTCTGCAATTACGCTGGAGCTCCCCGGGATATGCATTGCCATCAGAAAGCAGTTGGAAGCTATCGCCCACTACCAAATTCTCATGGCTTCTCGACACAGGGAGTAGGACTTGGTTCCTCCTTGCTTGTTGATACACCAGACCACTGACATATTGTCTGACTGAATTGCAATTTTCCCGGAAGGGAGAGCCGAATGAAAGACCAGCAATGCTAAAAGCACTACTCTCAGTTCCAGAACACTGATATGCAGGTGGGCCTCTGAAGTGGACCATGTGCCTTGGACCGTCTTCCCCTGGAAATGGTTCCCCCCACCCGATCAGGGAAGCATCCGTGGTCACAATGGCTCTGGGCTGGGGGGATTGAAATGGGTGACTCCAAAGTTCTGTGTCTAGCCTCATCCACCAAAGGAGGTCCTGTTTGCAGGAGGTGGTTATTCGAATCTGGTAACAGAGGGGGTGATAGTTGGGGAATCACTGACAAAGAAGGAGCCACTGCAGGATCCGCATATGTAGCTTTGCTAGAGGCACTACTGGAATTGAAGCTGCCATAGAACCTAGGGCCTGAAGAACTTCCCTTGCTGAAACTTTTGTTTGACAGAGTATCACTTGGAGCTGGAGCCTCAATCGCTGGAGTCTGTGATTTGAGAGTGATACTAGACAAAACTGGGTATTGAACACTGCTCCAGTGAATTCTATTTGTTGTGTAGGAGTAAGGTTTGATTTCTCCCAATGTATCGTTATTCCCAACAATTTTGCCAGAGAGAGTATAATGCAGTGCTGTTACCAGAAGATGCTTGGTGGGGGCAGTGAGGAGTCAGTCGTCCAAATATGGAAACACCTGGAATCCTTGTAGTCTCAAGTGAGCTGTGACCACTGCCATGTATTTTGTGAATGCTCTGGGGGCTGTTGAGAGACCGAATGGCAGGGCCCCTAGCCGGAAGCGAAGCAGACTACTGGAGCGGTTGTCCATCTTGATGTGGTAATATGAATCCCGCAGATCGATCAAGCACATCCAATCGCCTTCTCTTAAAAACGGGAGAATGGACTGAAGCGTGATCATCCGGAATTTGGTTTGGGTGACAGACTTGTTTAAGCTGCTGAGATCCAAAATAGGTCTCCAGTCTCCTGTCTTTTTTGGCACCAAAATGAATCTTGAGTAAAATCTGGATCCGCATTGGTCTGGTGGGACTGGTTGGATGACTATTTTTTGAGAAAGCTTTATTATCTCTGAAGCTGCTTCTTCCCTTGGAATGTTGGGAAGTTTCTTGGAAGTTTTGGTTGACAAGAAAGGGGAATGGTGTAACCTCTGGTGATGATACTCTGCACCCAACAATCGGTGGCTGCCAGGCAGCTTGTTGCAGAGAGAAACAATTCCCAATCGGGCTGCTCCTCAGGAGCACTGGTAAGGCTGTCCAGAGAAGGAATCCCTGGATCCTTGGTTATGAGGACCTCCTCTGCCTCTGTAGGGGCATCTTCTGGAATTGTTACCCCCTCTGCCCCTGGGGGTAACATCATCACGTGCAGCACGGAGAGGACCCTGAGATTTTTTGTGCCACATTTTCCCACTCCTCTGATTCCTGGAGAAGGTAAGTTGAAGACTAGAAAATTGTAGGCCTACGGCAGACAGGGTCTTTCCATCTTGCTCGCACCTGGCTAGCGTGTTCTTCACTTTGGAGCCAAAAAGGGATGATGCTTCGATGGGAGCATTCAAAAAGGAAGACTTGAAGGGGTCCGCGAGGTCACAAATGTGCATCCAGGCATGACGCCTCATGACAATGCCCAAACCCGCTGCGCCTCTTTGGTCGCATGTGAAAGCAACCTCATGGACGAGTTGGATATCGACTCCAGGGTTTCAAGCTGTGAGGCCACTTTGTCCCTAACCTCGTCAGACAACTGTCCTGCTAGTGTCCTAGAGAGTTCGGAGATCAAGTCCCTCTGGAGCCTCGTAAAATGGGCCAAATAGTTCAGGGACTGTATAGCAAATGTCCCTGATGCAAAAACTTGCTTCCCAACTTGGTCCACTGCCTAGGACTCCCTGTTGGGCGGGTGGACAGCGGGACTTTCCTCAGCCAAGTCCTTTTTCATGGCTGCTGCCACCAGCATAGCATCGACTGGTAACCCTTTGGATCAATGCGGGTTCTCCTTTGGAGGGGAAAGAATTTTCAGTCGGGTAGGACGGTACTACTGTGGTCTACTGGGTCACCCCCTCTTGGAACACGTGCTGACCCTCCCCCTTTTTCAGCTTATCTGACTCTATATGTAACTGCCCACTCACACGGGGCCATTTTTAAATATACCTTTTCCTGCCTGGACTCTCCCCTTTTTCACCTTATCTGTCTCTATATGTAGCTGCCTGCTCACGTAGCACCATTTTTAAATACACTTTTTCCTGCCAGGGCACCTCTGCTGCCCCTCCGCTCAAGTGTGCCTGCCTGTAAGGTAATGTACCACTGTACTACTGTATATTTGCTACCATTCTTGCATTTTACCGCATGTATACTGCGGAATGTATGTCTATGATTTCAGTGTACCTGCTGCATAACTCTGTTGCCCGCAAGTTGTTATTTAAATGCCTACACTGGTGATGTTATTTTGCTGTTTAACTGCTGCACGTGTCCTATGGCTCATGCACGCTTAATATCAGCTGAATTTTACCACTATGAAGTTATATATGCAAGGGATATTAAGCCTTATATTACTGTGTAATATACATAATTAGGGGATGATAAGCTTTTATAACTGAAAGTAGAGATTAACAAACACCTCTATAGCATCCTTTATTGTTGTTAACCCGTATATTAGTGCGTGGTCTATCCAAATGGGGATGATAAGCTTTTATAACTGAAGGAAAAGATTAACAAACAACTCTATAAACAGAGTCCTTTTTCATTGTTAACCCGTACAGTGAGTGCCTACCCAAACGCGGTTACATCGGAGATACCGCTGTATATAAGCTCTCTGTTTGCATGCTCTCTGCATTTACTATGTGCTCCAAGTTACATACAGTTGGGGTTATTTTCTTTCCATAATTATAATAGGTTACACTGTTAATCAATCTGCTCTACCTGGAGTAGTCTCACTCAAATACACTGTCTCTACGTGCATTTGCTGTGCATGACAGTTGTTAACGAAAACAGTTGGTTTCACGAGTATATCTAGTGCCCGACTCTAATTCTACTGTGCAAGCCCCATTTGTTTGTGTTAAGCTATTAATGTAGAGTCAAATAAGTTAGCCTTTGCTTTCCCTCCTGTATTCCTGAATTGTACTGTTTTTCTTTTCTCTTTACTGCATATTACTATCCCCCTCATCTCTGCTCTCACTCTCTCATATCTATTATCCCTCAATCTAAACCTCCATCATTAACTACCTCCAGCTCTTTCTCTATTAATCTGCTACTATCATTTGGTCCCAACAGACCGTCATCTTATTATTTAGAGTAGTTTTTGTCTTGTTTTACAGCCTGAATTGCCCTGCTTCTAAACGGACTACCCTCACACTGTTCTGCAATTTACTCCTCCATTTGTGCACTATAAGTCACCCTGAAGTCCCACCAGCTGTGGGAAAATACAAGACTCTCTGTTGCCTGCAGTACAAGTGATTGCTTATAGCTTTCATTAATTATACTAAGCAATATTCATGCTGTATAGTTCATTGTAAGGGCAAGCACACTTGCGGACTGACTGCCCCGAGGAAGTCTCCCTCCCCATAGTCTTTGTGAGTTCTATCCTTATAACTATACCCACTGATGCTGTTCCCCACTAATTCCACCAGATGGCAACATAAGCCCACCTTAGTTCACTGTATATCGGCTTCCCTCTTTTATTAAGCATAGCTGCATTATATCCTTTACTTAAGCATTTCCCTCTCTGTATGATACAAACCCACATCCAATTCCTCTTACATAAAGCAATTCCCTATCTCTATCAAATATACATCCAATCCCTCTTACCTAAAGTGATTCCCTAACTCTATCAAACAGAGCTACATCCTACCCCTTTTCTAGATAAATGGTAAGTCGCAAGACTACTGCCTCACCATCCTAAGTAAAGTAAGTCATACCTTACATACTCTTTTTCCCCAACCTTAGGGAACAATAATCTCCCCCAACAGTCCTTCTACTCTGCATAGAAGTAATGTGTTTTTCCATGAGACAGTTACCAAGGCTATAGACGAAAGAAAGGTAGTCCACATAGCCTACATAGACCTCGCAAAGGCCTTCGACACCATTCCACACTCAAGTATTATAGACAAGCTCACCAGCCTTAACATAAACCCCTACGTCACAAGATGGGTTGCCAACTGGCTCACGGACATAACCCACATGTTAAGAGTTGCGGGAGCTAGGTCTGACTCTAAACCGGTTACAAGTGGTGTTCCCCAGAGCTCAGTCCTAGGACACCTCCTGTTCGGCATATACTTCTCTGAGGTACAGGCAAGCACAGGGGGATTATAGCTGACCAAGTTCGCAGATGACTGCAAACTAGGGGTTATAACTGACTCTCCGGCTGACACAGACATCCTCCAAAAGGGTCTCACTGAGACAGGTACCTGGTGTCAAAACCATGGCCTCAAGCTAAATGCCAAAAAGTGCATAGTCATCCCCTTTGGAAAAAACAAAGTACCCACAAACTACCACATAGGTGGTAGCCCCTAAATACGGAAGATGTAATAAGGGATCTGGGGACCCAAGTAGATAGTAATCTCTCCTTTGATAATAACATTGCCAAAGTGGTTAGAAAATCCTTCTAAGTGGCCCACCTAATCACAAAAGGGTTTGCATCCATATTGAAAGGTCATTGGGCCCCCTCTACGCATCACTCATCAGAACCATCATAGAGTACAATGCCCCATTTGAGATGCACCTTACAAGACACATGCAACAACTGGAAAGACCACAGAAGTACCTCACCAAGAGGATCACTGGTCTCAAGCAGATGCCCTATGCAGCTCGACTGAAGAAACTCCAGCTGTACTTGGTTGCATACCGCCTACTCAGAGGTGATCTCTGCCTGACATACAAGGCCATGTCCAACCCAGAATTGATGGACATGCTCCACCTAAAGAAAACCATATCCCCTCGAGCCACACGCTCCAGGGATCTAAACCTCATCACAACAATAAATAGGATGTGCTGGAGGGATACATTCCTATCCCAGAGACTTCCCATGCTCTGGAACAAGATTCCAATCTACATTAGGCAGAGCTCCTCGCTAACCTCTTCAAGAGGAACCTTGACGAGTGGAGGGGAAACAGAAAGTTTACCCCAGGGATTACTTCAATGACTCTGCTGGACAGAGGCACAGGGAACTAATCTAAGGGGGCGGCGAAAGCCAACACATTCCGGCTAGGCTTATAAATGCCTTCGGGCAGATAGCCTAGTACCTACCTATGAACCTATGAACACTACCAGCCTACCTGCTATACACTACTAAGTGCTGTAGCTTTCCTACCTGATTGACTGTTTTTGCAGCACTCTAGCCTCCTCCAGTGGGGCAAACCCACTCCATTCGCCCTCGCTACATTCGGGCTCACTCCGCTTTCCTACCCTACCCCCATTCCCACCCACCCCCATATACATATACATTACATTTATACCTAGCCTTGCCACACCCACTTCCACACCAATCACAACCCTCCACATCCAAACCTCACTCACACTGCTTAAATACATTTCTATTACCCTCTTAATTACCACCTTACACTCCACCCCTGATTACCTTCTTACTTACTACACTCACAACCCAACCCCTCATTCCCTTCTTATGTGCCATACTCCTCTGAACCTAACCCCTCCCTTCATCAGCAGCCCTAGTCTTATTACCAGACTTCCTAATCCACTCCTTATTTGCTATACTCTTCAACATTACCCCTCCCTTCAGCAGCCCTGCTCATCTTACCTAACCTTCTACTTCCACTCCTTCCTTTTTACCCTCACCTCTATCCACACATAGCTACTACTATTCCACTATACTGCATTTCCACCTCACTTCATCCTGCTAGCATATAGGCTGCATTACCTCTAATTCCTGTACCCCTAACTTACATCTCTCACCCACACTCATCTATACTCATCCCAGCCTCTTACAACTGACATTACCCAGCCATGTCCCTCACACTCAACATATTTCTCTTTATATTCACCTTCCACCTCTCTCTCTCCTTCTAAAGGTTTCATCATTTCACACAATCCATCCCCCACCCTCCCCCACCACATCTATCCTACCCTCCCAAGCTACACTGCCATCTCCTCTAGTCTGTATCAAACTAGTCTAATCCTACAGAAGAAATTTACCCAGCTCTCCATTCACCATAACTCTTCTTATCACCAAGGTCACAAATACCTCAACAACATAAGAAAGAAGTCCATCCCATGTAACTTTTTAATTCACTGTAATTTGGCTCTCAGTGGTGATATACACCCCAACCCAGGCCCTTCTTCCCTTCTCATAAATCCCACACCTCTACTAAAAATCTAAAATTTATCACTGTTAATCTTCAGAGTATTAAGAATAAAATTCCCCACCTGCACGCTTGGCTAGGCCAGCATAAACCTTACTTCACCGCAGTCACTGAAACATGGCTCAAGCCATACATTAAGGAATCTGAAATTCTACATCCAAATTACTCCTGTCTTAGGAATGGCAGACTCCACAAAAAAGGTGGAGGTGTCGCCTTAATATTCCCAAACATTTACACAGTTATTCCATACTCTAAATCAATTCCCTCTTTCTCATCTGCTGAGCTACTAGTTACGCTTCTCAAACTTACCAACAACAAAAGCCTTTTCATCATAGTAATATAGATTCCCCTAGGAAACAAAAGTACTATTCCAGAAGAAATTCTAGCCTGGACAAGCCTTAACATACAAAATGAAACTATCATTTTAGGCAACGTTAATATCAACTGGTTAGACACTTCCAATAATAGTCCCTCCACAAATATTAACCTACACATATTCTCAACTAATTTCTTATATCAGAGACCAAAGAAGAACACAAACAAAGGCTAAACCTTATATTGGTATCAGTGATCACTCTTCAGCATTCATTATACGTAAGCCCACCTCTACAATCAACCCTCACCAATATAGATACACCAGAGATCTGTCTCATTTCTCCCAAAACACCCTCAATGACATCCTGCAGAATACAAACCGGAACCCACTTAAAGTCATTCCACTCAACAATGATGTTGAATTCTTTAATTCCACATTCCTCTCAACCCTAAACTCTCTTGACCCCCCCCCCCCATAGACTAAAAAGAGTCAAATCAAAACATGCCTGCTGGCTGACAAAGGCCACAAAGCAAGTTATGCCCTCTAGGGACAAAGCATGGAAAACCGGGCAAAAAACAAAACTCCTTCTAACCTAATGTTATACAAACAGCTTCGTAATCAGGCTACATGTTTAGTGGTCAAAAACAAACAAACAAACAAAAAAAGAGTACATACAATCTATTCAAAATCAGCACAAACAGAATCCAAAAAAGTTCTGGGGAGCAATTAATTCCTTACTCCACCCAGGTTCTAACTACACCCCATACCCAAACCCAGATAACCCCCCCCCTGAATTAGCCTCACTCTTCAATACATACTTTGACATCATCACCAATCTAACTACTACCTTCCCACCCATCACCCTGACACACTGAGCCCACCATCAGCCCATAATACCTCAAATTCCATACCCATCTTCTCATTATCACCAATTACCACATCCACCATCCAAAAACTACTTTATAAATTAAAACCTTGTACAAACGCTCCTGATAATCTACCTGCAAAATACCTCCAACTAACAGTCCCTTCCATAGCTTACCCTATCAGCATACTCCTTAACAGGTCCATTCAAGAATCCTACATACCGGATATCTAGAAAAAATCATTTGTCATTCCTCTACACAAAGGCGGCAACAACTCTGATATCTCAAACTTCTGTCCTGCTGCCATTCTTTCCCCTATCTCTAAAATATTAGAGAAGTGCATCCACACACAGCTCATAAATCATCTAGTTAAATACCAACTGCTGTCTCCCACTCAGAATGGCTTCAGGCCAGGACATAGCACCAACACTGTCCTCATCTCCTTCTTAGGCACAGTAAATAGAGGCCATAATTCTGGCTCCTTAGTTTCAGCTCTCTTTCTCAATCTATCAAAGGCATTTGACACAATTTCTCACTCCTTACTACTCAGCACACACTCCAACCTCAATCTTTCTCCCCCCACCCTACAATGGTTTACAAACTACCTCAACAACCGGCAGCAATGCTCTAAATGGAAAAACTCTTCCTCCCCTTTCATCACTGCCAATACAGGTGTTCCCCAAGGATCAATTCTTGGTTCCCTTCTATTTAATACATTTGTCAACAACTTTCATTAAACCCTTACTCAAAGCTCTGTCATCCAATATGCTGACAATTCAACTATCATCTCCTGCTCAAAATCTCTCACCAAATTACAGCAACTTACCCAAAAAGCATTCACTTCTACAGAGCAATGGATGTCCCAGAATCACCTCGCCCTTAACCCCAACAAAACAAAACTTTTATTATTTGCTACCACACAAACCATCCCCATTGATATATCTCTTTTTACAATTACTTCATGTAACAATACCATCCTAGCAGTTGTCCCTAGTACCAAACTGCTAGGTGTCATCATTGATGACAAACTAACTTATGACCTTCATATCCAAAGCAATATAAAAAAAAACATCAAAAGCTAGGTGCCCTATATCGACATAACTATTTCCTCAGTCTCACTGCCAAAAAGGCCCTAGCCTCATCGTTCCTACTTTCTACTCTGCTTTATTGTGCTCCCATCCTTACCAACCTACAATATACCCTAAAAAGTAAGCTTGATTCATGTTACAATAAAATTGCCAAATTTGCTACAAACTCTAAATACTCTACCCACCACTGCTCCTCACTGCATAAACTAAACTGTCTGGAATCCTACCTTTATCTTACTTACCTGCAACTAACCACAGCCCACAAAACAATCTACGAACCTGAACATCGCCCTTCCCTTTCATCCATAATGACCAAGTACTAGCCCAATTACCACCTTAGGTCAGAAAAAAATGTTTCTGTCTACAGAGAAACCCAAACTGTCAGCTGGCCAAATGCTGTACTCCCACGCTGTCTCAAAGTTATGGAATAATCTTCCTCCTCCTCTCAGGTCAACCTGTAAGTCTGCTTCTTTTAAAAAAAATTCCTAAAATTACATTTAGTGTCTAAATGGCAATGCTCCTGTACCCCACTAATAAATCCCAACACCTAACTTCCCACTATGGAACCTCCCTGCTTCTATTCTCTAATCTCCCCCACTCTTTTCTCTGTACCTTCTCACTCCTCCTCTCTCCAGCTTTTCATCCAGATACATTCTGCTCACCGGCTTCACCCTGTAGTCTACACCCCTCTACTTTGAATCCTACTCACTCACATGTAGATACTACTGTCTTTCTCTACTCACATATACTGCTAAGAGACTTTCTTCTTCTACCCTGACTTTCATACTTCTGTTTCCATGTATGCTGTCACTTATAATAAAAAAATAAATAAATAAATAAATAAATAAAGATTATGTATTATTTAGGTATTATTGGAATTATTGCCAATTGTCTTATCCCTTTCTACTGTTTGTACATTGTTATATATCAACAATTGTTCTAACTAATTGTACATAGTACATCTGTTTTATTCATGTATCTACAATGTTTTATTTTGTTAATTGTATGTAATAATGTGGAGCTTTTCTCTTCGGGCCTGCACTGAAAATGGGCTTCTCCAGGCCCAGTGGACTTTGCCAGTCAACAAATGCAATAAATAAATAAATAAATAAATAAAATTTTGTCAGGTTTCCGAGGGATCGCCTCAATGGAATCAGGGTTCTTCACCCAAGAGGTAGAATGCCAGGCGCGGAAAGCCTGCAGGAACACGGACTCCTCAGATGAAGGGCTGAAGGGATTCCAGTCACCTCTCTGCTTTAGCATTTCCAGGATGTCTCCGAAGGACACATCAGGAGGTGACTGAGGGGACTCTTCACCAGCATCGTAATTTGTGTCTTACATTAAGGACTCCTCGGGTGAGTCCATGTGCTTCCTCCTCTTTCAAGGGGGCTCCTCAGTGGGGGTCTCTGAGGAGGACTCGGAAGAGCAGGTATCCTGAACAGGGGTGCCCTGTGGCTTCTCTGCCCAGTGTCCTGGGGGGTGGTCTGTGGCAGTTGTAGCTCAGGGGGGTGAAAACTGGGGTTTCGACATCAAAGGAGCGCTTCCAGAAGTGAGAACCCTCGCCAGTGCACAGAAAGCAGGTCCACCCAAAGAGGGATGGGAGCCTGGAACCGAGAAAGACAACCTCGGGACTGGGGTCACATCCCGCTCCGACAAACCCGCCCCATGGATGGAGCTTCAAGCAGGATTGGTGCGGACGTGGCTATCAGCACAAAGGATGGAATAGAGGAGAAACATGGCTCTGTGCCCCGGGCTGAAGCACCCCCCCCCCAATCCCCAGATTGAGGAAGGACCAGTTCCACAGGAACCAAAGACCAAAGGGACAAACTCGGAGCCAGAGTGAGGTACACTATAGGCGCCAAAGTGATGGGTTCCGAGAAGGATATTGGAGCAGAAGGCTTCGGAACCGAAATGGTCAAAGGAGGAGTGTAAGATGGAGTCCGTGGAGAAACCAACCCAATTCCTGAAGGTGGATGGGTCTTAGGAAGTGTGGGTATCCCCCTGGCTACCAAAAGTTGGTCCACAAGACACACCATGTCGTGTTCCAGCAGGCTCCTGGTGGATCTAGTGGATACTCCAGAGAGTCACGATGTTCAATGAATGGGCTATACACCTGGCCCAGAAATGGATCTATGAAAGGGGAGTATCAGGTCCATGGTGAAAGGTCTGCTAGCACCAAAGTCTCAAGTTTTGAGACCAGGAGTAATGGAGTCAAATCCAGTTTTGTCGGTAAAACGCTTGGTGCCGAGGTGGCACTCGGAGATGAAACAGTTTCAAAATCATAACTGACGAAGGTTTTGAAGGTGTGCCCTGAGCCAAAGTGGCCACAGGTGCAGAAGTCTGCCGGAGGCAAGATTGGTGATGAAACTGGTGCCGGTATCAAAGGTTTCAAGATGCTCAGAGCCAAGGAAGATGGAGCCGTAGAGACAGATTTATGCTCCAGAGACAACTTTAGGACCTTTGATTTCACAGGCTTACCCTGAGCACCTGATGGTGAGGAGGGAACTGAGTGGGAACTCTTTTTGTCTTTAGTAGGAGGGGTTGGGACCTCCATCGCAGAAATGGCCTCTGAAAAGGGAGACTTAAGTAACCCTTTCAGTATCAGTTTATTTTTGCGCTCATTAAGAGTGCGTTGACTGAAACTCTGACAAATGTCACAAGGAGGCTGCACCGAAAGGTAGGGCACCCCCAAACAGTATACACAATCATCATGAGAGTCACTATTAGGTAACTTGCCATTACATGAAGCACAATACTTAAATCCTGAAGTACCTTTCTTATCTGACATCTTAACAGAAAGACACCATAGGCCAACAGTATAACCAGTCACAACAAATAAGTCAAACACTGTTCAAAAAAGTCACAACTGAACCAGTACAGTGACATGCAGGAGAGAAAAAGTACAGTTCTGTACCTACCATAAATGTAGATGTTCGAGTGTTCACCCTGCTGCAGTAATCACACTTGGGGTTATCCTGCCGTCAGGCGGTCCCGCAGTTGGCCTGAATTCCAAAGTCTTGGTCCAGCGTCGGTTGCTGTCACTTCTTCCCTGACGTCAGTGCGCCAGGGGTATACAAGAGGCATCAGACGCCATTTTCTTCAGTTTTTCTTGCCCTAGATGTCAGGTGCCCCCAAAAGGTAGGCAATATATATATATATATATATATATATATATATATATATATATATATATACATACATACATATGGCTATATAATAATAAAACAAAACCCTTGGGTACAAGCAAATACACCACAGAGGTAGTATAGGATAAAGTGGTAGAGATAAGTTCAGCTAGTTCAGAGGGGGTGGAGGAAGGGTAACCTGGACTGCAGCAGGGTGAACACTCGAACATCTACGTTTATGGTAGGTACAAAACTCTACTACGTTCATCGTGTTACCCTGCTGCAGTCATCACATTTGGGTTGAATCCCAAAGCTAAGGAAGAGAGGTGGAGTCAAACAGGGTTAGAAGCTAGTAGGCCCTGCAAAACTGCAGTGGCAAAACCAGCTCTGTCTTCGAGTAAAGAGTAAGTGATAGTGTTTGGTGAAGTTGTGCACTGAACTCCAAGTAGCAGCTTCCAGAATATCCTTGGTTGGCACTCCCCTGAGAAAGGCTGCTGATGTAGCTGTAGCCCTGGTAGAGTGGGACCTAATGTTAGCAGGTACTGGTTTCCCATGATGTGTGTAGCAGAAATGTATTCAATGACCTATCCATTTAGAAATGGTCTGTTTTGAGATAGCTTTTCCTTGTGATCCTGTAGCATAGGCTACAAAGAGCTGGTCAGTTTTTCTGAAAGCCTTAGTTTTAGCCAAGTAGTAACGTAATTGCCTGTAAATGTCCAAAGAGTGTAGGAGTCTTTCTCCTTTTTTCTGGGGATTTGGGAAGAAGGTGGGCAAGTGAATGGTTTGGTTTAGGGCCACACTGCATACCACCTTTGGCATATAAAGGAAGGATTAGTTCGTAGAGAAACTCTGTCTTGATGAAAAATGAGGAAAGGTTCCACTGCCATTAGTGCCTGTAGCTCTGAGACTCTAGCTGAGGTTATTGCTAGTAGTAGGGCAGTTTTCCATGAAAGAAATTTTAAATAAGTTGAAAAAGCTGGTTCAAAGGGCGGCAGTGTAAGCTTTTCCAGGACAAAGTTGAGATCCCAAGTAGGTGTTGGAGCTCTCCTTGGCGGTCTTAAGTTCTTAGCCCCTCTGAGGTACTGTCTTAGGAGTGGATGTGAAAATAAAGGAGGATCCGTGCTGTAATGAGCTGAAATTGCTGTGGCATGGATCTTAATAGATGAAAAGGAAAGTCCTTTGTGTAACATCTCAGTTAAATATTGTAGAATCTGAGGAATGTTCGGCTCCAGGGGATTTAGGCCTTTAGCCTGGTTCCAGGCGCAAAATCTTTTCCATTTGTCTGAATAGGTTTTCCTGGTGTTGGGCCTCCTGGCCTCCAGAATGACATCCATAACAGCTTTGGATAAAGGTGTTGGCTGGTTGTTTAGGTAATTTGCCATGCAGCCATGTTTAAAGTCTTGAGCTGGCTGTGTAGAATCAGATTGTCTCGCTGGGTGAGCAGGTGAGGAATTTGTGGCAAAATCCATGGTGGGCCCTGGGCCATGTTCCTTAAAACTGGATACCAATGTTGGCATGGCCAGTCTGGTACAACGAGAATCATTTGTAGCCTCTCTAATCTGACTTTCAGCAGTACCTTTGCTAGAAGAGGCAGTGGAGGGAAGGCATATACTGTTAATGTTTTCCAACTGAATGAGAGGGCGTCCACTTTCCAAGCTAGTGGATGGAAGGTCCTTGTGCAAAATCTTTGAAGTTGGTGGTTGTGGGGGGCTTGCAAACAGATCTATGTCTGGGCATCCCCATTTTTGAGCTATCATTGCAAATACTTGTGGATCTAGTTTCCATTCTTGTGGATCCATTATGTTTCTGCTTAGGTCATCTGCCAATGTGTTTTTCTTTCCTGGCAGGAATTGTGCTTGTAACTGAACCTGGTAAGACAGTGCAGTGTTCCACAAGGTCATTGCTTGCCTGCATAGAGGGTAGGAATGTGTACCCCCTTGCTTGTTTATGTACCACATAACTGTGGTGTTTTTGTATGTCCTTATTAGTAATTGTCCTGGGTGTAGAAGGTCCTTGAAAGCTGTTAGGGCATTCTGCACTGCTAGCATTTCTTTTTGATTGATATGCAGGTGTCTCTGATCTGTAGTCCATTTGCCCTGAATGCACTGTCCTGCCATGTGTGCTCCCCAGGCATAGTCCGATGCATCTGTTGTCATAGTTTGCCTGGTTGTGGGTAAGGTGAACGGCTGACCCTTGTTGAGGTGACATGCCTGTGCCTACCATAGAAACTCCTGTTGAAAGCAGGGAATGAGGGGAATCATTGTTTCCAAGCTGTGGCTGTGCTGAGTCCATACACTTTTCAGGTACCATTGTAATTTCCTCATATGCAGTTTTGCAAATGGTATTAGTAGTATGCAAGATGCCATGAATCCTAAGGCCTGCAGAATTTTTCTTGCAGGGAGTTGGATCTTTGTTGCCATTATTTTGAAATATTGAAACAGCTGTCATTGTTTGTCTGGCATGAGATAAGCCATCTGGGCCGTTGTATTCAAGCTGGCACCCAGGAATATTATGTTTTCTGAGGGCACTAGTTTTGATTTCTTTTCATTTACTGTGTACCCTAGGCAACTTAGAAGGTGTTTGACAAATGCCAGATGCTGTAAAAGAATGTCCTTGCTTGCTGCTTGAATAAGACAGTCGTCCAGGTATGGGTATATTTGAATTCCTCTTTGTCTGCAGTATGCAATTACTGGTGCCAGGCATTTTGTGAAGACCCTGGGTGCAGTAGATAAGCCAAAGGGCAGTGCAGAGAATTGATGATGTGTTGAACCTGCAATGAAGAGGAGGTATCTTCTGCAATTTTGTCTGATAGGGACATGCAGGTATGCCTCCTTGAGGTCCAAAGTGACTAGCCAAGCATTCTTGCCCAGCATGGGAAGAAGCTGCTGTAGTGTTAGCATCTTGAATTTTGGTACTTGCAGATAGGTGTTCAGAACTGAAAGATCCAGAATGGGTCTCCATGCTTTGTCCTTTCTTGGAACTAGGATGAGTCTTGAGTAAAATCCTTGTCCTTGCTCCTGTGTAGGTACCTGTTGAATGGCTCTCATGTTCAGGAGAGCTGTAATTTGTTTTTCTGCCTCTGCCCATTGATTTGGTGGCAGGTTTGGCATTCCTTTGATCCTTGGTAAGGTATGAAAGTGGAATCTGTATCCTTGAGAGATAATGTTTAGAACCCATTTGTCTTTTGTGATGATGTGCCAGTTGTCTGCAAAAAATGCTAGTTTTCCTCCCAACAGTATTGCCAGGAGAGATTTGCTTGGTAGTTTGAGGATAGAGTAATTGTGTCTGCCTTCTGCTAGCTTGCGGCCTGTCTTCTCCCCCTTTCTGAGTAGCAGAACCCCATTGGCGAGGTTTTGTAAGGGCCCTGTGACTGACCTCTGCCCCTTGGGCGTCTGTAATTGCCCCTCTGTGATCTGTCTGAAGCTGGAAAGGGCCAATTTTTTGTTTGCCAATTTCTGCTGAAGCGAGGGGGTTGTACCTGCAAGAAATCCTTGACCGTTTGCATAGATTTAGCCTTATCCTCCATTTTCTTTAAAACCTCTTCTGCTTTGACACCAAATAATACATCCTGTTAAAAAGGTGCATCTAATAATTTTGCTTTAACATGGTCAGGGAGGGTTTGCTCTTTTAACCAAGCATGTCTATGAATGACAGAGCCAGTAACAGCTGCTCTACAGGAAGCTTCCAGTGAATCAAATCCGCATTGTAAAGTATGCTTGCCCACCTGTTCAGCTGCATGCAACAGACCCTGCATTTCCTTGAATTCAGGCTTTTCTGAATGTGTGCTCATTTTTTGTTTTAACTGAGACATCAGGAATTGTTGATATTTCAACATGTGAAACTGGCAATTTAATGCTCTCATAGCCAGAGTTGCAGAGGTGTATATTTTCTTTCCCCATCTATCTAGGGCACTGGAATCTCTTTCAGAGGGCACAGGATTTTTAGCCATAGAAGCTTTTGCTCCCTTAGGACCCTGGGATATGGTTTCTGGGTCAGCTACAGGGCTTTTATAAAGGAATTTGTGTGAGTCAGGTACTCTGTAGTATCTGTCTGGTTTGGCTGGAGCAGGAGGTAGAGAGTCTGGATTTAAACTAGACTCCAAGTAGACATATTCCACAATATCTAAAACAGGAGGGATAGCAAGAGGTCTGTGCTGGGGTAATAAAAGGAACTCTCGCAGCCTTTTCTTAGAATCTGAGTAATCCTGGCCTTCCCAGTGGAAATGTTCCCTCATGGTATGTAATGTTTCCCCAAAGGAGTAGTCTTCAGGGGGAGATGCTGAGGGAATAGAGTCTTCAGCATCAGAATCCTCATAAGGTGGAAAAGTGTAATCCTGTTCCTCAGAAGAATCTGAGGAGAGAGAAACCTGGTCAGAGGATGCGTAATCCTCCTCTTGTCTTGGTCTTTTATCAGAAGGGGGGTGGGAACCCCTGATAAGGGTAATTAAATCTTCAGCCATCTTAAGCATCCGTTTCTTAGGCATGGGGCCTTGACCTGTAGACTGATGAACAGTTTTTCTTAGGTTTTAAAGGAGTTTTAAGCTTAGCATAAGAATTAATGGTGAGTGTAGTCAGTCTGAAGACACCTTCTGCAACCGAAGGTGTTTCCTCTGCACTGGTGTCTAATTCTGCTCCGGTGTCAGTAGATGGCTGCGTCAGCCTAGTAGACTCCGCTTGGGAGTCGGCAGCTGCCTGGGGTTCCAGCTCTGCGGTCATCAGGGGCTGCGTAGGCGCCTCACTGAAAACCGGAGAACCGGCGACAGGCCCAGCTGAGGCCTCGGGGTCTGGCTTATTCCTAGGCTGCCTGTCCTTATCCTTGCATTTTTTATGAATTGCGGTCATCGGCTGCTCCGACAGCATGATATAATTAAATTTCCTACCAAAGTAATGCCGTGCGAAGTCAAAACGGCGTTTGATAGTGCGTTTATTAAACCTAGCGCAAAACCGACAACCTGTGATGTCGTGGTCTGGGCCTAGGCAAGGAATACAATAGAAATGGAAGTCCTTATGAGGTATTTGCTTCCCACAAGAAATGCAATGGTTAACTTTTTCTGACATCGGACTGAGGCAAGAAAATGTTCCGCAATGGGGTACTTAGCTTTATTGAAGACTTCGGACTGAAATTCAAATCGAAAATCTCAGGTGTCGGCCGACCGGCACTTGCGAACTGCTTCTGCTTCGGGCACCGCATGGCAAGAAAGACTGGAGAAAATGGCATCAGATGCCTCTTATATACCCCTGGCACACTGACATCAGGGAAGAAGCGACAGCAACCGACGCCGGACCAAGACTTTGGAATTCGGGCCGCCTGACGGCAGGATAACCCCAAGTGTGATGACTGCAGCAGGGTAACACGATGAACATCAGAAACACCTTACTAAAACTAATCCTAACAGGCTAGACAGGAAAGAAAAATACCAGCTATGGTATTGAAGGAATACCACAAGGGTAAAGGAGCAAAGGCCATACCAACAATGGTACTTAAAAGTTTACCAACGGTAACAATGGGTAGAGTAGAGAGGGAAAAAAAAAAACAAGGTCTGACAGAAGAAAACACACTAGAAATACTATTCGCTCAATAAAAAATTAATATATCAAAAGTTTTTCACAAAAATATTAAATAAAGTTCCACTTAGCTGAGAGCTCGGCTGAAACGCGGCTTTGTGGCTACGCAGCAAACGAGATCTGAGGTAACAGGGAGAAGGGTGTTCTGGGTAGAAACTTAGCTCGAGAGTTTTTTGGCTGGCGCGAGCTTGGTAAAATGGCCGACTTGGTTCCGAGGGCTCAAAACTGAACCCTTCAGTGATTAATGGAAAGAAGATTAACAACATCAGATTTAAAGTCATCCATGAATATGCTATCAAGTTGGATCGTGAGCGTTTCCAATAAGTTTAAATACGTGGTATGGGTTTCCTGGGCCACAGAGGGGGACCTATAGCTTGCAAGGAAGTGGTATTGGATTTTGTCTATGGTGATTTGTACATGGAGAAGCTCAAGTGTATTGTCTTGTTTGACCAGCCTTGAGGTATATTTATTTTTGATGTAAACTGAGACATCTCCACCTTCAGTTGCTATCTGTGTAGTAGCTGGTCTAAATGTGTGGAAAGCATTATAACCTTGCACTGTCAGTGTGCTGTCCACAGCTTTACACAGATATCAGCATTCTCTAGGGCAAACGGAGCTACTAGGGAGTTGAGTTTTTTGTTTAGACTCCTAGCACTGAGCAGTAATACCTTTAGATTTTCTTGGTTTTGATTTGCTATGTTGGAAGTATTTTCAGTTTGACATTGCCTAAAAAAAAGGAACTATGGGGGAAGGCAATGTTTAGCTAATGTTCAAAGGCCTACAGGGAAGAAGTACAGACAATCCCTGACAAAGCGGAATGGTCTGCTGACCATCTACTGCCATGCTGATAAATATTGCATCCCCTTAGAATGACACCAGAAACTAAGCCAATTATTAAAGTAATTTTTTGTTCATACTGTGGCATCATACTTGCAGAAGGTAAAATACTGCTCAGTGCTAGACACATTATTCCGAAAGCTCCATGATGTCTCTCTTCATATACTCTAGGGAGGTATGTCTCAAGTCATTTACACCCACATGGACTATGACTGAGTCAAACTGGTACTTGTGGTCCAATGATTTGAGTGCATGCGTAATGTGGCAGATCCTACCTTCACAAGAAATGAACAACTGATCCAAAGATCTGAGTGATTTAATTCTGCCAAGGCAGCAGGTGAGTTATCTGTGGATATTCAAGAAATGGAGTATCCTTTCTCCCTCATTTTAAGTTCAGGAAAGAAAATGGGGAGATGGATAGTTTAGCTTAAAGTACACTTGGATACCACTTTTTATGCATAAAAGAAGGCTTAATTCAAAAAGAAACCCTATCTCTGTGGAAATGAGATAAAGCTTACTCACCATAAGAACTTTCAACTCAGATATTCCTCTTGCAGAGGTCAGAGAAATCAGTAAAACAGTTTTCCATGTTAAGAACGTCAAGTTTACCAGATTAGCTGGTTCAAATTGAGCAACTGTTAGCATCTTAAACACAAAATTAAGATCCCAAGAATGGGCACCAGTTTTCTTGAAAGCCCCTTATACGATGTCCTTTCAAAAACATTTTGGCATGAGAATGCAGTGAAAGAGGAGGTTCCATGGGCAGACATGCTGAAATGGCAAATAAATGAGCCTCTATCGAGGAGTAGTAAAGGCTATACGATAGTAACTCACACAACTAGTCTTGAATGGGTGCTGATTATGTTGCTGGCACCAAATAGAAAACATCTTTGATTTGATCGTATATGACTTTCTAGAAGCAGGATGAGTTGCCTCCATTAGTATCTCCAGTATGTCCTCTGTAGACAAGTGCATAAAGGGAATTAAGATCCTATTATCCAGGCAGTCAGATGAAGCTGACTGGGGTCAAGGTGTATCAAACACCCCTGATTTTGTGTGAGTAGATATATACTGTGAGGAAGTTTGCGGTAATTGTATCCGGCTATTTCTAAAAAAAGGAAGAAAAATAAGTTATTTACTATAACATTCCATCTCTGTTGTCCATTTTCATTCTTCCTCATCCAATAGGATCAGATCTGACTCGGCCACGTTCTAAAGCTTCTAGGATTTGAATCTCGAGCTCCTCCCTGACCACTACAAACCCTCAAATCGAGTTTGCTGCTATAATATATATATTATAATCCTAAAATATAATAACAATGCTATGATGGGAAAGTGACAGCTGAAAGATCAGGAGCTCAAACAGGAACTATGGATCCTAACAATACCTCTGTTAGGTCTCTTTCAAAGTCATGGACAGGTGGAAGGGGGGGGGAGTTCAGGAAGAATGAAAATGGACAACACAGAGGGAACATTATGGTGAGTACATAACTTATTTACTTAATGTTGTCATTTTCATTCATTCTTCAATGAATGGGACAGAGTCCCCAGCTACAGTAACCTTGGGTGGCCCTCAAGGAAGGATGTTCTGAAGTACTGCAGAACTAAAGGGAGCTCTACTTCTGGAAATAATGTCCAATTTGGGGTCTACATCAGAATCGCAAACTTTCAAAAGGTCGAGTCTCATATGGTTGACACCATATGAGCAAACCTTTGAAAGCTCGCAAGTTTCAATGAAGATTGCCATAGGGAATATTCCCCTTTACTTCACTGTAGTGCGATCTTGGAGTTGGTATATTTACGTAGCGAGGGTGTGGGGGTGCAGGAGTGCTTGCCCCCCTGCTCGGAGCATTCAGGTAGGTTTCTTTTTTTGTTTTTGTTTATTTTTATTATATGCTCGATGTTTTACAACTTTGTTCATATGATGTCGATCATGTGAGTGTCGAAGTTTTAAAACTTTGAGCATATAGTATAGACCCCCAATTTGTAATGTGCAATAAAAGTATGAGTATTAGACCAGGTGGCAGTTGCACAAATATCAATAGAGGCTCTAGGCCAAAAGGCAGCAAATGTAGACATTGACCTGGTTGAATGGGTTTTTTGGCTATCTTGGTGAGGTTATACCTTTCAAGGAATATCACAGCAAATACAATCAGTTATCCATTTAGCAAGTGCAGTTTTTAAAAATTGGTCTTCCCAATCTTTTACTAGTGAAAGAGACAGATAACTGATCAGTTATTTTCTAAATTCCTTGGTCCTGTGAAGGTAGAAATGTAGTTCTCCATGTACATCATGAAGTTGAAGGGTGGATTCTCCTTTGTTTTCAAATTTGGGGAAGAAAACTGCCAAACTGATGACTTGATTGACACCGGTTTCAGAGGCGACTTTTGGTAAGAAAGAAAGATTTATGGGTAAAGTAACCCTGTCCTTGTGAAATATCAAATACAATGGTTTGGAAGACAGTGCTTGGAGTTCAGATGCTCATCTTGCAGAAGTTATAGCTACCAGAAAAACCATTTTCCAAGAGAGAAACTTTGAGGTGTACTTTAGCTGATTGTTCAAAGGCAGAAAGTACTAAAGTTTGCAAAATCATAGTGAATTCCCAAGGTGGTGTAGGGTCCTTTATTGAAGGTCTAAGTAAAAAGGTAAATACAACTTAAAAAAAATAAATAAATAAAATAATAAAATACTACCAAGACAACCGATCCAAAAAGTAAGCAAATTTAATAAAACACTTTGCGCCTCGTCTTACACAGCCTTCCAAGTGTAAAAACACTACAAAATACTGTTTAATTGTTTTGTGCAATATGCTGCATATAAGCAAACAGCATTTTGTAGTGTTTTTACTCTTGGAAGGCTGTGTAAGCCGAGGCGCTAAGTGTTTCATTAAATTCACTTACTAAGTAAAAAGGTACCCTTAAGAAAAACCTTATATAATTTGGATGATGCTAAAGGAGAAGCATGATCTCCAGTGTGATAGTTTCAGATGGCTGCTTACTGAACTTTAATAGTGGAAAAACTTGTTCTGAATTGAAAAATTGAGGCAATTAAATCTAGAACAACTGGAAGTGAGGTAGTTAAAGGGATCTAACTCTCATGAGCCCAAAAAGAAAACCTTTGCCATATACTTTTGTAAATTTTCCTAGTCCAAGGTTTATGAGAAGAAACTAGGATTTTTCAAACTGGACAGGAATGCCTGGAATGTCAAGCTATCATCAGAACTGGAGAAACCATGTGGTCAAGTTGAGACCTGCTATATCAGGGTGAACTTGTTTTGACGGGGGAGATAGGAGTTAAGGACTAGGATCCAATGTCCAAGCAGGATGTGATAACCACACTTGTCGAGGCCAGAGGGGGCAAATGAGTATTACTGTACTCTTCAACTGAAGTGCTTTCTGAAGAAACTGGGGATGAGAGGTAGGAGAGGGTAAGCATAAAGGAGACCGGAGGGCTGAACATGGACCACAGCATCTCTCAGTGACTGTCTCTGAGGTGGGATAAGGGCAAAGAATCTGCTGCATTTGTTGTTGAGGGGGGATGCAAATAGGTCATAGCAAGTTTGACCGCATATGTGGAAGACCATGTTTTCCACTGATTGACTGAGAGACCACTTGTGAGGCATGAGGATGGTCCTGCTGAGTTTTTCCAATAGAACTTTGGATTTCCCCAGTATGCATTGTTACAAGAAAGTGGCTGGATGAAATCGCCCACTGCCATACCCTCACTGTTTCTCCATAAAGGGGGTAGGATCTGGTTCCCCCTGTTTGTTGATGTACCAGACTACTGACATGTTACTTATCTGTACTGCAATAGTCCCTATAGGGAGAAAGTTGTGGAACGCCTGCAACTCTAGAAGCACCGCTCTCTTCTCTAGGACACTGATATGCAAATTGGTCTCTTGTGGGGACCACGTGCCTTGTACAGTCTGTTGCAAGTAATGCCCCCCCAACCCCAACTGGGATGTGTTCGTGGTCAACGTAGAACTGGGGGAGACAAGTTAAATGGCCGATCTTGATCAATCTCCTCATAGTAGATCCACCAAGGATGAGACTTTCTGCAAACTTGAGACAATTTTATCAGGTGATTTAAGGGATGATGATGAAAGGACCATTGCACCACCAGGGTCCATTGAAAAATTCTCATGTGGAAGCAAGCAGTGAGAATTAGAGTAAGTGTAGAAGCCATCAACCCTAGCACTTTTAATATCAGTTTTTCAGAGGGAGAAGAAATGAAAAGAATCTGTTTGATGTAAGTCTTCAATGTAAGAACTCTGTTTTGAGGCAGTAGAGATAGACAATTGACTGGGTCTAAGTGAGGCCCTATAAAATCCGCAATTTAAACTGGTTGAAGTTGAGATTTGCGCTTGGTGATGGTGATTCCCAGTGAGAGTGACAGATGAAGCAAATAATCCCTGGCTTTTACTAGCTGCTAACATTGCCAATGCATTTTGTGAACACCCTGGGGGTTGGTGAGACCTAAGGGCAGGGCTCTGAACTGATAATCACTGGCTCCCAGCCAGAAACATAGATATCTTCGAAAGCACCTGTTCATTTTGATGTGATAGTACGCTTCTTGAAGATCGACTGAGCACATCCAGTCATCTTTCAGAAGGGGTCTACATTAGATAATCGAACTTTCAAAAGTTCAAGTGTCATATGGTCGACACAATATGATCGAAAATCTAATAAAAATAAATTAAAAAAAACTACACAAATAACCTACCTGAATGTTTTAAGCGGGGGTGGGGGAGCAAGCTCCCTTGCACCCCCACACCCCCTGCTCTTTAAATATACCAACTCCTAGATCACACTACAGTGCAGAAAAGGGAAATCTTCCCATTCTGCGCTGTACGGAGATCTCCGTTAAAACCTTCGAACTTTCAAAAATTCGATCATATGGTGTCAACCATATGACAGTCGAACTTTTGAAAGTTCGATCATCCACTATAGACCGTTTCTGAACAAGGGTCAGAATGGACTGAACCGTGACCATCCTGAATGTGGAATTCTTTAAAAAATGGTTCAGATAACTTAGATCCAAGATAGGTCTCAGGTCCCCTGTCTTTTTTGGCACTAAAAAGAACCTTGTGTAAATTTCAGATCCTGTTTGGTCTGGGGGACCTCCTGGATGACTCATTTGTCTAACAACTTTGTGATTTCTTGATCTGCTAGCTCTCTCTGACTGGGTGGAACATCAGGGATAATTTTCCTTATATGTACAGGAATTTGTAAAATGGGAATGAAATATCCTCTGGATATGATCTTTTGCACCCAACAGTCATTTATGATGGCTACCCAGACTTTCTGGTGCAAGGATAAGCACCCCCTGGTTACCTCCAGAGAGGAACAGTCAGGCAACCTTTCAGGAATGCTGGAAGGATCTGTCCGAGAAAGAATCTCAAGATCTTGGTTCTGCGGACCCCCTCTGCCATGTGGGCTATGTCTATCACTGTAGTTATAACCCACCCACTGACTCTGAGGAAAAATTCCCTGTGTGAATCCTGGAAAGGGCCTTGAGATTTTCTGAACCACATTTTCTTACCGCCAGTTTGGTTCCTAGAACAAGGTCTCTGCAGGGTAGAAATGCAAATTCCTACGGCCGACAAGGTCTTTTCATCCTGTTAACTGCGGGAGAGTCTCACTTTTACTGTTGGGCCAAACAAGGATGATCCATCAAAGGCAGCATTGATGAATGATGCCTTGAAGGGTTTCGCAAAATCACACAATTGCATCCAAGTGTGTCTCCTCATGGCTATGCCTGAACCGGCCATCCTTGAGGTACCTCGCGGCATGCAAGATCAACCTCATGGACATGTTTGCAATCGATTGTAGGGTGGTCATTGATGAGGAAAAGGACTTCTGTTTCTCTGCGGACATGGACCCTGGGGCAGAATTAGACGGTTCCTTTATAAAGTCCTTCTATAATCTGGTGAAGAGTGCCAAGTAGTTCAGCAATCGCAGGGCAAATATCACTTGATGCATACCCTGGTTTCCCAAACCTGTCCAAAGCCCTACACTCTCTGTTAGAGAGATGGACAGTGGAGCTTTGTTCAGCAAGCTCCTTTTTGGTGGCTGCCACAACAACAATGGCATCTACAGGAATCCCTTTAGTCCAGTACTGTCTATCAGCAGGGACACTTAAGATTTTGTCTTGGCATTTGGGAATAGGTTCCACAGAATCCGGTTCCTTCCATGCCCTGTGGGAGATAAGGTCTATAAGCTCATGCACGGGGGGGGGGGGGGGGACGTAGACGAGGCAGACCCAAAGGCTTCCAAGAACACCAATTCCTTCTGGGAAAGAGTTTGGGAAAAACAATCACCTTTTTGGTTAAGGATCTCTAAGATGTCTCCAAATGAGACAGCTTCAGGTGAAGAGCTAGTGGATCCTTCCCACTCATCAAAATTGGTGTCTTCTGTGAGGGATTCTTGTGGGGAGTCCAAGTGTCTCCTCTTGCATGTCCTCTTTTGAGGGACCTCTTCAGTGAGATGTTCCAAGCAGGTATCAGAAGAGACCGGAGGTTCCCTAGTGAGAACAGCCTGGAAGCTCATCTGAGCTGGCTGACCCTGAGGTGTATAATGTGAGGACTCGGGCACAGGATCCAGAGGGAGAATAAGGTATGGATCCAAAGAAGGTAGTGTGAAAACTACTCTGGGTTGAGAGAAAGCCCTCTCCACCACCTCAAAAGAAGAGGGACCTGGGGAAGCTGAGGACAACCCCACCAGAGCCAAGGCTCACGGAGCAGACAACCCCCGAGCCCCCCAACCTCCCACTCCTATGGGGGAGCAGAGCTATCCAGTGCCAAAGCTGCAACAGGAAGGGATGGCTCTGAAAACTTTGGAGTCTAAGTCAATCTCTCGGATCTGATGCTGATGCTTCAGTTCCAAGAGCCATTGCATTCCAAGAGTGTTGGAGCTGATCAGGTCAGGGAAGTATTCAGAGTCAAAGATGAAAATAACCTTCAGATCTGATGGCTTGACTCCTGTGGCTCTTGGATCCAAGGACTCCAAAATGGCTGGTTGGATCGGAAAAGCAGCAATTACAGGCTGAAAAGAAGTTTGGCGGCTCATGGATTGAATGGGCTGGCAAAACCCCCATCTGGACCTGTGTTCTGAGGAATTTCCTCATCAACCTATCCACTCCGCTTTAGACAGACTATGGGAAGACCTAATGGAGGAGGATATGGAAGGTGGCATAGAAGACTTCTTAGGTGTCTCTTGAAAAAAAAGGAGACCTCAGTCCCGGAGATACCAGCTCCGGAGAAAACCTGTGAGCTTGGGGCCGAAGAGATGAAGAGTAGATGATGCTGGATGTGAAGGTTTCAGATCACAGGTTTTAAAAACTTTGTTTGGAGGTTCTAAAGCAGGTGCAGACTGAGGAAATTGGGCAGGAGAGCATTTACAGTACTCCCTGAGCTCCTTCAATTTCTGGGAGGAGGTTTGAGTCCCTGAAGAAGTGCCTGCAGATGAAGCTGAAGCAGGAAAGAGGCACTTCAAAATTAGCTTATTCCTCCTGTTGCTAATTGTTCTCACATTAAAGGCCACATATATGGAACAAGAAGTGTCCAGAAGTGCTGGGCCCAAACAATAAACACACTCACTGTGGCCATCAGAGTTGAGGATCTTGTGCCCAGAGGAAATGCATTTTTTTAATCCAATTGTTTTACCAGCCATAACTAGAAAACCACAAACTAGACTAAGAAAGGAAAGGAAGACCTTTTTATTTATTTTTTATTTTTTTTAAGGAAACAGAAAGGAGAGAGAGAAATAAATAACTACCAGCTATGGTAGTACAAGGAAAATACCTAAAGGTATCCAGAAAAAGAGAATGGACTACCAATAATGGTACTATAAAAATAAAACCAAACACAACCAAAGCAGTTGGAAAAAGCCCATGACTCCTCTTAAAGTAGTTGAAATATTTTTTTATCACTCGACACACTTAAAAAATAAAAACTGCATAAAAACACCCCTTCGGGCCTCAAAAGGTACACATAAACGCTACCTTAAACCAACACACAGCATTGTCGTCTGCAATCAGACTTCTTCAGATGAAAATGCATACTTAAAACAGACCAGCATTTAAATACTATCTTGCTTAATTGACAGGGACATTTCATTGGCAGAACTCCATACAACACTTTCTTCATTTAAAATACATATACTATCAAATACAGTCTGCACTAAAATAGTAAAATAATAAATAGTATACTAATAACATTTCTAATAACTCATATATAGATAATACATATATAAAAAAATTATCTTAAAATGTTTTGTTTGTGTCTTTCGGCTTTTCCCGGCTAGGGGTCACCACAGCGGAACTCCGGTCTGCTAATGACTGGCAGCATATTTTTACGTGCCGAGTTGCCGGCCCTGACGCACAACCTTCAACGAAGGTGCGCCCATTCACGCATGTCTCCATACAAGACGCTCTAGCTTAGAATCAAACAGGACAACGTCTTACTGTGAAGCGACAACGCTACCGCAGCACCACCACCACAGTACTTTCTTAAACAAAATGTATATAATCAGTTCATTATCAAAAGGTATCAAATACCACCATCCAGTGGACATTTTAAAATTAATACTGTAACTGCATATAAAATTCCATAATTAAACACAGTTAAACAAGATGTCATGTTCAAATCCTAGAACTTCTACTTATCTAAAAGCTATCTAAAAATATCTAAAAAATCATAAATAATTAGAAGCTTATCTAAAAATACATGTGTATAAGAAGGTTTTAAAACCAAGACTAAAGGGTATTACAATTTTACTGACCTCAGTTTCAACACTGGCTTAAGGGAAACCAAATCATTAAGCCCTGGGAATTTTGTGGCTTCCAATGACAATTGCCAATAAAGTTCTTTGTACTCAAGTCAGGCTTCCCATGGGCCACCGCTAATGCCCTTAAGTACCACTTCCAGGACAAAAAAGAAAAGCGTTGCTTCTTGGCATTGTTGAGTGTGTCTAAACAGGGCGTTACTTTTACAATTATTCTTGACATCGTAATAATGTTCATACATTCTACTTTTTAGCTTTCTCTCTGATTTCCCTACATAGAATGAATCACATTTATTACAGGTAGCTAAAAAAACTATCCCATTTGTTTCACAGTTTGCAAAACTTTTACTCACTATTAACCTGTCCCTACTTTTAAAGTACACTGTGTCTGTTTTGTTAATCCATGCACATTGAGAGCAGCGTCCACATTTAAATGTACCCACTTTATCTTTTTTACAAGATACAAAATCATTTTTATTGTGCTCCAAAATATTTTTAATACTCCTTCCCTTATGATGGCCTCTATCTGGATGTGTCTCACTTGTGTGTTATTGAAGATTACTCACCTTGGAGGGATGAATAGGTTTGTGTCTAATTGGGGCAGGCTTTATGGCCAACAGTAATGGAGCAAAAAACACAGTAAAAAAAATTTCATTACCATTTTAAAGCATCGTTAGAGCAAACTGGTGAAGTGGTATAAGGAACTCCAAAGGTGTGTATCAGGACCTGGAGTCTTGTTGCACTGAGAGGTACATAGGGCTTGTTCCACTTCTAAATCACTGAAGGAGCAATGCAAAATGTTCTGATTATGGCAAAGCAACTGAAGGAGTGCAGTGCTTAATAGAAACTCTTCAGAAGTATTGCCTGACATTAGACATTTTAAATTAAGAACACTCTCCAGGTTTTCACCAGAAGAATGTACCCTAGGTCTGCTATAATTTGAACTCACCCATCATGATGCCGAAGTTTGGCTAAATGAACCAAAATCTGAAGTACTCAGGGAATTTACATCTAATCCTGTTAGCTGCAATCCTAACTGTTAAGTCCAACAAGATGTAAGCCCTAAATAATCATACTGCACTGCTGCAGTAGCCTTAGTTATATGGGTTACATCATGTCAAGGATATAAAAGCCAGTCAGTTTCCAAAGCTTAAGGGCACCTTCCACGTTACCAAAACATCAGTCAGCCAGAGCTGAGCTGACTTAAAAGACAGGTTTGAGCACCAAGCCTTTCAGAGCTTTCCTGCATTTGATGAGAACACGGCTTTGAGGATCGGTGGTTGGTTTGTGCTGTTCCTTAAAAAAAATGTTTAATTGTACTAAGTGTTTGTGCTTTAATGGACTGTCACAAGACTAACTGTACTTACAAGGGAACACACTATTTTTCTGTCAGTTTAAAAGTTGTTTAAAGTAATTGAAAACCATTTTTTCTGTGGAAAAATTGTTTTTATTTTACTTTTGTGGGCTGACAAAATATTTTGAAGTGTTTTACTCTTTTTTTGTGTAAAAAAGTGACTTTTAAAGAATTTAAAGCCTTACCAGCTGTTGCTGCCTGTTTTTCCCAGAAAAGAGTCACTATTTTCGACTTGACCATGGGACAAACTACTGGTCCTATGATCAGTCCTTTTTCCACCCACACATTAGGCTAGCAGTTTGCATCAGCCGCTGATGAGTGACTCTGCTGTGGCCATACCTTGTTCCTCAGACAACTCACCTTTTATCCTGTATCCCTGTGGTGTAGCACCTATGGCCACTACGGAATGGGGGTTAGCCATGTCCTCTGCAGCTGTTGGGGACCCCTCAGAGTCAGTGGGCAAAAGAGAACCACTCTTTTCGGTCCTTGAAGATGGAGCAGGGAACACCTCTCTGTTTTTTCAGCATGTTGTAAACATGTCGTGGGAAGCTGCTGCCATTAATAACATTGTTGACCCCATATTTCCTGTCAAAAAAATTAAACCTGTACCTACTCCTCCTCAATTTTTCTCAAGACAGTATTAGTTTAGTGGGTCCGGCTCATGGTTTATTTCAGGATATTTATCCTTCTTTTAAAGTGGTTTCTGGTGCACAAGCCAAAAATGCTTATTTTCCTGGAGGGATTCAAGATTCTGGATCTGGACAAGAAGATGAGACAGATGCAGTTATCTCCTCAGTTGTCTGATTCAGACTCAGAGGAGAGTGACATTTCCGATTTTTCCTGAGAGGGTTTATCTTTCTCTAAAATTATTTCCAGTATGTGCTAGTGTTTTCAGTGGTAGAACTCTGAGGCTTCTCAATACATCGGAAAATACTATGAGCTGCTGCAGAATTTCTAGATCCTACACCCATTCCCTGAGTTCTGACACCTCTGGAGGACATATGTGTCACTTCCTGCAGTTTTCGTGATAGCCTGCCTGCTTCCCCTATAAAAGCGGATAGAATGTATAAAATTCCTCAGTCTTTTAAGTTTTTACTTTCATCCAAAACCTGTCCAAGCAGCTATAGCTTTACTTAATCCTGCTGCTACTAAACATTTGGTTAATTCCAGTCTTACTCTTTCTGACAAGGATGTGGAGATTATTGATAAGTTTGGGAAAAACTGTATGATTCTGCAAGTTTGATTTTCATAATTTGGATTGTCAGGCTCGTATATTAAAATGTATTCTAACTAATTGTCAAAGTATGAGGAATATTTTGTTTGCAGTTTCTTCTTGTGAGGGAAAATCTGCTTTAAATAATTTAGTTTATTCCATTTTGTAGGTCACATCTTCTTGTTCACAACATATATATATATATATATATATATATATATATATATATATATATATATGATTCAGTTGATACTTCTCTTATGGCTATGGCCATTGCTACTCTTTTGAGGAGGTTTGCCTGACTGTGTTCTCAGAACATCCCTCGAGATGTGAAAAATAAGATTTTAAATCCTACTTTCTCTACTAAAAAGATTAACAAAAATTGTGATGAAAGGGGTACGTTTATACAGGGAATCTCTAAAAAATATGGGCCTTCTCTTCCAAATTTGTGATGGGGGGGGGGGGGGTCCAAAAAGACCAAAAAGAATTAAGGAAGTCCCACCCACCAAAACCAAGGTCAGCCCAACAAGGCAGAATGACTATTTAAGGGACCTTGTTCCACCGCACCCCCACCCTGGCAGTCCCTTTATCTTACCAGAAAGTCTGAATCTCCACTTTTCCTTTGGCAACAGATAGTTTCAGACAAATGGATCCTAAAGATTATTCATCAGTGTTGCAGATGGCAGCGGGAGGAAATCCCTCCTTTCCAGTAAGTCATTCCTCAACCGCCAGACAGGACCAGACTCCTGTTTCTCCCTTTCCTTCAACACACACTGTTTCAGGGAGTGATGGAACCAGTTCCTCCTTCCTAGCCTGATAAAGGTTTTTATTCAAGGATGCTTTTAGTGTCAAAGAAAGAAGATGCTTCTGGATCTTTTCTTTCTAAACCTGTTTGTGATAATGCCCAAGTTCAAAATATTGTAGATTCACAACCTGTTATCTCTTCTTCCTCATTTAAGTTTTCTGGTAACATTGGATTTAAAAGCTGCTTATCATTGCCTCCCTGTTCATCCAGACTTCAGGTGTTCGTACATGTGGATCACATTACCACTTCTCTGCCTTACCCTTTGGACTTTCCACTGCACTCTAAGTGTTCATAAAGTGTCTAGCACCAGTTATAGCTCTATTGCAGGCTACAGTGTGTGCACATTTTTCCATATTTAGGCGACTCGCTTATCTTTGCAGAATCTTTTTCAAAGTGTCAGGAATGTCTCACTTGGGCAAGAAATCTCTTGTACAAGCTGAGATTTCAAAAGAATATTCAAAAGTCTTTTTGAACTCCTTCAGACAAAATTGTACTCCTGAGGTGCCAGCCACACATCTAAGTTCAAAGAGCTTTTCTTCCACAGGAAAAAAACAGATCAATATCTAAATCTATTTCTAAGGTTTTCTACTCAAACTTCAGTCAGTGTGAGGGAATACCCCAGGATTCTGAGTCTCGTGGCATTTATGATTCTAGTGACAGCCCTGGCAAGACTCCACATGAGAAAGATACGGTGATGTCTGATGTCTCTTTGGTCCCAACACCAACACCCTTTGCCTTTTCAAATCCTGATGCTGGGGAGACGAGAAATCACTTAGTGGAGACCATAAATTTTCTTAAACCCAGCTATCTTTTTCTCCCTTCCTGCTCCAAAGCAGTCAGTCACCACAGATGCCTCAGACTTTGGTTGGGGAGAAGTTTTAGGAAGGATCCAAGGTGTGTGGGACACCAGGAATAGTTGCACATAAATATATAAGAAATGCTTGCCCTGATCAGGGCACTCAATTCTCTGAATCATCTCTGGTCCACCAAGACATCTTTGTGTTGTTATAGATGATACCACAGTTATCTGGTACTTCAGCACACAAGTGTGGGGGGGGTCAGAACTGACCCCCCCCCCCCGCAGACTAGCCATGTTAGTTTGAGATATAGCTCCCAAGATCTGATCCTTATGTGGGAAGTTCCTCAAGTGCACCTGTTTGCCTCCTCTCTCTGAACAATCAGCTGGCAAGATTCTGCCCCAGCACTCCATGCAAGAAGGCCTGGAAGACAGATGCCTTTTCCTTTTCTTGGAGAGGGATGTTCTAGTATACTTTTCCACCCTTTCCACTGAAATCCAGGGTACTTCTACAGATTCAGAAGGAATCCCCCAAGATCATCGTGGTCACTCCCTTCTGGCCCAAGCAACCATGGATTTGATGTTGTCACTTTTATAAGTTCCTCAATGAATGGGGTTTGGCTCTGATCCTCAGATCTGACACGGCCACTTTCTAGTGTCTGAATCTTGAGCTCCTCCCTTACCCATAATGCCCCTGACCACTGAAAACCTTCAGATATCATTTGCTGCTGTTCAAGGCAGTCAGGATTGTGATAGCCCGAGCTCCTCTGGGGTTTTGTCCATCATTCAGACAGCCATGACAGACTAGCGCACCCTTCCAGACAAACTGGCTAACAGGACATCATCAACCTCACCTCATCCACTACTACTACTACTATATTTATAACCTCTACAATATCTCACTTTCATGTCTTTAAATGTATACATAAAAAACAAAATAACCTATAGTACAGACCAGCGGGCAAACTACCTTCAAAACCAAATGATAATTTACGTTAGCATTTCTCAACTTCACTACAACTCTGGTGACATTTATACCAATCCAGGCCCAGTGTTAATATGAACCCCAACTGCCTGCCCCCCCGGTTGCAACCACCGAGTACTGTTAAAAAATTAAAAAAAAAAAAAAAATGGACGGCAAAAATTTATTAATACTAACCTCAGGAGTAAATGCAACAAACTACCTAGTTTACAGACATTCACAAAATACTACTGTCAAGACAAACTTGTAACCACTGAAACCTGGCTAAAATCCAACAACAAAGGTAATGAAATACTTCTGCCAATATATAACATGCTCAGAGGCAACTTTAAAGTCAAAAAGACTGGTGGCAAAGCTATGATATATCCTAGTAACCAGGACATCTTTCTATCAGTATAAATCAACCAAAATTCAACAATACAGAGCTTATTTCCTTTCTTAAACTAAACTAACATAAAATTATGTGTATCGCTGCAGTACTCATTCCTCCATGAAACAATATTCACACTGCAGGGGATGTACTATCCTGGGTATTCACCAACATATCACATGAACTAATAATCATAAAATACTTAAATGTAGACTGGATACACTTTGGCAGAATGGTTAAGGGCTTTGTCTCCTAAGGTCAAACACCACAGTTAGATACAGACCTCTGGCCATTGTCTGTGTAGAATCTGCATGTTCTCCTCATGTCTCTGGGAGTTCCTCCCACCTACCAAAAACATGCTGTTTTTCCACCTCAAACTCATCCAAAACTGAATGGAGTCATGGGCAGCAACACAGACTCTAGCTGGTACCTAGCAGTGGAAGAGCTATTTAGACCATCAATGGTGGTGCACAGTACATTCTAGACAGTACAGCACGGATCACAGGCTGTGCAATGTATCAGGGCTACCCAACTAATAATGTAAAACTTGGCTCTAGCTTATTTGGTCACATTAACTAATGTCATAAAAACATGAGTATTTCCTAGTAATAAGTGAGTTGAGTACCACACCTGCCCCCGAGGCTCATGGTAATGGTATGTTGGTTTGTCTAAGTGAACCTACCTGCCAGTGTATACCTGCTATAAATCTCAGCAGCCCTAAGAAAAAATAAACTACTAGCCAGTGTACAGTTTCCATCCTGGGATTACCTGGAATAACTCTCGAGTGAAAGATGGATTATTATATTTTTAAATATTTCTACTCTGAAAAGGCATATCAGCATTTCTCTGTTACATTTACCATGAAAGCATACGTTTCCAGTGCCTGTTGATCTGAGTGCTTACATAATCTCTGCTTCTGAGTTTTAAAATTAAAATTAATAAACCTTCACTATCACATAGCTTTCCAACTGTCTCCTTGGAAGCAGGAGGGCTGAGACACCGGAGACTTTAAAGCTTGAATTAAAAGTTAAGTTTTAGCAGGCAAGTGTACTTATTACTGATACAATCCTGGCAGTCAAGCTCCAGTATAAAGAACAATCCTGGCAATCAGACTACAGTATAAACACAGGGCAGTATTCATAATCTCAGTCTATGCCTCACAGCACAGTTGTGATGGGACGGAATAAGACTGCATTCCGGCAGAGAATGCAGGACCTACTAGATAAAGTAGGTCAACAAGAGTTGGTGATAATAACGAGGGACCTGAATGCTCATATCTAGACAGACAGAATAGGATATGAGGACTGCCCGGGTCCACATATGAAACAGGAATTAAAAAGTAATCCTAGAATTCTCTTAGGCCGCTGGCTTAATAGTGTCCAACACATGGTTCAACAAGAGAGAAAACCATAAGATCATATATAAGAGTAACCAACATGCAAGTCAGGTAGATTTCCTTCTAGTAAAGACAGGACAGTTGGGTACAATCAGAGATTATAAAGTCATCCCCAGTGACACAAATGGCCCACAATATAAACCCCTGGTGGCCACAATCATCTACAAGCTGTGGTCAGAGAAGGCTCTAAGGTAAACAGACACTAGGCATACAACCTGGAAGTTGACTGGAAAGAAAGCACACAAGTTCAGCAAAATACTTAAGAGCTCAGCACCTAAAGAAGAAGAAGAAGAAATAAGTGCAGTCAAAGAAGAATGGCAGTCTCTCAAAATAGAAAATGTGAAGACTTTAGTATAAATATGTGGCTGAGCCAGGTATGGAAATAAGGTACATAAAGAAGGTCGGTGGTGGAACGCAGATGTCAGGGAAGTTATCAAAAGCAATGAGGAGGGCAGGAAAAAGTAAGATATAGAAAAGATGGACCAGGATAACAGGGAATACTAGCTGGTTAACAAAGTGGCCAAGAAAGCAGTTTTAATAGCAAAAAAACAAGCTATCAGACACACTCTGCCATCTTCTGGACAGTAACTCAGCAGATAACACAATTAAATTCTATCAGATTGAAAGACAAAGAGAAAAAGATAAAGAAGGTAGTCATCAAACACCACTCATAAGGAATGCCAGCAGCAACCTGAACACCAGTCTATAAGACATCAAAGGCTGGTGGAAGTAGTACTAAGGAAGCTTCTGAATGAAGGAAAAAACACATAGAAGCTGTACTGTCCCATGACCAGCACTAAGAAAAATGAAGTCAGGGAAAACAACAGACTAAGATGACAGCTAGGATTCAAATGTTGGATGAGTAAGGGGAGAAATGACTTCTAAGGGTACTCACAGCAGTGTGGAGAGAATGATGTATTAGAGATAACTGGTGAATAAGCATGTTGGTGCTAGTATACAAGAACAAAGGGTGCAATCACACCTGTAGCAGTACTAAGGGCATCAAACTCCTGTTCCACTGCATGAAAGTGCTGGACAGGGTAGTCGCTAAACAAATATGTACAGCAGTAGAAAGAAAGATGGCAGAAAAGCAGTTCAGATTTAGATCAGGATGCAGCACAATCCACGCCATGCAAGCAATGAGAAACATAGTCGGGAAGAAGCTAGAAGCGAGACAGGCCATTAGGGCATTCTTAGACTTAAAGATAGCATATAACAAGGTTCCAGGAAAGATGATTAGGGCAGTCCTCCAATGGTTTGAAGTCTTGAAAACATCTGTGGAATTAGTGCAGGCTATGTACAAGGACCCAATGACAATAGTATGAATAGTGGACTCACAGAGGGGCTCCAAGTCTGAGTGCATCAGGACTTATCTCTGAGCCAACTACTGTTCACACATCAGTATTATGGACTACATTAGCAAACAGGCTGGTGGGGGACAGATCAACAAAGATGTTGTATGTAGACAATGCAGCATTGTAAACTGACTTTGAATGGGAACTTCTGCAAATGATATGGGACTGGAATGCAACAATGAAGGGACATGGGATAAAAATGAGTGCAGTATTATGGACTACATTAGCAAACAGGCTGGTGGGGGACAGATCAACAAAGATGTTGTATGTAGACAATGCAGCATTGTAAACTGACTTTGAATGGGAACTTCTGCAAATGATATGGGACTGGAATGCAACAATGAAGGGGCATGGGATAAAAATGAGTACAGACAAGAGAGGTGACAAAGCAGCAAATAGAGGAAGCCAGAAAAAGCTGAAATTTGAGATAAGAGAAAAAAGTGGAGCTGGTTAACAGCTTTAAATATGTGGGAGTGGTAGGTGGGGAGAAGAGATGCCTGAATAACATAGCCAAAGCTAGAATAAGAGGGGTTGCAGCTAACTGATACAGTGTGTCAGGGGTAGTTTCGAAGAAGAATGCCAATGATGATGAAAAGTAAGCAATGGTATGATCAGTACTTCTGCATGATACAGAAACCAGGGTAGTGAAGCCAGAGCAGCTGAGGAAGTTAGACGTAATGAAGTGCCTGAGATGGCTGGCTGGATACACACTATTGGACAGATGAAAAAATTATGATATCAGAGCAGAAGCCAAAGTATCTCAAATGCAGAGAAGGTCACACAGAACAGATTACAGTGGTTCAGGCACATGTGCAGGAATGTAGAAGAAAATCTGGTGAAAATGATTTGGGAGATGAATTCAAAAGGAAATGAGGATGTCCAGCAAAGAGACAGATGGACTGCATGAAAGAAGACGTGACAAACAGGCATGATTGTTGTAGAATGCAGGAGTGTGACAAGACAGGTGGTGACAGAGGACAAGATACCCTAACCGCAAAAAATGTCTGACGGTGATGCTCTCTCCCACGGTTAGTACCAATCTCTATGGCTTTAAACAGCTCATTGATCCTCCAATCAGGTGTAAAAAGCCCTCTAAAAGAGTATCACTACTAGACTAGATACTCTAATCATATCGTTGCAACATCTCTACCCTTAGTAGTTTACAGGATACTCTGAGTGATCGTATACCCACCTTTGTCAATGGAATCCCCAGCCATTCTCCAAATTAGTACAACTTAGTGCCCACCAGAAACCTATTAAAATGAGGCTGCAACTCCCCATCAAATCCATCACCAGAATACCCTTGAGCAAAAACTGCAAATTAATTCAACAATTATTTAATTCACGTCATAATCTCATTAATCAAAAACACCACAAGCTGCAATTCACTACCGCTGCGTCAATCCATGTCCCACTCAACCCACTTTCTCTGAAACCAGCATCTAATTCAGCTATAAAATATATATCCTTATACTGAAAAAAAAAAAACATCACCCTCACCATGGATAATCATCCTCTAAAATATCTGAAAACAGCTGTGGATGTTTTTACCTACCCCATGTCTTCACTAATAGATAGATATTCCATCAAAGAATGAAATGTCCCTGCAGTTGTAGAGAAGGCTTATATACTACCACTCCACAAAGGCATTTTTTTACTGCAGACATCCAAATGTTAAACCTTCCTCATCTTTCATCTATTAAGAACTTGCACAAAATGATGTTTTTAAGTTTTTGTCCACTGCCATTTAAAAATTATTTTACTATATTACAGATTCTGGCCAACCACTGTACTATCCAAATGAAATGGCACAAAAGTCTTCCTATAAACTTACTGTCATCTTGTTTGAGATAACAGAGGGGAATCCTCCTAACAAACAAGCTACCGCTGCACATTTATATTTGTCCTCAGGGTCCTGTAACCTGCAGTTACAAGGATGGCTGCCTATGATTTATAAGATCTCCATATTAAAAATTATACTGTTGCTTAAGTTACTTTATCCCCCCTACCACCTCAGTGTTTCTTCTATTTCAGTATCTGGTTAAGAAAATGGAACCAAAAAATATCCAACCTCTTCCGGGACCCTTTCAAACTTTAGGCCAAACTAAGTATGATGTCTTGGTGCAAGATTTGAGATGAATTTAGTTTCCAAACCTAGGCTTGTACTTTTCAGCATCAAGGCCGCATATTTTTTCTTATAACTTGCCCTGAGTTACAAATTACATGGGAAGCAATGGAAGTTGTCATCTTATATTACTGTGTTAAAAAGTAGGATGATAGCATCTTATGGTAGCTTTTTTTCTTCTCTGTTCAAAAAAAAAAACAAAACAGAAAAGAAAAGAAAAGAAAAAAACATGCTATCAATATTAGTAATCTATTAATTAGGTGTCACATTTCTGTCAGCTGACAAGCTGAGCAGGAATTTCCTGGATCTGAGACTAAAAAGAAAAGTTAAACATGAGAAAAACTTTGCAAATGAACAAGAAAAACAGCATTTTTGCATTTCTTGTTTGGTTAACTTGAATTTCTTTCACATTTAATGTGCTTAAAGAGACACTATCCCATATTTTGTTTGAGATATATATATATACACACACATATATTTTGTTTCTTTCGACTTTATATATATATATATATAAATATATATATATATATATATATAGAGAGAGAGAGAGAGAGAGAGATATTGATATATAGATATAGATATATAGATATGTATGTATATATGCATATATATATATATATATATATATATATATATATATATATATATATATGTGTGTGTGTGTGTGTGTGTGTGTATGTATATATGTGCATGGTATACATGGGCCTAAGTCAGAAGATTGAAAGTTCAAAAGACTGAAAAATCAAAATATCTAAAATTCAAAATTGAAAACTTTTATAATGCAGCAGCAAGCCCCCTGCACCCGTCATTTGGCAGGCTGCACCTCCTACACCAGCTGCTAATTCTATACAACTCTGAACTCATACAACAGTGGAAAATGGGTAAATTCCATTTTTGATGTTTTGAGTTTTGGATGGTTTGATTTTCAATCTTTTGAATTTTCGATGATATGAATCGGACCCTTGTGTGTGTGTGTGTGTGTGTGTGTGTGTGTGTGTGTGTGTGTGTGTGTGTGTGTGTGTGTGTGTGTGTATATATATATATATATATAGATATAGATATATACATATATATCTCTAGATATGGTTTACTACTGAATGAACGAAACTGCTTCGGTTGACTGGTCACGATGTTCATAGGTTGGTACTAGGCTATCAGCCCTAGGGCCTATACAAGCATAGCCATAACAATTCCCTGGCTATTTCTTCCCACACTATTTACTTCCCTGGACCCCTGTCTAGCAGGGCGACTGACGTGATCCCCAGGGTGAATTTCCTTTCTCCCATCCAATCATCAAGGTTCCTTTTGAAGAGGACCAAAGAGGCACTCTGCTTGACATGTATGGGCAATCTATTCCAGAGTCTGCGGAGTCTCTGGGTCAGGAACCTATCCCTGTTGACCCAAAATACTGAATCCATGCCATCAAAAAGGCAGCCAAGTCAAAACTAAATAAATCGACACCCATAGTTCGCTGTATTCGACATAGCAGGAGGTGACGTACATGCATTTTACTATTTTGCAGGGAGGCAAGCCCCCCCCCCCTGCACCACCCACACCCCCTAAAAAAAAAAAAAAAAAAAAAAGTATCTGCTTTTACTGTATTTGTGTTTCTTCCTACTTTATTTTGCTTTTGCGTTATCTTAAAAGTACTCAATTGTATTTATTACTGCTTGGTGTAACTCATTCTAAGCCTTTTAGTTTAAGCACTTGGGCTTCAGACCAGTTGTTTTACATTAGGAAGGTTTGTGGTCTGCACTGTAGTGGCAGAACAGGTAGCTTACATCCTTCTAAGTTGGGAACTGCTGATTGAGGGCTCAGTGTCTGCTATACTAAAAGTGTATTAATTCTGGTTTAAGCACTTGGGCTTCAGGCCAGTTATTTTACATTAAGAGGGTTTGTGGTCTGCACTCTTGTGGGAGGAGAGGCTGGACTCTGCCCTTCTGAGCTGGGAATTTTTGGTTAAAGGCTTATAGTGCCTGCATATTTGAACTGCTTCTTACTGAAATTGGTACACCTTGTTTGCTGTAGCATAGACTAGATCCAGGTCTGCTGAATCTAGCTTTGTGTGTGTGCTTGTTGTTTGTTTGCTTGTTATTTCCTTGAAAAGCTAATTCCACCTAAAACGCGGCTTTTCAGCGCTTCTGTGGATCCCTAGTGATATCTGCATTGCTTACTGTACTTATTTCCTTGTTTCACTTGAAAGAAAGTTACTGTTTGTCGTTTCTGCATTTAAGTTACCTGTAACACATTGCATTTAAGTTACCTGGCACTTGCTCACTAAAGCAACTATATAAGTCAGCACTAAAAAAAATTAAAAGCACTACATCCTCACAAACTCCCCTTGAGTACCTTGTTCCCCATTGGCCCTTTTTTTCAATTATAAAGGAATTCCCAATACTATTCTAGCATGTCCAAAGGTCAGTTGTCAATCTCCTCTCTGGTCCAGCTGGTAAATCTGGGAATCTTGAGGCAATGTTACAACTGCCTCATGTACACAGACAACCCTCTCCTCCTCCCAACAAATTCCAACACATGTGAGAGATGTAACCATATAGCCAAACTGGAGGCTAAGCTCTCTCAACTCAGTACTGGCGTAACCAGTCAGGAGGAGAAGGAAACCACACTCACTACAATTCCAGTCTCACATAGACCTACCACGACAGCAAATCAAACACATAAACACACAAAAACATACTCGGAGGCTCTAAATAAAAATCTGCCTAAGCAGCACAGACCTCCAAAGCAGACACATAGCCGGCCTTAGGCATAGGCCAACTAGGCGGTCGCTAGCGTTCTAGTAGGGGCACTTTTCCTGTTTTTATTTGGTGTAGGTAGACCAGAATGGGGGCACCGGGTGGTGTGATGGGGGAGCCGTGGAGCCCTTTTACCTAGGGCACCAGTTGACCTAAGGCCACTCCTGCCGCTACCCCAAAACAAAACACGTGCAACACATAGCTCACAAAGCCAGTGTGCCGAACAGTCACAGCCCTTAAGGCTAAACAACACACCTGATACACTTGTAATAGGTGACTCTATCGTCAGGCACACTGACGTCCCGCTCACCAGGCTGAACAAGGAGAAGGTCACGGTGAGCTGCCCGTCAGGCACTAGGATCCGCCACATAACACAAGCACTCAGGTCACTCCAAGGCAAGTACAAATTGTTCATGCTGGTGTGAATGACCTGAGATGTACCTCCCTGGACTACATGAAAAGAGACATAGAGGAGCTCTCTGAGAATGTAGCCCAGGCCGGTATGATCCTGACCATGAGTAGCATCTTACTCTCACCAACAATGATGCCACAATATGAAGACAAGATGATCAATTTCAACAATTGGCTTAAGTATTGGCGTCATTCAAAGGGGATCCAATGCCTGTCAGCCTGGGATGACATGCTCGACAAGCCACGATGCTTCGCTAGGGACGGCTTGCACCTGTCACCCCTGGGCTTTCGGATATTGGCAAAGGCTCTTGCTAACCCCACAGTGCCTTTTTTAGGCAAGGCTCAAAAGACAAACCCACCTCCATAGGTATCACAAGGGATAAGAAACTAAGAGTAATGCTACTCAACGCCAGAAGTCTAAACCTCAAGATGCACGCACTCGAAACTCTCCTTAGCATGGAGAACATCGATATCTGTGCAGTAACAGAAACCTGGTTCAAGGCTCCCGAGAGCACCCCAGCACTACCAGGTTATACCTCATACCGTACTTTTTGGCCCCAAAACTTGGACCGAACCACAAAAGGAGGGGGAGTATCAATATTTGTCAAAGATACCCACACCTCCAGGTTGGTGGCACAGCACGAAGCATCACAGACTATCCATGTGCAACTAACAGTGGGTAAAACTGCCTTCCAGTTTATAGCCTGCTACAGACAACCTTCCCAAACCCAGGAACCCCACTTGGCCTTCCTGAGAACACTGGAAAATATGAAGGTCTCTCCAAATACCATTATATTGGGCGACTTCAACTACCCAAACATAGACTGGGAGCATTACTCTAGCTCCAACACCCTAGCCCAAAGGTTCCTAGAATTTATAAACTCAAATGCTATGGAACAACTTGTTACCACTACCATAAGAGGGGAAAACATACTGGACCTGATCATCACCAACATGGGGACTTCATGCTCCAGACCAGAAGTGTATCCCTCACTGGTAAGATCAGACCATAAACTAATCTCACTGGATATTCACATCCCGACCCCACCCCCTGCTTAGAAAACCACAGTGAAAAACTTCTCTAAAGCAAATTTCACACTCCTCAAAACCGAGGTGGAATCCTTCAAAGCCCCCGGGCCTGTGGAAAATGCGGCCCAGACCGCAGAATCCTTTATAAATGCATTCTATGAACACCTTCAGGAATGCATGGATCATGCAATCCCAAATAAAACCAAGAACAATCCTCCAAAGGCAGACGTCCTGTCTGGTGGACCCCAGCCATAAACAAACTATACAATAGAAGGAGGAAGCTACTACATGATAGAGCAAAATCCCAAAAAGGGAAGGCAACTCTGATCAGTATTAGCAAAAAACTACGGGCACTCATAAAATCGTCTAAGGCCAGCTTCGAGAGAAAAATTGCACAGTTATGTTAGTAACCTGGGTGGGAATTCCCAGATATGCTCAGAATTAGTCCAAAATGACAAAAAATACACCGAACCCACAGACATTGCCAACATGCTAGCTGACAGGTTCAGCGCAAACTTCTCCCCCCCCCACCAAAAGGGCAAATATCTATCCCAGCAGAGTGCTGCCCCCCTGACATCTCAGATGCTCAGGTAAAAGCCACCCTCTCCAAAGCAAAAAAACACAGCATCAATGGGACCAGACGGTGTCCCGGGCTGCGTCCTACATGAACTCCAAGAAGAGCTAAACCCAAACATAAAACTACTGTTCAATCTCAGCCTTACTACAGGATATGTACCCAAAGAGTGGCGTACAGCAACAGTGGTCCCTCTCCACAAAGGTGGTGCCTCAACTGATCCTGGAAACTATCGCCCCATTAGCCTGACTAGCTTGGTCTGCAAAGCTATGGAAAGGATCATCATGGACCTCATAAATAAAGATATTGTGGACCTAAAGACACTGGATCCTACCCAGTTCGGCTTTGTTAAGGGCAGATCCTGCCTCTTAAACCTGGTCGATTTCTTTGAAACAGTCACCAAGGCCACTGACGAGGGGAAGGTGGTCCACACAGTATACCTGGACCTTGCAAAAGCCATCGATACAATACCCCACTCAGGCATTATAGATAAGCTCACCAGCTTAAATATAAACCCCTATGTCACTAGATGGGTTGCAAACTGGCTCAAGGACAGAACCCACATGGTTAGAATTGCTGGAGCCATGTCAGACTCCAAACCAGTTACAAGTGGCATCCCACAAGGCTCAGTCCTGGGACCTCTCTTGTTGGTATACATTTCTCGGAGGTATAGGCCAACACGGAAGGACTGTGGCTGACCAAGTTCGCAGATGACTGCAAACTGGGCGCCATAATCGACTCTCCAGCCGACACAAGCATCCTCCAAAAGGGCCTCACAGAAACAGACAACTGGTGCCAGAGCCATGGCCTCAAGCTAAACGCCAAAAAGTGTATAGTCATCCCCTTTGGCAAAAACAAAGTGCCCACAAATTACCACATAGGTGGTAATCCATTAAGTACAGAAGAAGTAATTAGGGACCTGGGGACCCAAGTTGATAGCAATCTCTCATTTGACAACCACGTGGCCAAAGTGGTTAGAAAAACATTTTATATAGCCCACCTAATCATGAAGGGATTCACATCTAGATCAGGGAGGTCATTGTGCCTCTTTACTCATCCCTCATCAGGCCCATAATTGAGTACAATGCCCCTTTTGGGATGTACCTTACCAGACACCTGCAGCAACTGGAAAGACCCCAAAAGTACCTCACCAAGAGGATCAAAGGGCTCAAACAGATGCCATATGCTGCCCGGTTAAAGAAACTCCAGCTCTACTCAGTGGCATACCGCCTGCTCAGAGGCGATCTGTGCCTGACGTATAAAGCCATGTCCAACCCGAAATTAATGGACATGCTGCACCTCAGAAAATCCAAATCCCATCGAGCCACGCACTCGAGGGACTTGAACCTCAGCACTGAAATAAATAGGACATGCTGGAGGGAGAGATTCATAACCCAGAGGCTCCCTTCACTCTGGAATAAAATCCCAGTCCAGGTTAGGCAGAGTCCCTCATTGACTCTCTTCAAGAGGAATCTTGATGAGTGGATGAGAGATCGTAGGTTTACCCCGGGTATCACTTCTGTGTCACTGTTAAACAGAGGCACAGTATACTAACCTCGAAAAAGGGCATAGCAAAATTAATTTAAAATGGGTGGCGAAAGCCAAACACACTCTGGCTAGGCTTATAAATGCCCTAGGGCAGATAGCCTAGTATGAACCTATGAACCTATATATACCAACTCCAAGATTGCACTACAATGAGGAAATGGGTTAATTCCCTGTTTCTCACTGAAACACAATCTCCGTTCACAATGTAAAACTCAGATAATCGACCTACACTACCCATTGTATACTACTATACTGTAGTATAGACGATGTTTTCTGGTTCGACATTCTGCCCATTAAAAAAGTGCCTTTCAACCACTTCAGTCGAGCACAGACACTTTGCAAATTCAGTAGTTCATAGGTGTTATAGGTATAAATATATCTATATCTAGATATAGATATATATTTATATAAATACTTACACATATATATTTATACGTGTGTGTGTGTGTGTGTGTGTGTGTGTGTGTGTGTGTGTGTGTATGGGTCTACTTCACTTGACCTAAATCTTATTTGACTGACACCCAATTTACCTAAATTTCATTTGACTGACAGTTAAGAAATAGACTTCTTGTGGGTTTTCCTTCACCTGTGACTTGCTTGTGTTAAAAAGAATTACTGTAACTTATAGTGCTGTTATAATTTTCCCTTTTCCCCACTTTAGTTCGATCCTGGAGTTAGTATATATAAATTAAGGGGTAGGGGGGGCATATCCCCCCCCCACCTAGTTTGGTTGTACATTGTCCTATTTCTGTTAAGAGGTAAGTAAATAGTTAAGTTTTGGAAAGGGTTAGTTATTGTTTTTTTTTTTTTTTTTTTTTTAAGTGTGCTTGTCTATGGTTTAAGATTTAGTATGTTGAAATTTAACATATTAAGCTGTCAGTGAAATGGGAGTCAGTCAAATGAGTTTTCAGTCAAATGAAATTTAGGTCAATTGGGTGTCAGTCAAATGAGATTTAGGTCAAGTGAAGTACACCATACATACGTGTTTGTGTGCGCATATGAGTGTGTATTGCCAATCTGGTCCGGGGGTTTGTGTTTACAAAATCCAGGAATCTCTGTGCTTGTATGTTTGGTGTCATATATTATTCCCGGTTAATAGTGGGGTAATTAAAGTTATCCATGAATATGGTACTGGATTGGATGGTGAGTGTTTCCAATAAGTATGAATACATGGTATGGGTTTCCTGGGTCATACAGGAGAACCTCTATCTTGCAAAGAAGTGGTATGGGATTTTGCCGATGGTGATTTGAACCTCGAGAACCTCAGGTGCATTGTTCTGTTTGACGAGCCTTGAGGTATAATTATTTTTGATATAAACCGAGACACCCACGCCTTTAGTCTCTGTGTAGTAGCTGGTCTAAATGTGTGGAAGGCATCATAACCTTGTACTGTCAGTATTCTTTCCACAGCTTTAAACCATATCTCAATGACCACACAGATGTTGACATTCTCTTGGATTTTTAGAGCTTCTAGAGAGTGATGTTTTTATTTAGACTCCTAGCACTGAGCAGTAACACCTTTAGATTTTCTTGATTTTGGTTTGCTATGTCAGAATTTCTTTGTTTGGTATTGCCTAAAGAAGGCACCCTGTGAGAAGACAATGTTTTAGCTAATATTCGAAAGCCTAGAGGGGAGAGGTGCAGACCATCCCTGGCAAAGTAGTGTGGTCTGTTAACCATCTCATTCCATGCTGACAAATATTGCACCCCCTTAGAATGACAACAGAAACTAAGTCAATTATTAAAGTTAGTCTTTAACTCAAAATACTTTCTAAATGTAGGAGGGATGGAACCAAAGTTTGAAAACAAATTAGATGTGATCCTCCAAATTCAGGAGAGTTTAGAGGTGCTTATATGAATGTGTCAGGGGCAGCTCGTGCTATAGGACTGCAATCCCCCCAGCTGTAAAAGAAAAGAAAACAACAGCTGTAAAACAAACGTAAGTCCCAGAACTTTGCGCATGCACACTCGCAGTATTTTCGGATATCCAGATTGCTGGTGAATCAGTCCGGAGCACGCGCACAAAATCCAGACTGCTGCTGAGACGGTCCAGATTAGGAAGACGGCCTTCAACAGCAGAGAACCCAGACATCTATGCAGTTGTAACTGCATAGACTGGAAGGAGATCTGACTGCAATGACTGTAGACTGGACAGCAGCTTGCTCTCACGGGCTTTTAGAGCAGATGGACGAACTTTCAGCAATGGAACTGGGCTGTTATCTACTCAGGTGTGTGTGTGTGTGTGTGTGTGTGTGTGTGTGTGTGTGTGTGTGTGTGTGTGTGTGTGTGTGTGTGTGTAAATGCCCCAGTTAAATATACCTGGTGGCTAGAAAAACTCAAAAATATATACTGGTGTCTAGACTTAAACCCTGTCCCACCTTGGGAGCAGGTAGCAAGAGCTTAAATTCCCTAACCACCTCCACTTGTGAAAATTTTACCTCATATACTTATTCTTGTTAAATTAAATAATGACAGGCATTTGAATTTCAGACTTCATATTCTTCCAAAAGTACATGGTAACACAAAACCATTTATTCTACCAATTGTCTGTTTATAAGATCAATATTTGAAATGTGCCCCTATTTTTGGGGCTGTATTCCCCCATTATTGGCTTTGTTGAGGTTTTTTGTGCTAAGAGGTTGAGAGCTACGGTAAGAACTGAATTCACTGAGTATGTGTGGGAGCTGTATTCCCCCATTATTGGCTTTGTCTAAGTGTCTTGTGCTAAGAGGTTCGGAGCTATGGTGAGAACTGAATTCACTAAACAATAGCCATTTACATTTCAGGCTACCTGTCTTTCAAGAAACAGCTGATTTGGCCAAGTGGTAGGTTGCTCTGACTGTAGCGCACAAGGTCCTGGGTTCAAGACTTGGCAGTGAAATGTATGGTGGTAACACAGCATTTTATTCTAGCAACTTTCCAAGATTATACAAGCAATGTTTAAAATGTGTCCCTAGTTTTTGGACATTGTTCCCCCCCCCCCCCCAGTAAATTTTGCCTTTTTCCAGATTTCTTGTCCTTTAAAGTTGAGAGATACAGTTGAAAGTTGAGTGGATTTTACAAGGAGCTGAGAGCTTGAAGAGAAGTTTAAGGATTTTACAAGGAGCTGAGAGCTTGAAGAGAAGTTTAATGCTGCTTATGCTGAGTCTGCTTGTATTGTTAATAGCACAACAGGTAGTGTAGTTGCTTTTGATGCAGAAGACTGTGGGTTCTACTCTCACAGTATATAGATGCATTGCTGATACTTTACTGTGTTGTACTTTTAAAGGGGGTGGATGCTGTAAGCCCTGAGAATGTCCTCTTTGGTAAAGATACCTAGTAACGATAAACCTGTTATCAGTTTGCCATCCATTCCCCATTGCAATATTACTAGCTTATCATTTTTTCAATGTAACATAGGCAATTTATTCCTCAACGGCAACAGGCACTTTATTTGTAGATGAAACAATGAAATATAAAGTTGTTTGCTAGCAGCAACCTCTTCATTAGTTACAGATCTCTTTAATGTGGAATTATTTAGATGACTTTGACTTTTACTTCTGCAGAGATTGTGAATGTTTATTGATACTGGTGGATTGTAGAAGTTTGAGTAGACTTTTATGATGGAAATATTCTGAACTGGGCAGTTTTGTCATTACTGGTGCATGCATTTTGTTTCACTGTTTACTAGAAAAATGCTTAAAACAATAAATTTAAAATGCCCTGTAACAGCTGTACTGTATTATACAAGAATATAATTTAATACACTCAGGAAGGTGTATCAAAGAACACATGTATGTTTGATTTGAAAACAGCCCAAAGTTAATCTTTATCTGCCACTGGCCAGATGTATTTTCTTTGAATGTGGATTTCAATGCTGTTTCAATGAAATGTGAGTTTCAAGGGCAGAGAAGTTTTAATGCTAAGTCTATTTTCACTGTGAGACTGAATTGCTTTGTTTAGCAGATGTCTATTAGTGTTTGTGCTGTAAAATGTAAAAACTTTTAAATGAAATCCAAATCATCGTATAAGTAAAGCAGAATGCACATTACAGTGTTTACTTTAAATGGGGCGAAATAGCCAAGTAATGGGAAATTGGAATAGCAGCAGGGGGGAGGCCCCATTTAGCCATGATTTTGTGAAGGGGGAAGGACGGCAAACTCAGACAGCCCCGGCTGAACTACAACTCTTCACTGTCCAGATTTTTGCAGAAGAAATAGATTTTTGCTTCTTATTTTTGGTTTGTTCCTCATACAATTTGAGGTTTTCTGACAAATCATTTGGAATTAAGTCACTAAATAATGACAGACATTGAGTTTCAGACTTCATACTCTTCAGAAAAAATAATGCTAAAGCAATTACTGTTGTTCTGTCAACTGTCTAAATTTACACAACAGCAATTTTTAGTACTGTTTGTATGTTCCCCCAATACATTTGGCCTCGTCCAGATTTCCTGCATTAAGAGGATGAGAGGTACGGCAAATAAATCGCTTTACAGAATTTGGTATATCCAAACCTCTCAACTGTCCCCGATTTTGGCTCAAAATGTTGTTTTCCCCCTAATAATCCCTCTGCAAAATGGCAAATTTGGAAGAAAATGTGGAGGGTTTACAATTAATAAATAATTGTAATGATCCAAGTTATAGATTACTTTTAATTTTAGAAATGCATGTAGTTTATCTTATTTTGTCAGCTGTTAAAGTTAACAGTACTAATATTTCATAGGTTCCCAGCTGTACTGTATGGTTATTTTATATTTCTGCATCACATTTTTGGTTCATTTTTCATAAAATTGTGGTTTTCTGACAAATTAGTGGCAAATCATTAAAGATTGAAGTTAGAAAATAATGACAGACATTTGAGTTTCAGAATTCACACCCTTCGGAAAATTCATACTAATGCAAGACCTACTATTCTATTATCTTTCTAAGTTTATAAGAGCAATATTTTAAAAGTGTCCTTATTTTTGGGCCTTTGTCCCACTTCTGTTTATGGCTTTGCCCAGATTCCTTGTTCTGAGGCTGAGAGAAATGACAAATGTGTCAGGACCATCACCGTCAGCCAGAGACATTTCAAATTGTGACATACTTGTTGCACCCCACTCCCCCATGTAGCGACTCTGGATGTGTCCAAGCAAGGCAAGGAGCAGCTATGCAGTGTAAGTATGCAGAGTATCCCTCCATCCAAGGTAGACACAAGTACTACAATGGCTTTTCATCTGTCCTTGATTTTGCAGAATGCTCTGTTTTTCTGTCATATTTTTGTTGATTTATGCTTCTTCTTATTCAGAAAATGCATGTTGTTACCTGTTGCTCTGTGTTTAAGTAGCAATGCTTTAATGACCATAAGGTAATCTTGTCTGAGACTGTAAGATGTAAGTAAGCTTTAATAAGCATACTGTTAAAGAATTACCAACATTGAAAGCCTTTTTGTTGTTGCCATGCAGACAATATTGACATACCTAGATAGCATATAAGCCTTAGGTATTAAAATGCATATGACAGTATTTATAATAAAGGACAGGATTACAGTATTTTCAGAAGCTCATTACATTTGTTGGAGACTTGCAGTCATCTTTGTAAGCTTTACTCGTAAACTAAACAGAATTCCAATCATGTGTGGTCCATAACCTGTGCAGTAATCCTTTAAGCAATTTATCTTTAACTTGTTTCTTGTTTGCTATTCATTTTTTACTTTGATCATGTTTTCCCCATGAAACAAGTAATTAGTTGTCAGGCAGCAGGTCTTTTTTGGATAAGAAACATTTTTACAAGTGGGGGTATCACAAACATTGCAGCTTTCAGCATGTTACTTGGTACTTTTATAAAGCTGAAAAATTATAATTAGAACTGCAGTGCAAGAAGAAGTGGTTTGAGTTGAGTGCTGCTTGTCTTTTTGTACTTGATTTTGACTGGCATTCCAGTAATGTATTTAAAAAGTAATTTATATTTTCATGCCTTGCAACCTTTTTGTTTCCATCTAGATAATAAGTAAGCTATCATGTAGCCAGTGCAATGAAATTTTTTTCTTCTTCTACAATTCATTTTGTCTTGACTGGACTCTTATAATGTCGGTTTGGCAGTGGCACCCGGGGCAGCGTATTTAATTAAAGTCCCTTTTTTTGTGTTTTTTTAGCATAGCCCCACCCCTTTCTAGTTGGCCACACTCCTTCCCATTGGCCCCACCCATTCAGCTGTCTTGCGAAGCCCACCTTTGATTTGAAGTTACCAGCTGGCACTGGATGTTTAATGGAAATTTATAGTTTGCATCTGAAAACTAATTACTTTTTGGCTTCATTAAATTAAATAAATGCGTATATGCATACATACATATATACACACAGTCTCACACACAAACACGCATAAATAAGCAAAATATTTTAGTAGCAAGAGTCAGGGGTGTAGCCAGGATTTTAAGATTTGTACTCACAACTCCCAGTCTGCTGCCCCACCACCAAACCGCACCCACCTCAACACATTGATCTCCACCCACATCCCTTACAAATTGCTGCTCAAGCCACATCCCCTTCACAGCGTTGCTCTCTCTCCCATCCCTGGCAAATATATGCCAGGATGCTAATCATTTATATGATGAAACAATAAAACAAAAATGGATATTTCAGTTCAAGTGTGGAAAAGCATGTAAAGTAGATTACCACATTTACATTATGGGTAACTGAATCCAGATGAGCACTCATGAGTGCATTTTTAACATTGCGTGGCACAGCTCTCAAACATCCATCATACAACTGCTCACATGACTGGCCTTTTGTAGTAGTGTTACAATTCGAGAAGTCACATTGCTGTCCCACAAATAATCTTTGTACCATGTCAAGCTAGCCAGTCACAGCAGACCATTCAGTTCAAACAGTTATAACTATACCAGGTGAAAGCTGTCAAGGAATTTACCCAACTAACCATTGAATGTCATATTCATACACCAAATTTACAAAGGTACATACAATATGTCAAATAAACCAGGATAGCTATAGCTACCAGTACCAGAAAACTGCACCGAACACTCATTCTGACATAAAAATGTTGAATACAGCAGTACTGCCTGATCAGATTGTCTATCTATCTAGCAATCTATCATTGATCAGATCAGTCCCTCTAGGCCAGAGGCTTCTTTTCAGGAGACCCCATGTAGTATTCATACTGATTACAGGAAATTTGGCCAGGTCACAGGGGAGCATTCTCTATTTTTATCTTAACCAGATTCTCCCCACAATTCCTTGGCACAAATTCTCTAAATGACTTCACTCACTGCACTGCTTAAAATCATATTTCCAGAGAATAGAAGAGTGTCTTTACTAAAAACACTTAACCATCAAAGGACCTCTTTCTCATGAATGCTTGCTCACTAAATTCATCCAGTGTCACCTCCAATGCCAATAAACTCTCCATCACCAGACGCACAGCGTTCCAAGCTATACCCATTTGGTATTGAAAACATACCCAATAACATTCCCAGTGACAACCTTCAAAACAATATTATAACTCTACAGACCCTACATCAGCATTTACTATGTTACTTATCATACTGGCCACAATACAAGAGAAGCTTGTGGTTCATAAAATCTAATGCTGAACTATTTCGTTCACTCTTCTTATGCTGCAGTAAGTTTCCTAAAATATAGATCGGTGCCATTACTAAACAGATTCCAAAAACAACCCAAATGCACATCCATTTCAATACTCCAAATGCTTGGTAAAAAGCCAAAAAAATTAGATTAAGTGTGATAAGTGTGTTGCTGACCAAGTACTCCTATTCTCCAACCACCATGGATTCTGGGCCAAAAGGACCACAATGACAGCTATTGAGACAGTAAGTGATGAGATCCTAGTGAATACATCAAACAGCAAGTCACAGTAGCAATTGATTACATCTAACCAAAGCAGTTGACATGGTAGCCCATCCACTCTTTCACACTGCCCATCTAGCTAATGGTATCCAAGCCAAGCTTCCAATAGTTCCTCATCTTTCTTTCCAATCATAATTTCAAAGTTTAAATAGGCTATTCATCCTCAACCAAAGCTCCCAACTCAAACGAGTCCCTTGGGGCTCCATTCTATCATGCCTGCATTTCTTCATTTACTTCAAAAGACTCTCAACAGACCTCCCAAATCTCTGCATCATTGTCTATGCCAGCAGCATGGTTATCTACAGATTTCATCAATCCCCTCACAATATTAACGTCCAACATTAATAAGACCTCCTTTCCCTTTCCTTTTTCAAATGGTTAAGCTCAGAGTACCTGACTGTGTGATTTAACCACACCTTTTCTATATTAAACACCACATTCTGGAAAACTATAATGCCAGCTGTAAGAACTCATTCACTCCACTGCAATTCAGAAAAGCCTAAAACATTACCTCACTTAATTAGCAGAATGATAACTTAACCCATGTAACATATTACAGCTGCTACCTCATTTCTTTAACATTAATTATGCCATCACTAGCCAGCAATTTTTGAACACCTAAACCAATGCCATTTTAAAGGCTCTGTTCCAGTTTCTTCCTCCAACTACACCAACTCCCCACCATACCCCCTTAACACTCCTCTTTTCATCATCCTTCTTCCTTCCCACTCTCCTGTTCCCATTCTTCTCGCTTAACATCTAGCTCTCAATACTTCCATTTTTTGATAGCTTACTCAATAAACAATTCTCTCTTAACTGACTGCTTCCATCTCTCTTCCTCTGCACCTTCCCACCACTCATTTTATTTATTTATCCATTCTTTGTTGACTGGGTTAGTCCCAAGGCTTAATGTTAAAAGATGACCAAATGATCATCCCCTATAAACTGTGAAGATGAATGGTTTGAAGGATACACAAACAATATCAGGACATAGTGCCTGCCTTAATACCATCAAAAAATAAAAAGTTAGTTACCTTCTGTGCACTTCCATGCTGTTATATTGGAATGAACATGAAAGATCAAATGCCCATCATCATAAATTTCAAGTTATTGCTGCCATACCCTCAACAGCATGCCTCTTCTCTCTTATCCCTAAACCAGCTACTTTTAGTGTACCTCTCTGGTATTAGACTTTAACAAAAGTAAAAGAATATACAGTGACAGTAATATAATGTAACTTGTTGCCATCAAATGTGCATACACAGCATGACTCTGTACCCCTATTCACAAAAGATAGCCACCTGCCTGATATTTGGCTGAGAGTAAAGTGGAAAAAAATCATTTCAGAAACATATTTAAACTTGTTTTGCCTAGACAGTATGATACCTTAGATAAGGTTTGGAGACCTGCTCTGCACACTTCTGAAATTTGACAATAAGGAACGTTAAAGAAATAATGACCAAACAGGCACCAGCAAGCACATCAGCCAGGAGGGTTATTTGCTCCTCATGCAGTGTGCATCTTTAAATATAAATACTGCTATTTGTCCACAGATTAAAACAAAGTTACACTGCCCCTGACAAGCCAGGTCTATCATTAGATGTACACACACACACACACACACACACACACACACACACACACACACACACACACACACACACACACACACACACACACACACGCACAGACACACACGCACAGACACACACACAGACACACACACACACACAGACACACAGACACACACACAGACACACACACAGACACACAGACACACACACAGACACACACACACACACACACACACACACACACACACACACACACACACACACACACACACACACACACACACACACACACACTGCACAATTGCTGCCTTGGCTGTTACAGTTTAATATAATAACTGTGGGTAACAGATTACACAAAATAATAAAACATACTACACTACTTGCCAGCTTGTATAAAAAATTTCTTCAAAACTTACATTGTTCTCAAATGCTTCCTAAGTTGCAATTACTTACCTTACCCTGCCCTATATATTCAGGAGTGAGACATGCTCTCTGTCAAGAGGAAAAGAACAGTAGACTTTACTGAAGAAAACCACAGCCAGACAAAGCAGTTAACAGTCTAGAGTCTGAGATCAGTAAAATAAAAATAAAAAATAAACAAGGATTAGCAGCCAGTACACAAGTACACAACAGAAATAGCCACAACCTCTCCCCCTCCCTTCTAGCACAACTCTTTCTGCAGGGATCATAGGTACAGGCAGCACCACTACTCACTGAAGCAATACTGGAAAAAGAATTAAGTGAAATCCACACCAGGGCACCAGGAGATCATTTTGGTTTCATACAGCCCCCCCCCCCCCATTCCAGACAGAGTTAATTTGTCAGTTAGTTCTCTTTAGACAACATCTTTCTGATGCGGTCTTAACCAAGGCATTTTTTGCATTTTGTGACTATCATTTATTTAGTTGTCTTTCATTTTTTTCTGTTTGCCCCTACATTTAAGACAGTAAATACTTCCTGCCTCAGCTATTATTACTAACATCAATATCATTAATATACAATGATATAAATGTTAATTGGGATACAACAGAAGAAAAATCTGCAGACAAAAAACGTTTAATAAGAAAAAGTTTCTGAAAAGTGTTATAGTTAACTGTGTTCTAAAACAGCCATCATCAAAATTAAAAAACATACTGCATCTGAACTGCCAAGCCTGTAATGCCACACAGGCAAGTGACAAGATGTTGCTTGTTTACAGAGATCATAATATAACATAATCTATAGACATTGTTATAAAACGTTAAGGGATTAAAGAAGTGCTTAGAAAGTTATGGAAGATACAAATTCAGTACCCCTGTGAATTCAAATAGTTTAATCTACATGTTTGACTTACTACAGTCTGTATTAGATAGCATATAATGTTTTTTTTAATACTACCTCTCAGCACCTTATAATATCTCCTTGCAACAGACTCAGTGAAACTCTTCTGCTAGCACAAAGAGCCCTGCATATCTAATCCCATAATATCCATACTACATTGTCTGCTGCCCGGCCTGGGTTATTTTTCTGTTTTACTTACTAATTTTACGATCTCATCCTGATGGTGGTATGGAGTGGATCAGTGCTTTTGCTTCCTGTTCGTTCCAGAGTCAGTGTTAGCTCACATCTGCACTGGAATCTGCCAAGCTAATTGCTCTTCTTTTCTTTCCTGACTCTCCCAACTAGATTAGAGGATTTGGGTGCAGTAAAACTTCAGAAATCCTCCCAATGTGTTTTGGCGCAATGCCGCGTACTCGCAGTTTCGCAAAGTTGCCTGATAACGATTGCTTTACTTTCATGATAGTTAGTTGTTCATGTAACACGATTCATCACCCAGAGACTCCCTATGCTGTGGAACAAAATCCCGGTACATGTGAGGCAGAGCACCTCTCTGGTCTTGTTCAAGAGGAATCTTGACCAATGGATGGGAGATTGCAGATATACCCCAGGGATTACTTCAGCGTCACTGCTTGACAGAGGCACAGCAAAATGATAGGCATAGTTTTTATTCAAACTAAAGGGGTGGCGAAAGCCACATAACTATGGGCTAGGCTTATAAATGCCCTTGGGCAGATAGCCTAGTATGAACCTATGAACCTATGAACCTATGGCTCTGAGTCTAATGTAATCCCATTCATCCTTGCGCATTGCTAACACACCCCAGGGCATGTTGGCACTGTATGATGATGCAAATTAAATGAAAGATAAACCGGAATTAAAAGGACCATTCAGGAATACGTGGCACCCTCTTATTTTCATACCTAAAACAGAGCTTTCTGTAAAATTCGGGATAGTTGAGAGTTTTTTTTTTTCTTTTCGGTTTGGGATGGTGTTCTCCCTGGGTCCTAGTGCCTATCTTCTACCCCTCCATTCGAAAAACTGTACTGAAGTGCGTACAGTATGTACGCTTCCCGACGTCCTTGGCAAGAGTTCAATAACAAGATGGAAGAGTGTTACAAATGGTATTCGGCACCATCGGAGAAACCCAGCTGTGAATCCCCCACCCCCAACTGGCTGTGCTTTTTGTGTTGTAACTAGTGGTAATGGTAGATAAAGGCTAAAATGATGTGCTAATAGCTTCTGTTTGTGTTGTACAGGGACCAATCTGCACACATTTAAAGATCATCACTTGTGCTTGTTCTCTCATTTAATGAGATTCCTTGCTAAAGTTCAGGCCCATGCTTAGAAAAACAAGGGTATGAATATGTGACTAAATGATTTAGACTTAAAGTGGCTGAAAAAAATGTATTATGAACTACAGCTGACCTAAGTAATACATTTTTATTATTTATTTTATGTTAATCAGGCAGTACATAACATACATAAACTCCTATTAGTTTTCCTCTGCTAGTAGACATAACAAGACCAAAAAACTTAAACTTTGATTAAGGTGTATCTTTTCTAAAAAACTTCATTGCTAATCGATTTCTGACCTTTTTTCTATATGCCTCTATAACAGATTTTGGTTATTATTTGTATTCCTGGATTCCAACATGTTTTTGTTTCACAGCTGTCTAAGGAAAACAATTTCACGCATTTTCAACTCACTGTAGAAAACCCTGATACAATCATAAGAACTTACTTAGCTAATGGCCAAAGAACCTTTTTAAGCCTAGCCATTCATGCCCCAACTTTCATAATTATCATTGCCCTACAATTAGAATGACTTTGGTATATAGGATCATTGGATGTTAATAGGCTATCGACCCAAAGGTTATTTCAAGCCTAGCCATTTCATTCCAATGTAATACCAGAGATACTCTATGCAATACCCAGGGATTGTAATTAGTAATTATTTAATTAATTTATTTTATTTTACATTTGTTAACCGGGAAAGTCCAACTTGATACAAATCCATTTTCAGCAGAGGCCTGGGGAGAAAAGCTCCAACTAATAAGTAAACAAAGCATACAAAAAATAAGGCAAATATATAACATCAGTATACATATAACAAGATATGAAATACAATCAAAATCAGTACAGTGTGAACATGCATTAAGTTGCAGCTATACATCAAAATTTACATATACTGAAATGACATTAATAGTGATAAATTCTTCATAACATGCTAGTTAGTTAGATTCCTTATAATGTAAGAGCCAGATTAGGATATCTAATACTTAAAGAGATGTTGGGTACATGTCATGGTTAGTTATCATGGATTATATTAGTCTCAAGTAGAAGGAAAGTTGAAGATAGGTAAAGAAAGATATTTACAGGGTAAGTAAGGAGGAAACAGAATCAACCAGGGGATGAACAGAGGCAGATCCAGTGATCCATTAAGTGTGACTTAACAGCTTTTTTGAAAGCTATGTGAGAGGATTCAATAGGGAGAGAATGCCATGATTTAGCAACATAAGTGGAAAATAAAGAATCCCTAGTTGATTTGGGGACCTTAAGTAGAAGCTTGTCATTTGATCGGAGAGGTCTTGCAGTGGTATGAGGCATAATTATGTTTTTTAGTGATGGAACTCTGTCTAGTTAATATAGTATTTTATGAGCAAAAGCAAGTTGGCTGTAATGGAGGAGGTGGGGAAAATTCCAACCAATTAAGTTGTTTGAGAGAAAGACAGTGATGAGTTCGATTGGCGGATGTAGTGGCAAATCTTGCAAGTTTATTACAGCATGCTGAAAGTTTGTTTACTTCAGACTTTGTCCAGGAGGGTTGTGGGTACTATCCCCCTGTAAAAATTTAGGGGGCCCCATCCACTAATCCAGGTTCATTTTGAACAGTATCATAGAAGTGCTCTGCTTCACATGCATTGGCAGCCTATTCCAAAGACGCGGCAGTCACTGGGAAACAAATCAGTCCCTCCAGCACGTCCTATTCATGTCGCAAGCCATAATTATGTGCCTGGAGCAGGTAGCGCTAGTCCTGTTTGATTTACAGATGTGCAGCAAGTTCATTAGGTTTGGGTTGGAGTTTGCTCTGAAGTCAGGCATAATTCTCTGCTAAGAAGTCTATATAATACAGAGTATAGTGACAGGGGCTTTAGTCAGTCTGTATAATTGCTACAGTCCCTTGATTTTCTTTGTTAGAAAATGCTGAGATCTCTTCAATTGCTGCCGGTGCTTTGTACAGTACATGTCAAAAGGGGCGTTACACTCAATTATGGGCCTGAATAGTGACGAGTATAAGGGGGGATATAACTTCCTTTGCTCTAGAGGTAATGCCTTTGCTAATCAAGTGTACTACACAGAAAGCCTTCCTTACTCTAGTAGACACATGGTGGTCAAAGTTAAGTTTGCAATCTACTTGTGATCCCAGATCCATTATCACTTCATTAGTACATAGGGTATTCTTAATTTGATAGTGTGTGTGTGATGATATGAGGTAGTGCCATTTGTGCCAGGGAGAAAATGGCAAAGTATGTGCAACATACACCAGCATAATTAGCTAATATTTTGTAAATAATGTTATGTCATTTGACTTTTACATTGATCTGTGCAGATGTTTGTGTTAAAATGTATTTGTAAAGTTGCTTGTGATAAAAATGCATCAACAGTGGGTCTGGCTGGACAGAGATGAGATATACATGAATTCCAGACAGTGTTATATTTAACTAATCTCAAGCTAGCTGATTTTGAAATTGTTCTATACCTTTCTGATGCTGCATCAGATCTTAACAAAGCTTTGTGTGTGTCTTGTCAGGTGACAAACTATGATGTAAATCTGTAATGATTTCTCTAGACAGTAGTGAGGAATAGCTCTGAACTCTCGCAGCAGCAGTAAGCATGGAATACGATAGGGAAAAATTTCTCACAGATATCTCACACATTCTCAGACAGTTACCTCAGACATTCACAGAGAGACATCTCAGCAATTCACAGAGGGAGAGACACTTCATATTGCTTTTGGAGTAACCAGCTTAGCCTTTATCTTCTTGCCTTGCTTTAGTAAGTAATCAGGGAACAGTAATTCTTTAGCTTAGTCAGGAAATATAATGAGATTACATGAGCATTATTTTCTGTATCTATGAGACCGATCTAACTATTTTTTATCTTTCCTGTCTATTATTTATTATTAAATATTTTATAACCTTTTATTGTGGCTGGTCTTTTAGAGAATACTTTTTTAACAGCTTGAGAGTACTCATGTTTATTTTAGTGACATTGTAGCCGCTCCTAATAGCCTTTCTGCTTTGGTCACACTCTACCATTGGTATTAACTATACACAGTTTAATTGGGCACCCTTATAAGAGCCTTATGTTGCTGACTAGTGGCAGCAGTTACCCTTGACGTTTGGGCAGAAGAGGATACAGCTGGTAAATCTATGCCATCCTTTCGTGTGTGTGTGTGTGTGTGTGTGTGTGTGTGTGCGTGTGTGTGTGTGTGTGTGTGTGTGTGTGTGTGTGTGTGTGTGTGTGTGTGTGTGTGTGTGTGTGTGTGTGTGTAAACTAAATATCAAAGTGTGTGTGTCAGCTACTGGGACCAGGGACACAGCCCTGAAGGTATCAAGGTGACGTTGTTAAGGGTCTGGAGAGAGAAACTGAGTCCACCCCAGAACTGATGGCTGTTCCCCATGTGCTCTTAAGGGACAGTGAGTTTACTGTTAAAAGCTGTGTTTGGCAAGACTGTGTGTAAATATTTTTGCTCTTAGTGGCCATCCCTTACTGGTGCTAGTGGTGGGGATTGAAGCTCCTTGATTATTGGCACAAAGTAAGAATGCCATCAGAGTGTGAAGGGACATTGTTTTTACTGAAGGGAATGGTGATGCATTTATTTGCATTCAGTCTGAGACCTTGACTAAGACAACTGTCATTGGTCTGCTTAAGATCCTCCTGAAGTACACTGACATCATTTGGGTATTCAATGACTGCACCCAGTTTGCAGTCATCTGCAAACTTGGTCAGCCGCAGCCACTTTCTTTGGCCCTGAACTTCTGAGAAGTATATACCAAGCAGTAAGGGACCCAGCACTCACCCTTGTGGCCCCTGCTAGTGACGGGTCTGTTGGTTGATGTAGAGTCAGCCACTTTGACAGTGTGTGACCAGTCTGTGAGCCAGTTTGCAACCCATCTTACAACAAAGGGGTTTACATTCAGTTTGAGAAGTTCATCAGTAATGCCTGAGTGTGGTATTGTGTCAAAGGCCTTTCCCAAGTCAAGGGATGCTGTGTACATATATCTGCCCTTGTCAATGGCCCTGGTTACATGTTTGAAGAAATCCACCAGGTTTAACAGGTAGGATATGCCCCTGACAAAGCCAAATGGGGTTGGAGGTCGCTTATGTCTTTATTTATGAGGTCCATGATGATACGTACATTCCATGGCTTTACAGATGAAGTTCGTCAGACTTATGGGGTCTACAATCTGGGTCTGTTGCTAAGCCACCTTTCTGTAGGAGAATAACTGTCTCTGTTCTCCAATCTGCAAGAACAAAGACTGTGGTTAGGCTACGATTAAATAAGGTACTTTAATGGTGATGCTAGTTCATGTTTTAGTTTGGTTAGAAGACAGCCTGGAATGCCATCTGGTGCCATAGAGGCTGTTTTTTGCCTTAGCCAAGGCTTTAATGAGCTGCTCTTCGGATATGTAGGGTGGGGAGAAGTTGGGGGCAAGGTTTGTGATAAGTTTGGAGGGTATAAAAATAGAAGTTATGTTCTTACCATAACGTTCCATGTTAGTTGTCTTCTTCTCGCCTTCTTCTTGCTGGATGGGTTCGGAGCCGACCTCGGCCCCACTCGCCACTCTAAAAGCTCGAGAGTTGGTTCCACCGGCTCGAGGCTCCCCTTATATCCCACAATGCTAGGCGTGAGTTACCTCAGATCTCGTTTGTAAGCTAGGCCCAGCTTATAATAGTAGCAGAATAACTAGAAACAAAGTCCACCTCTATAAACAAGGGTGAAGAGAAGGGTGACCTACATCCTGATCTAGGAAATATGCACAGCAGAGCATATACCTAAAGTAAAGAGGTGGTAGAAAGAGAGGTCACAATCAAACTCCTCTAGGTCTGTCCAGGCCAGGGGGAAGCAGGGTGGGGCCTTAAGAAGAAGCAGAAGAAGACAACTAACATGGAACGCGTTATGGTAAGAACATAACTTCTATATGTTAAGTTGTCTATCTCGCCTTCATTCTTGCTGGATGGGACCGCGTCCCTAGCACCTTGTCCTGGGTGGCCTAACTGAACAGACTCTTGAGAACAGTGGAACCAAAGTTAGCTCTATGCCTAGAAGCTAAATCCAACTTATAATGAGAAATGAAAGTGTGAGGAGTAGCCCAAGTAGCCGCTGCACAAATGGTGTCAATAGGCAGTCTGTCTTGGAAGGCTATAGAAGTAGCCAAAGCTCTGGTAGAATGGGCTTTAGGTTTGTTAGGCAGCTTTTGGTGTCTAATTTCATAAACAAGGGAAATCAGAGATGTTAGCCATCTAGATAATGATACCTTTGAAACTGAAAGTCCCTTTCTGCCTTCTGCATAAGAGACAAACAGCTGGTCAGATTTTCTGAATTGTTTGGTTCTATTCAAATAGTACCTTAACTGACGATGAACATCTAGCCAATGCAATTTTGTTCAGAACTGTTAGAATATTCTGGAAAAACACAGGAAGGTCAATGCTTTGATTTAGGTTAGACGCCGAGGCTATCTTAGGTAAAAAGACGGGTTGGTTCAGAAGATACCCTGTCCTTATGGAACAACAGATAAGGAGGTCGACAGCTGAGTGCATGAAGTTCTGAAACTCTTCTAGCTGAAGTAATGGCTACCAGAAAGAGTGTCTTCCATGATAGCAATTTTAAAGAACAGGAGGCTGCAGGTTCGAAAGGGGGAAGAATCAGAGAACTAAGAACTAAATTTAGGTCCCAAGGAGGAGGAGGATTTCTTATAGGAGGTCTGAGTAGAAAAACTCCCTTCAAAAAGGCTTTGCAAAGCTTGTGGGACATTATGGCAGACTCTGAAATGCCCACATGAAAGTTAGAAATAGCTGCCAATTGAACTTTAAGAGTAGAAGGAGATGAACCTGCATGGAAGAGTTCAGCTAGAAAGTCAAGGACCATTTGGATGGAGGCAGTGAAAGGATCTATGTCCCTTCCTTGAGCCCAATAGGCAAAACGTTTCCACTTACTCAAATAAATTTTTCGAGTGGAAGATTTATGGGACGCTATCAAAATATCTCGAACAGAGTGAGATATTTGAGGAAGCCTGGCTAAGGTTGGAATTGTAGGAACCAAGCAGTGAGGTTCAGAGAGGGAAGGGAGCGATGAAACTGACCCGACTGATGGATCAAAAGATCTGGAACTAGGTCCAGATGCCAAGGTCACTCCGACAGAAAATGATGTAGAAAGGGGAACCAAACCTGTCGAGGCCAGTAAGGAGCAATGAGGATCAACGAGGCCTTCTGAGCGATAGCTTTCTGTATCACTTGAGAGATAAGTGGGAAGGGAGGAAATGCATACAGAAGTCCCCGGGGCCAAACTTGGACTAGAGCGTCTCTGCTGGGCTGGCCTGGTAAAGGGAATAGGGTGAAAAAATCTCTGCACTTGCTGTTTTGGGGAGTAGCAAAAAGGTCGCAGCAAGGCTGACCCCACTTGAGAAAAATTTCTCTCACAACAGAGAGGATAGCTCTGCTCAACTTGTCCGCGATTTGATTGGACTTCCCGGGGATGTGCGTTGCTATCAGAAACCGCTGAGAAGAAATCGCCCATTGCCACAGTCTGAGTGCTTCTCGACACAGGGGGTAGGACCTGGTTCCGCCTTGTTTGTTGATATACCACACTACAGACATATTGTCCGTCTGGATTGCTATCGTTCCCAAGGGAAGAGAGTCTTGAAGGGCTTGCAACGCTAAAAGCACTGCTCTCATCTCTAGAACATTTATGTGCAAGTGGCATTTGTCTGGTTGCCATGTGCCCTGGACAGTTCTGCCCTGATAATGCCCCCCCCCCACCCGATCAGGGAGGCGTCCATTGTCAGAGTAGCAACCGGAGGGGGAGGAACAAAGGGTCTTCCCAAGAAGAGCTGAGGGGAAGACATCCACCACAGAAGATGATTCCTGCATGTCTGCGTAATCATAATGGTGTGGGACATCGGAAGTTGCTGGTATGACCATTGTGTGAAGAGCATCCATTGAAGGATTCTCATGTGGAATCTGGCTAATGGAAGCAGAGGTATGGCAGCCGCCATAATCCCCAATACTTTCAGAACTAACCTGGCTTTGACTCTGTTGCTGTTGAAGAGGAGCGAGACCAGTTTGTGTATGTCTGTTATTCTTTGATCTGTTAACCTCGCAGACATGTTGACTGTGTCTAGAATTGCGCCTATGAAGGTAATAACACAACAAGGCGACAAAACAGACTTTTCGCAATTTATTGAAATGCCTAAGTTTTGACAAATGCGAAAGGTGCAGTCCCTGGCCCTTAGAAGAAGATGCTTGGTGGGAGCTGTGAGGAGCCAGTCGTCCAAATATGGAAACACCTGGAATCCCTGACGTCTCAGGTGAGAGGCTACCACTGCCATGCATTTGGTAAACACCGGGGCAGTGGTGAGTCCAAAGGGCAGGGCTCTGAATTGAAAATGACTGGTTCCCAGCCTGAAGCGGAGAAATCTTCTGGAGCGTCTGTTCATTTTTATATGATAGTACGCATCCTGAAGGTCTATAGAGCACATCCAGTTTTTTCTTCCCAATAGGGGAAGGATGGACTGTAGAGTGACCATCCGAAATCGTGTTTTCTTGACTGACTTGTTCAAGATACTGAGATCCAAAATTGGTCTCCAGTCCCCTGTTTTTTTTGGAACTAAAAAGAACCTGGAGTAGATTCCTGATCCTTGCTGGTCTGCTGGAACTGGCTGAATTGCTCTTTTTGCAAGCAGCTTTGAAATTTCCAAAGCTGCAAGATCCCTTTGAGCGGGTGGAACATCTGGAAGGGATTTTTTTGATCGGTTTGGAATGCAAACGAAGGGAATGGAATAGCCTTCGGAAATGATGGACTGTACCCACTTGTCTCGAGTTAGGGATAGCCAGGCTTCTGGGTACAGTGACAATCTTCCCCCGACTGCCTCCGAAGGTGGACAGTCGGGCAACACCTCAGGGATGCTGAAAGGGCTTATCGGAGAAAGTCTCTCGATTGCCCTGGTTCTGCGGACCCCCCCTGCCTCTAGGGCGACGTCTACCATTGTTGTTCCCCCCTCTGCCGGGGAACCGACTCTGTGCGTCAGGCGAAGTCCCTTGAGTAAGGCTACACCTGTCCCTGCGGCCCTGCTCGCTCCATCAGCCGCATACGAAAGGAGGCGCATGGAGGAGTTAGCTATGGAGTTCAGGGTAGCCAGCTGAGTGTTCATCTTGTCCTGAAAACCCGCAGCTGTAGGATCCTTCAACATGTCACTCGCTTCTTTGATCAAGTCTCTTTGAAGACGAGTAAAATGGCATAGGTAGTTCAGCAAACGCATTGCAAAGGTCGCTGATGAGAACATCCGCTTCCCGTACCTGTCCATAGACCTAGATTCCTTGTTAGGTGGATGGACAGGCACTGAAGGATCAGCTAGTTCCTTCTTAGTGGCAGCAGCAACCACCATAGCATCCACAGAAACTCCCTTGGTCAGAAATTGTTTATCCGCTGGTGCCGTGATAAATTTTGAGGGTCTCCTGGGAGTGGGGTCCACTGAGTCAGGAGCCGTCCATGCCTTTTTTGCTACCACCTGCATGAGGGGGTCAAAGGGGAGACACCCAGGAGGTGGAAGGGCGAGAGCCAAATGCCTCAAGGTACACAGATTCATCCTCCGAAGGGTTGAGGGCTGGCCAATTTCCCTCTGCTTGAGGATTTCCAGAATGTCTGCAAATGAGACATCTTCAGAAGGGGAACGGGGAACCCTCGAATCCTCTAAATCTGTGTCAGAGGTGACGGACTCAGGTGAGTCTATGTGTTTCCTCTTACACTTTCTCTTCGAGGGGCTCTTCTGCCAATTCAGGAGAGGCCTCGAAGAGGATGAGATCCCACAGGGGATTCCTGAGGAGCTGGCTCTCTGCGGTCTGGGATGAGGGAGTGAGTCGACTTGACCTGAGGCACCAAGAGGGAGGGGCGGAGCCGACTGTGGAGTTGAACCAGGTTCCAACACACTCCGCATGACCTCGAACGCACCCCTGTCAGGCAGAGCCAGAGGTCCCGCTCCAAAAGCTAAAAACCTCCCTCGGCACCGACAGTGATGGCGCCGAGGTCGATGTCGGAGCCGAACTCACCAGCGCCGAAGCTGCGAGAGGAAGAGCGGGGTCGGAGAAGGGTCCAATGCCACTCACCCCTCGAACCGACGAGGGAAGTCCGGCGCCGAGATTCTTCTAAGGAAGAAATCGAGCCGACGATGGAGCCGAAGACATTTGTATCGGCTCCGACGCTACCACAGTCTCGGTTCCGAAACGCCCCGGCTCCGAGCTCAACGGAGTCGGAGGAGGAACATAATGAGGGACAGGGTCAGGCATCGACTGATGAGTCGGGCTCTGAAGCATTTGGGCCAATGCCTCGGACTTAAGAAGTCGACTCACTACCCTCTGAAGGTCATGGTCCGAAAGCCTCGATGACCTAGAGGAGTGAGATCTATGGCTCCGTTCAGACAGCAAGGGAGATGCTGGAGCCGAATGAACGGAGCCAAGGGACGGTGACCTGGACCTCTTTCTAGATGTCGGTTCCGAAGGTCTAGTCAGAACCGACAAAGGAATTTCCAATACCTCGGCTCCAGCCGGAGCCGAGGAAACCACAGAAACTGTAGTCTGAGACTCATCGGCTCCAGCCGGAGCCGATGTAGACGGAGGTTTCGAAGCCTTAGGCCTCGGCTCAGAAGCTGGAGCCGTGGACCTAGAAGCCTTGGAGGGTTTTCCCGAAGGAACAGTAAGGGAACCCTCAGGCTTAAGTAAACCTCTCAAAATAAGTTTATTTTTTCTTTCCTGCAGGACTCTGGGGCTGAAGCCATGGCATACAGCACAAGAGTCCTGCAGGTGTAAAGGTCCCAGGCAGTAGACACAAGAAGTGTGACCGTCTGTCAGAGACATTTTCTGACAGCACGAGTCACACTTCTTGAAGCCTGAGACCTTTGAGTCTTTAGACATTATTGAAGAAAGTGTAACCACACACACACAGTCAAACACACTGATTACACCCTATACAAGTTTAACTCAAAAATTAAAACTCACTATCAATGTTTTTAAATTCCTGAGAAAATGACACACACACCACTAGGGGATGGAAAAGGCCCGAAGGCCCGAGGGAAGAACTTATAAGTTCTTTGTGGAAAAGGGGATAATAGAAGAGAAAAAGGGACAAAATCCACTAAACTAAGGGAAATAACTGTTAAGAATTAAACTAAAGGGGTTTAAGTAGACTAAAAATTACTCTACAATAACTCACCAAGAAGCCGGTAGAAACCAAACACCTCGATCGCTGTAGCGGCAAACGAGATCTGAGGTAACTCACGCCTAGCATTGTGGGATATAAGGGGAGCCTCGAGCCGGTGGAACCAACTCTCGAGCTTTTAGAGTGGCCGAGTCGGAGCCGAGGTCGGCTCCGAACCCATCCAGCAAGAATGAAGGCGAGATAGACAACTTAACATGAGTGGAATTTTCAGCAAATCTGTCTGCTAGCAGGTTTGCTATTACTGCAGGATCAGTGTGTGTGATACCGTTAGTCACTAGCTTGGCACACACTTGGGTATTACCTTTTAGGCTACATACATAGCTGTAAAAGGCATAATGGTTAACCTTGGCTGTGACTGCGACGTTTATCTCAAAGTTAGTCTTAGAGAATTTGACATGTTGTTGCATTTGCCTGTTGAGGATGAGGAGAGTGCCTTTCCATTATTGGGGACCTCACATTAGTTTTCTTAGAAAGCAATTTTTGCATTTGTTGTAAAGTTTGTTGATGCTGGATGTCCACAAGTGTGGCTTCTTTTTGCTTGGGGCTTTGACTTTGATTCTGTATGGGGCTTTAACTTTGATTCTGTCTGGAACAGCTGAGTCCATCCACTTATATCTGCTCCTGTCCATGAAAGACCGCAGGTGGCAAACAAGGGATGAATTTACAATTTACCATACATTGGTCCAAATTTCATTTGAATAGGATTAGAGAAGAGTGCTGTTTCACACGAGTGGGAGTCTGTTCCAGAGAAGGGTAATCTGCGAGACACATCGGTTCCTCCAAAATGTGTTGCTTATGTCACAGACGAGGTTTAGACCCTTAGATCAGGTAATTTGAATGCTGCTGGTTTTCTGAATGTATAACAGATTAATAAGGACTGGATGGGGAATGCCTTGTAGGGTAGATATAAATCACCACTCAGTAGTCTGTAGGAGACTCAGTACAGGGACAGGGCCTTAATGTGGTCCACATAGGACATGTTATTTACACCATATATTCTTTTAGTGAGGAACTTGTGTGGCTAATCTAGTTGTTAGCAAATGCCTGGTTAGCTACATGCTGAAGGGTGCATTGTACTCAATTATTGGTCTAATGAGAGTATAGTGGGGCTATGATCTCCTTAGATCAGGATGCCTTGCCCTTATTTATTGCAACAGATAGAAAGATTTTCTCACCACCATGGCACATGGCGATCAAAGTTCAGATTACTGTCAATAAGAGTTCCCATGTCCCTTATCACTGGGTCTACTCTAATCTTAACAAGAGAGTTATCAATGCTGTAATTTTCAGGGATGATTATTTTCCCAAAGGGTATAATAATACATTTTTGTGCAATGAGTTTTAGTTCATGGTTTAGCACCAGTTATTTGTCTGTCAGAACTTCCTCAAGGACATCTGCATCTTTGGGGGATTCATTCCTTGCACCCAGCTTGCAGTCATCAGCCAATCTGGTCAGCCAAAGGCTCTCTACATTTGCTTTGACTTCAGGGAAGTATATTCCAAACAGGAGAGGTCCTAGTATGAGCCCCATGGGGCACCATTAGTAACAAGCCTATTGGTGGAGGTGGATTCCCCCACCCTAACTTAATGTGTCCTATATGCGAGTCATATGGTTAGCCATCGGGTGACATGGGGATCTCTGTCTACATTTGTGATTCTCTCTAAAATACCCAAGTGAGGTATCATATCAAATGAATGTGCCATGTTGTGGTAGGCAGTATGCACTATTTTGCCCTCATTCATGGCTATAGTGGCCTTCTTGAAGAAGTTCACCAGGTTTAGTAGGCGTTAACTGCCCTTGACAAAACCAAACAAGGATAGGTCCAGTTTTTCTTAAGATTTCATATGCCTGTGTTCATCAGGTACATGATAATTCTATCCATGACCATACATGTAAGATTAGACAAACTTATGGGTCTGTAGTTTACTGGGTCATCTGATGGCCCACCTTTGTGTAGTAGGATGACAGTTGCAGTCTTCCAATCCATAGAGATGAAGCCTGTCTGGAGGCTGTGGTTGTAGAAAATAATGTCTACGGAGGCAAGGGCTCACCCAAAAGATGCTTTATTCCAACAAAAACTCACAACCTTCACCACAGCTGACCTAGGTTTCGTCTGAATGACTTCATCAGAGTGTGGTGAAAAAAACAGCATATAAATACAACAATCACAATTAATGAATTTATTAAATAATTAACTAATTAATCAATTTGTAAATTCATTAAAATCAAAAATAGAATAATGTAATATTAAATTAAAAACGTACATGCCATATTAAAATTGGATAAGATGATTAGTTAATTCTAAAATGTAATATAAATAATCAGGCTTACATTTATCCTGGTTTGAATGAGTGTGTGTCGCTTAAACCCCTGCTGAAACTTAGGCATTTAATAGGTTGAGGTTGAATGCCTTTTTATTATTGGGCATGTTGCATATATCTCATTTCCATTTTTTACATTATAAATAATATGTAGTTTTTACATACATAAAATGTAGTTCGAGTATAAAATTAATTATTTATATTACATTTTAGAATTAACTAATCATCTTATCCAATTTTAATATGGCATGTACGTTTTTAATTTAATATTACATTATTCTATTTTTGATTTTAATGAATTTACAAATTGATTAATTAGTTAATTATTTAATAAATTCATTAATTGTGATTGTTGTATTTATATGCTGTTTTTTTCACCACACTCTGATGAAGTCATTCAGACGAAACCTAGGTCAGCTGTGGTGAAGGTTGTGAGTTTTTGTTGGAATAAAGCATCTTTTGGGTGAGCCCTTGCCTCCGTGGACATTATTTTCTACAAGTTTCATTTTTGTTCCTTGGTTTGGATGGAGGCTGTGGTTGACCAAAGATTCTAGAGGGTCTGACAAGTCATGTTTCAAGCTATACAGAAGGCAGATCAATAGCAGTAGGAGCAACAGGTCTTGTAAAAAAGATTGTACAATTGTATTTAGATAGGTTACGAATACATGTAAATCCATACAAACTGCAGGAGGAGTCATTACTGGGCATATTGCGAGTGCTACGAAGAGCAATTCTGGCTGACATTAAAGACTGAAACAATACTAATTTCATGAACTTTAATCATACTTTGACTTAGGAATGGGGTCCATTCCTGTCACAGTATTAGAAACCCAAAAGATTTGGACAAATTAAAAAAGGCATCCATGGATATTACTAGGGCTCATTGATGCGGTGGTTTTAAGATGTGGAGAGTGTGGTGAGGACTTGTTCCTTAGTGTTAGTTGAAAGAGAAATAGTACGGGGTATTTCCTGGGGAGTAACCGATCTTCTCAGAACCATATGAATTCTGTCTTCTGCTTGTACCTTATTGTTCTTGTTAACACTTATCAGTAAAGGTACTATTCACTGCTCTTTTATCTTGGACTTTGGTAACTACTTCAGCTAATTAAATGTTTCAGTCAAGACTTTTTTTCTGTATACTTACAGTTTGACAGGTATACTTTCAGTTGTAACTAAAATGCCATGGATTTACAAGAAAGGAATGCTTGTTTTCTATGTATATTCATATTGACTATTCAGGCATTTTTGTTTTTCTAAGTCAAACTAGCCAGTAAAATTTTAAGTTACATTCTCACATATATACATAAACACATAAATAATTATAACAGACAGACACATTCCATGTGAACTTGCAATTTCATTTATTTTACAAAAACATTAACAAGCAGACAAGTTTCATGCGAAGTCAGGGTTTTATTTATTTGACTATTTTACAGCTAATGACATGTCTATGCATACACAGCTATTTGTTTATGTAATGTAACACGTGCACAGTAAAACAGTGTCAACTGCAACTGAGAGCAAATGTGCTGCTTTGCTGCAGACAGACAATTTGCTGATCAATCACAACAATGCAAGACATCTGTAATATACACTCATTAATTTAAGGAATACCATTGTACCTAAACTAAAAAAAAAAATAATTAAAAATGGAGGCATCCTTGTATATCTAACATAGCCACTCGAGTACACGTCTTTCTTACATTTACACATTTTATATACATGCACATAAACTAAAATTATTTATGCATGGTCAATACTGCCCTTCTAGTTTGTAAATATCCTTGTCCTTCTACCTCTTTCCTTAGCATTATATATAAACTGCTTTTAGAATACCTTATTTGTGATTTCTGATGCAGAGTTGTGTACCATATTTCATTCTTGTTCAAAGTTATCCATTACTT